>NC_072388.2:96544527-96912652 GCF_028885625.2 Pongo pygmaeus
AGTATTGGGTCTCCGTCAGCTCACAGTGGTAGACAGACATTTTCTAAAATTCGAATGTTTTAATTTGAATTCTGATATTGTCAGTTGCTTCCTTTGAAATAGGCTCATTTTACTCATTTTTGAGAAAACGTCTGCTAAACCCTCTAGTTCAAATAGCCACTATTTTTTTGTCAGTTGTTCATTTATGTAAAAATGTTGTTTGAAAACTGTGGCTAGTTCAGCTTGCAACGCAAGCAAGCAAGCAAGCAAGCAAGCAAGCAAGCAAGCATACACATGTTTTCCTCACAACACCATCATACTTTGGGGTGCAACAGAAGTGTGCTATGTGTACTTCCCATTTTGTAACACAGAATATCAAAAAGAAGTACCCATAAGGGTCTAGATGTCATAAAATTAATTTTTACTGCTTCATCAAGAGCATTGTTAAGTGAAACTGGCCTTGGTTTTTTAAATTTAGGTGTGTGGCAGTGAGTAACGCAGGGATTACTAGAAGAGTCTGTGCCACGGCCTTTGTTCCTGCTAAAAAGATGGCATTGGGAGAAATTTTAGAGAGCTTTCAAACTCTTTTTATTCTCATATTCCATATGGTCTAATTTTAACATAAATAATATGCCTTCACACTAGATTGTAAAAGGCGTGTGATTGTAGAGATTTTATTTTGTGATGTATTGTCTTCTGCAGTATCAAAGGGAAAGAGGTATTAACGTGCATCCCTCTATCTTGTCTTTTTTTTTTTTCTCAGACAGAGTCTTGTGCTGTCACTCAGGCTGGAGTGCAGTGGCATGATCTTGGCTCACTGCAGCCTCTGCCTCCCAGGTTCAAGTGATTCTCCTTCCTCAGCCTCCTGAGCAGCTGGGACTACAGGTGCGTGCCACCACGCCTGGCTGATTTTTTGTATTTTTAGTAGAGACGGGGTTTCACTTTGTTGACCAGGATGGTCTCAATCTCCTGACCTTGTGATCTGTCTGCCTCAGCCTCCCAAAGTGCTGAGATTACAGGTGTGAGCCACCACACCCGGCTTCCCGTGTTATTTTTAAAGCCAGGGTAATTGTATGATTTTGTTACCAGCAGTGCTAACCTGAATGTGACCTGGTTACCTTGGAAACGCAGGAACTTATATGAGTGTACTATAAAATAAAACGTGGACTGATTCCCAGGGAAAAAAAAAGCTGGTTTGTCAGTTTACCTTTTGCACCATGGACACAAATGCCGAGTGAAAAGAGGCAAGCAATATCTCACTACTTCTATGAGAATAGTTTTGATCTTGTAGACACCCTGGTAGCATCTTTGTCATAGACCACTCTTTGTAAACTGCCCCCTAACTCAAGTCTAGACATTTTGGTTGGTTGGTTGGTTGGTTGACCTATTGTGCTCCTGTGCCCTTCTCAGGGCATTGCTCCACTTGTTGGTTCCTCATGTGTAGGGAGCAAGCCATACAGTTTTTCTCCTTTCCCCCAATCCTGGCCACAACTTCCTTAAGAAAGTGGTAAGAACTTGACTAGAAGGTACCTAATGCATCGGCAAGGTGGTGGCCCATCAGACTCTCTTTTTGGAGAGTTTTAATAAGTCACAGAGTTGTACCTAGTCAGGCATTAGAGGTAATAAAAGTGGGGACCATATGGAATGGAAGCCATTTTTGTCAACCTAAATGTTGACAAGGATGCAAAGGAAGCCGGTACATTTCTGCAGGTAGAAGTTGGAAAATGAAGCAGTGTGGGGAAGAGTCAGGAGGAGGGTCTGTGAAGTGTCATTGGGAAAAGACAGAGATAGGGACAGAGATAGAGACGAGAGAAACACACAGAAAGACAGAGAGAGAGAGAGAGAGACAGAGAGAGAAAGAGAGAGAGAGAGAGAGAGAGAGAGAGAAACTGACTTCCAATAAAGCCCTTTATGTTAATTTGATTACTTTTCCTCACAACATAGAACATGACAAAGGCTCCAGGGGAAATTCAAAGTGGAGAGAAGGAATTAAAAACTTGAAGTCTTTAATTATGAGAATGCACCAGGACTCTTAAAAACCTCGATTAGAAATTCACTTGAAATGAACATTTCAGGACTTTTAGATGGCACAGTAAGTATAGTTCTATTTTTTTTTCATTCATCTCCAGAGGATATTTTATGTTAAAAAAATAGGTTTTGATAATCAGAGTCAGAACTTAAGTGCATGACCTTGGGCCACCAGTAACCCCGATTGCTCTGAAATGTGCAAGAGCTCTGGAGACCAGGATTGGACATTCTGTTCAGCATAAGCCCTCTTTAGATCTTTCTCTGAAACAACCCTCACCAGATTGCCTGTTAATCGCCCCCATTGCATCTCCATGGTCAGAATGCCATTTCTGGCTTTATTTTCTGTTTTCTGTTTGTACATAAGATAATCTTTTTTTTTGTTTCCATCTGCAAACTCTGGGGGGTAAATTTTGAGCATGATGCACGGAGGTTTAGCCATGGGACTCTCATTACCGTTAATGGGAATGACAGCACTCAGTTTCAGAGCCTGAGAACATTTACCCCTTGGATGATGGTGTTTTGTGGTTGGATTTTTAATTGTATTTACAAATAAAGCTGACATACAAACAGCGGCGGCTCCCAGGAAGACAACATTGTAGAAAACGAGTGGGGAGTTAGGACTGTCCTTGGATACCCAGCCTCACACAATTCAGAGTTAGAGAAGGGTAGTGTGGATCTCTGCACCTCATATTATTATTATTATTGTGGTAAAATACACATAATATAAAATTCACCATTTTGAAGTGTACACTTTAGTGGCATTAAGTACATTGCAATTGTGCCACCATCACCACCATCCATCTCTTGAACTTTTTCATCATTCCAAACAGAAGTTTATACCCATCCATTAAACACTCAGTTCCCATCCTGCCTCTCCCCAGCTCATGAAAACCACCATTCTGCTTTCTGTTTCTAAGAGTTTGACTCCCCGTAGGCCTCAGGTAAGTGGGATTATACAGTATTTGCCCTTTTGTGACTGACTTATTTCACTTAGCGTAATGTCCTCAACATTCATCCATGTTGTAGCATGTGCCAGCATTTCGTCTTTATTCAAGGCTGAGCAATATTTTGTTGTATATTGATCTACCACACTTTTAATTCATTCCTTTAATGAGGGACTCTTAGTTTGCTTCCACATTTTGTCTGTTGTGAATAATTCTGCTACGAACATGGGTGTGCAGATATCTGTTTGAGTCCCTGCTTTCAATTTTTTTAGTTGATATACCCAGAAGTGGAATTGCTGGATCATATGGTAATTCTATGTTTAATTTTTTGAGGGACTACCATATTGCAGAGAATTTACGTTTTCACCAGCAATGCAAGAGAGTTCCAATTTCTCCACATTCTTGCCAACACTTGGTCATTTCTTGTTTTTTTTCTTTTGTTATTTGTGTGTGCCTGTGTAAGTGTGTGTGTGTGTCTGTGTATGTGTGTTTTTAAGTAATAGCCATTCTAATGCGTGTGAAGGTTTTCTGCATCTTGATAAACACCGTACGGATTATATATTCACTCATTTTTTTCTTTCCTAACCCCACTTTCCTCAAACTTAAAAACTCAGAAAATATTCCTTGAACCAAATAATTGATTAGGTCTCCCCACCTGAAGTACCCAAAACGCTCTCTGCATGTTTCCATTGCTATGTGTGGCACATCATTTCTAATTTGTGGATTTGTGGTTTATACGTGTGTCATCCTCACTGTCCTTTGTCTAGCTGTTAAAAGCAGCATCTGTCCAACATGGGATCTGGCACCTAGTAGGTACTCAATACATATTTATTAAATGAATGTATTTAAACCAATTCTATTCTGTGTGACAAATGAGTCTTTAAATATGAAGAACAGAAAGGCTCATTACCAGGAAGACTATATCAAAATTCAGATCGTGCAGTAACAAAATAACACAACTGTAAACACAGAGATGGGAAAAAGGAAATTGACTAAATTATTAGTGTCATTTTGATTTCAGAAAGTGCTGCTTCTTTACACATAAGCAGTTACAAATGCAGCCTATAAAAGTTAATATTCATAACATGATTATCTTTCAATGAAAGTATTAGGGAAACACAAAATAATAATAATGGTAATGTACAGAGGGCGGGCTTCCATGGTAACCCCGACACATCAATTTCAACATTTAAGCAAGGAGCTGCGGCACTTTAAGACAGGAGGCTCTGACGCCCAGTTTCAGAGTGACCCTCAATAAGTACATGGGAGATCATGATTACCTGGCATTTCTTGATTACTGATTATTTAGAAGGCACTTTGGAAATTGCAGATAGCTTGCTTGCCCAGGGGAATTACAATCCAAGTATGATCAACAAGGCAGAAGCTGTGCAAGGAAGGTTAGACTAAAAGTACTGAAAGGATCCTGGTTTTAAAGCTTCTTTCTGCTTTTTAGTTTATGCTCTGGTTATTTGCACATTTTAAAGGAAGGTATACACAAGTTCGTTCATGTAGGGGGTGGAGAAGGGGACTTATATATTGGGCTAAGGGAATTGTATGAGATGAAATAGGAGAGTTAAAGAAAGGTAAAATTTAAGGCATTTAGCACTGGAAAAAGATGTCAGACATTACTCATTCCCTTCATTTCACAGATGAAATGAGTAAGGATTTAAAAGAGAAGGGGTCTTGGCAGGGCCAAGGATCACACCAATTGGCAGCAGCAGAAATGGGTGTATGGCCATCTTCTGCTGGTTCCTGGATCCAGGTTGGAAGATGATCTCAGGTAAAAAACTCAGAAATATGTACTCAGGAAAGAGCAACAATCAGACAAATGAATTACAGCAGATAAAGAGGCTCAAAGTGGTTGGACTTCCACGAACTCAGTCCTTTTGAGATGGGCCACACGGAAACTCCAAATAGAGCTCTTGCCTCATTAGGTATGAGAGGACGATGCAAGAGGTCCATAGTACTTTTGGGGGCCACAAATATGTTTTTAAATTTCTTTGATAGTCAAAAGAAAAATATAAATATAATAGTAACAAATGTATTTATCAAGGAAGGACAAAGGTGAAAATGTCTCAGGTCCCCGAAAGTCATGAAGCAACCCTGCCTCCAGAGTACGGGATCAGAGCTCAAATTTCTCATTGATCATCACCTTCTCAGTTTGTGGAAAAATTTCATGTAAGCAAGTTGGGCTCAAGATCTGAGATTAGAAGAATGACAATATTTCTATATTATTTAGGGCTTTCAGTAGCAACCAGCAGAAAATCAATTTAAATTGGCCTAAGCAAAAGCGAGTAGTGACTCTCAAAACGTAAAAGTGCAAGGTTCTCTGATTTCGGGTACAGTGGGAACCAGGTGTTGAGGTGATAACTTTCAGAATGTGTCTTCCCTCACTTCCAGGTGCTACTTTTCTCAGCACTGGTGGTGTTCTCTGACAGACTTGAATTGAAGAGGTGTTAACCAGCAGCTCAGAGCTTATATCCTGCTAGGTTCGATTTCACAGGGGTTCCAGCACAAGCCCCATCAATTGACACTTGCAGCAGGCCTGGTACTGTACCCAGTCTTCACTTGCATCATTTCATTAAACTTTCAACTCCAGTCTATTAGATAGGATCTAGTCTTACTCCCCTTTTAGAGGCAAATACACTGAGGCTTCTGGAAATTAGTGACCCTTGGCACTTTCTCCCATATAGTAATCATTATCTAGATGTCATTTCTCCTATTTAAGATGTCGCTTCTTGAGAGCTGAGGTTGAAGCAACATGCTTGCTCCCTTATGTGAACTTACTCCACCTCCATTTCCGGAGAAGCCTTCATAGAACCTACAGTCCAGAAGATGCTCATTAAACATTAGTTCATGAATTAATAACTTGGCTCATTGGGTCCCCAAATTACTTTAACTGAAAGGGCTGACACATGGGTAGGCTTATGAATGCAGTGTGCAGATGAGAGTCAGAAAAGTTAGGAGCAGAGGATAATAAGATGTGAAAGAAGCCAAGGAAATTGAGTTACTGTGCACTAGCAAACTTTAAGCTTAAAAGATATTATCTATTTCAACTACGCTGTCTCTACCAGTTTTCATAAGAGATTAGGATACAGAGGTGAAGAGACTTGCCTAAATTGTTAACACACATATTAGGTCCCATATATGAAGCCTCTGTTTTAGACCAGGCACTTCATGCAGTATTTCCAGTCTTCACAATGATCTCACAGCAAGGGAATAATTCTTCTTACTTGACAGATGAGAAAATTGAAGGTCTGAGAGGTAAAGTTTCCAATACCACAATGCCACTAGTGAGGGACATGGGCAGGATTTGAATCCAGATTTGTCTCAAGCAAAAATTCATGTTTTTTTTCCTTCCCCTTTTACCATACTGTGCTGTTGGCTGTGCAAGTGGAACTAAAAGTAATGCTTCTTAACTCAGAGTCCAGTGTGTGTAATAGTACCTGACTCTAAAGCCCCCTGGGAGAAGACCCCTGTCTATTAACTCCCTTTCTACAGCATCTCTACTAAACACCATGGGCCATTTGGGGCCTAATAAATTTCTTTTATTGGTGAAGGTTATCTTTGACATAATAATAAGAAAAAAAATCTTTATTATAGAGAAATAAATGGCAATTTTAAAACAATTTCAATGTAGAATAGGAAAGAAAAGGGAACATAGTCAATTCAAATGTGCTTACGATAAAAAGAAAGGCAACATGGAACCTCACACCACGCATAGCTCATCATTCCCTTCTTCTTGGGTCAATCTGCTTGCCCCAGCTTTCTCATTCATCTTTTAAAAAAACTGACATAAAAATATCTTAGATGTTCCTGAGCACAAAGCAATGGGGTCCCAGGGCAGAAAGGGCAGAAGGAGGATGTAGATAAACAGAATTATCCAGGTCAGCAGAATTTCTACTTTCCTATGACCCAGCTTAAAATATTGCCACTTGCTTCTCTGGCTCATAATCCTATCTCTTTCTTCTTCTTCTTCATTTTTCTTTGAGACTATCACAAAACAGTAGCTATTTTATTTTTTTATTGCACTTATCACCATTTGAAATATCTTCATCATTTATTTGCTTACTTCTTTGCTATGTGTCTCCTTCTATAAACTGTATGCAAACTTATACTTCCTAACTGCCTTGTTCACAGGTATATCCCCAACTGCTAAAACATTGCTTGTCATATAGTAGGTATTGGAGGAAAAAATGGACCACTGTTGAAAGAACAAATGGAATTAAAGCTGCTCAATGGGATGTCATGGTCTTGTATGCTTAGACAACACCCTGGTCTCTTCTCACTCCTATTTTCAGATGGATTTGATTCTTCCATGCCTACCAGGACCTGAGTCCTGAAGGGGAATTAAGAGTTCTCCAGGGGACAAAGTGGGGGAACATCCCAGGCCAAGGGGCCATGAAAGAAGGAGATCCCGACCTTGCATCCCATTGCTGCTATGGTGTCAAAAGACTCCTTGGAAGGTTTGAAACTTGGTGCCAAGTGATTAGATGGAGCTTTTTAGTGTGTGATGACTGCAAGTTGATTTGTAGATGATTGAAAGTGGATACCTGCTTATCTGGTGGGATTCCAATCAGAGCTGAATACCTCTTTAAGTCAATAGGAATTGCCATTACAATCAATGGTTTTCCCTGAGTGTAAATCTCCCAGTCAAATCACTAGGAAGTGATCAATGAAACTGCTTTTTGATGTCGGTAGGAAATTGGTATATAAGGTAAGTCGATGGGGAAAGTCTCCAACTTTCCTCAGGAAACTTTTGATTCTTCGGCAATTTACAAATCAAAATGATATGCACAGATCTCCTCCCCCCACCAACATTAACAACTTGCTCTTCAGAAATCCTCACCCAGTCTCTCACCAATCTGTGAGGCTTCTTGGTTTCAAATGTCAGCTTCTTAGTCTTTGGCAGACAGTATGGAAGTAATGTTACGGAGTGTATGACATACAGTAGGTAGTTTTTCTTTCATTTACTTGCAATCACTGAGAAAGACAGAGAGAAAGAGAGAGGCAGAGAGAAGAAAAGAAACACCCTAAACAACTTCCCATCCCTTATTATTTCATCAGTTGCTGTATATAATCAATAAAGTTCCCTGACAGACATCAAGGTGTTATGGCCACTCTTAGCGCCTATAATCAGTACAAGAGTTTCTTGATGAGTTTGATATTCAACTTACCCAGGTGACTCTCCTTGGGCTAATTAGGACTGGGTGAGCTTGAGGAAGTGAAGAGGTTGGTTGGATATAGTAAAAGCCACACTTCTAAGCTGCCTAAGAATGGTGAGGCTTGATGGTGATGCCTTGGCATAGAAAGAGGTCAGCAACCCGTGGTTCCACATGGTGGCCAGGAGGCCAGAGAATGTAGGTTTTATTCTGCCCATGCATGTCCTCAACTGCCAGCTAACAATGGCCACAACCTGTGTCTCTTACTCTGGTTCCTCAAAATCCACCAGAACACAATGTAGTCAGAGTCCTCTCTCTTCCACTTACCACTTAAATGACCTTAAGAATTAATGACTTAATAATAACCATAAGCATAATGAACAGCAACCACAATAGTAGCAGCTCATACCTTTTGAGCATTTAACCACGTGCCTAATATTGTCTAAGTGTCTTCCATGCGTAAACTTATTAAGTCCTCATAGCATCTCTCTTAGTTACTATTAGTATTGCCATTTTACATCTTAAGAAACAGAGACACTTAAAGTTCAAGTCACTAGCCAAGTGTCAAACAGTCAGTAGGAGATGAGGCCAGGAATTGAATCCAGAAATTCTGATTCTAGAACCCAAGCTTTTTACCAGCAAGTCAATCTCCTCCCCTGGACTCCAGTTCATTATTTCTTCAGGGTTATGTGTGAGGCTTGGGTGAGTGTAAATGTGGAAGCCTTCTCTGTAAGCTATACAAATAGAAATTAGTATGGTCAAGCCTTTGGTAACCAGAGTGTCAGTCTGAGAGCATGATCCCTAACTTAACTTCTGTCCTAACACTGGAAACATAATTTAAAAGCACACACATCTGATGGACAGGCCAGTGGTGTTATTCAGATGCATTAAGGAGAATATTGTCATTATAACCTTTCAGCAAACTGCCCCTTGGCTGGGATGATTATCTCCCTGCTCAGAGCATTCACATATGACAGTGACAGCCAGTCCAGCATGAACAGATTCAATACTGTATTTATATGAATTTCGTCTTCTTAACCTGTGGGTGTATTTTCCTCCGTTGCCTTACATGTTCCTGGTGATTATTACGCTGACATTCTTGCCATTCTGACTTTTCTTAAAATTTGATTTTCCTCCCTAAAGGATGATGTCTTCTTCCTCATTGTGTCCCCAACACTCAGCACATCATCTAGAACACGGCAGGATCATCATCTTTTATCTGGTTTAGATTTTCTTTAACATTGATATTTTGGCATTTGGAAACTTATTAAACCCATGTTCTAAATTCTGAGGTTTCAATTATGTACGTTCCTGCTTGCTTCTCAGCGAGTTAGGTACCCTTTATTACAATTTTGTACATGGCCTGAGCTGGACTCCATGACGTGATTAATATGTGTTGTCTCTATTAGTCAGAATGAAGTAGTTTATGCTATTGTAACAAACACCCCTAAATCTCATTAACTTATAAAGCCAAAGGCTGACTTTATGTTGCTATTAGGTGGGTTGGCTTCATATCTTGTCACTGTGGGTTCTGGGATGAAAAAATAACCACCATTATCTCAAATTTCTGGTTTCCACAGGGAGGAGTTCTGGGAGACCTGACCCTAGCAATTGAAACATGCATGACTTTTACTCATCTTAAAAGCTAGAACTGGTCACTCAGGCCCACTCTAACCCAAAGAAGTGAGGAAGTGCAATCCTGCAACATGCTGGGAAAGTGGAGAGCTGGCAATATGTGGTAAGCAGCTCTAATGACTACCACATGGTCTTCAAAAAGTCCAGTCTAGTCTAAATGACAAGAAACGAACTCATTAATTAAACTGGAATACAAGAGAAAAAGTGATGAGTAGTTTAAAGGTCAAAAATCATGCAAGGTGAATGGGAAAATGAGAAATAACTTTTTTGCACATCTGTTAGGTTCGAATACCTTTACATATGGGTTCTGATTGACCTCTCAGCAGTCTTATAAGACAGATGCTATTGGCTCCATTTTTCATGTAGTAGAAAACTGTAGCCAGTCAAGGATTTGTTGAAGGCCAGTGGGGGCACAGCCACTCCTTCCCCTATTTCTCATGTAAGTAACTTGATGCCTTCTTCTTCATTGTGTCTTATCCTTTCTTGTGTTTATCCTGTCTCAGACAGCCCAAGCACAGTGTGTGCCATAAAATAGGCTCAGTAGATGATGACTGGAGGAAGGAGCCTATGAAGGGTTGCTTCTGGATTAAAGAACCAGGTTGGATCCTCCAAATGTATTCAAGTACGGTCAATAAGTGGTAGCTGGTGAACAGTCTTCACCACCAACTATGACTAGAAGCTCTCCAGAATGTTGTTTTTTATCTCTTTCTTTCTCTCCCCCTTAGGGACCAATTCTTATGTTGACTTAGAGAGGGATGTACTATTTTATGCATATCTGAGACAAACACAGCCCACAGCCCTCTTTAAAAAATGTTCTTTTCCCTCTCCTATTTCTTCTTTATTTTTTTTTCCATTTTTTTGTCATTTTCTGGAGTTTTGGAAATTAGGCCATGAATATATGGCCTAATTAGTATGTGTCTGTGCTTCCAAAATCAAAAAAGTTACCAGAAAAGAATTTTTTGTTGTAAATATGAGATGTTGAGTTGTTTTCACTTGTTGAGAAGAAGTACTTTTGCATTTTACTGAGTAGCACAACACTATGAATCACACAATTAACATTTAAGATAAATATTGTAGATATAATTAAAGTAGGTATAAAATGTGTTTCATCTAGTAGCAGGACAACTCCTTTTTTGAGGAAGATATAAAAACTTAATTATTAAAGCAAGCAATAAATTGAAGTGCAGACTCTACTTGCATTCAATGATTATTTCAGAAATATTTTTGAGCACCCAGTCCTAATAACTATTTTAATTATAATAGCATCTCTACATGGAGGACTTACTGCGTTGTCACAAAGCATTAAGTGTTATCTCATTTGCTCTTTGCCCCAACTGTATGAAACAGGCAATCAGGTCATCATATTGTCCCTGTTACTTTGAGGAGTTAACTAGGCTTAAAGATGAGAAATGACTTGTCTAAGGTCATATGGCTGGAACTCAGTACTGTCTGGCTTTCAAGATCAACCTCAACCATTTCAGTTCAGTATACCTATTCATAGTGTGTGCCGGTTACATGGATGCACAGACAGACTAAGAAACATATTGATTAATTCCCTAATTATGTAGTGGGTGAACTGGGGTCAAGAGAAGAGGCAACTCACCCTAATTATCCTATCACTTGGCAGCAGTACAGGAACTCAGGTCTGAAAGCCCTGAATCTTAGAAAGTGAAGTTCTTTGGGCCCAGGCTCTGGATTTAGACAGACTGAATTAAAACCCACATTCACTATGGCAGAACTGAGTAAGCTCAGACACATGTGAAGCTCGGTTTCCTCATCTATAAATTTGGTGATCATTTTACATGTGTGTGCACAGGCATGCTTCATGCGTATGTGAGGGTTAAATGAGTTGCATCAGAGATGTTTAATCATTTATTTTACAATAATAATTATTATTAATTCACTGCATTTTCTACTGCAATAATTTTTTAATACTGCAGTGAGTCGCTTTTGAAAACTTTTTGTTTTAAGCTAATCACAGTTGAGAAGCAGGAGCCTAGCCTGGCCATGGCTGGTGGGAAGGAGAAATGGCCACAGTCAATGCAATTTGCATCCTGTGGTCTGTATGTCTAGGTCAAGAGAGCTCAAGATGCAAGAAGGACATTGACCTCTGCCATGCATTTAGTGAAAGTGAGTTTTTTGTTAGTATATAAGACCGTAAACTGGAAGCGCTGTCCTATTGAACTTGCCAACGTGATTAAAATTTATGCTGTCTTAATTATACTGGGAAGACAGTGCAGGCCCCCAAACTCTACTTAGGAAGAAAATCCGTCACTGCTTGCCTCTTTTCCTTGTTCCCAAGGATGCCCACAATGACCTTCAAGCCACAGGACCTAAAGAAGAGAGCACAGTGCACCAGCAAGCATGTGGGGGCAGGGACAACCCCTGGCACCAGCTCTGCCAGGGCTAGCAGGGACCTTGAGCATGTTATGCTCCGTCTCCTAGTTTCTGAGATCCAATGAGGCACAGAGGGGAAAAAATACCTAGGTTCTTGGTTCTGCTGTTTGTTGCAGCTTTAGTTACTTGGCTTCTGTGAGGCTGAATTACCTTATCTGCAAAGGGAGATAATAATTTCTAACTCAAAGGAGGACTGACAAGGGCAAGTACTAAAGCATATATAGACCTCTGGCATGATGCCTGATAATCAATGCTCAATTAATAATAATAATGATGATCGCACCAAAGTGTGTTTTATTTTTATTTACATGACCCTGAACTTCTCGAGGACAGAGGCTTTATTTTCCTTATCTGTCTACTTCAGTGCCCAAGACAGTCTCTAATAATAACAGGGTCAACAATAACACCAACATTTATTAGGCATTTACCATAAATTAGATACTGTTCTATGGGCTTTAAATATACAAACTTATCGAATCCTCATGTTATTCTTATGATGTGGTTGCTGTCACTCTTCCCATGTTCAGATACGAAAACGGGGGCGGAGAGAAGTTAAGTAACTCGCCCAGGGTCACACAGCTATTTGAGATGGTAGGAGGTGCTCAGTAAATGTGGAATGAATGAATGAATGAATGAATGGCTTGCCATGACGCCTATCTGTCGATCCTGACCGCAGCTCCTTGTGTGTTCCTGTTGTTGTTTTCAGGTGCTGGGCAATTTGGCTGGAGGAATTTGCCAGTGGCAATGGGTACAGTGATGAAGGAGGCTACTGGTGCTTCAGTAAGTCCTGCCTGCCATCCATGTGCAGCCATAGTGAAAATGACAGGAGATTAATAGGAAATAATAGGACAGTGAGTATAGCGCTTAGGCGGCTTTCCATGAGCAAAAAACCTCACATTTAGCAAGGTGCAATTAGCTCTCTAAGACAAGATGGATAGGCAGGAAATGAAATAGGCTTGCGGTGATTTTATTTTTATACCTGGGTCCGCCCTTGGTCCTTTGGCCTAGTTAGCACTTCCGAACCTCCAGCTGACTCTGCACTGCCTGCTAGCTTTAATACACTTCGACTCTGGCTTGCTACACAGCCCTAATGTCGAACACATGAGGCAGACAGTTGCCCGGAGGCATTCTCCGTAGAAACTCTCATATCACAACAGAGCTCAGCTTTCCACTACCACGCCAGGCCTCTTCCTTCCATCAGTGAGCAACGTAGCAGGTTGCAGATGCCAGGCAGTGTCACAGAAATGTCCTAATAGACACACCGGGGGAAAGCAGGGCGGCTCCCGTTGCACGCCAGAAGCCTTTCCATCATACCTTCTCCTCCACATAAGCAGATTAAACTTCATTAACTGTTCTTAAAAGGTCTACATGCATCCATACCATAGGAACCTGAAATGATCACCTTAAAGGAAATTACCATTGTTTTCTTAACAGCCACCGCGAACTCCAAGGCATTTGCACGAAGACCTGTTTTGACTTTTCCCTTTCTGGAAGATGGACTATATCTGTTTCCCTAAATGCAATAATTATTTTATTGCCCTGGCTTCTATCTGGGCACACATTCCATTTTCAAATGTAAATAATCATTTCCACCTTTAATAAATTAGATGGAACCTGTCTTGCAGGGAGAATGAACATTTCAATATCTTCAGACACACAATGACATCGTATCAATATTTAAAATCATTTTATGCATGTATTCCAAGTTGTCCAACTTCATTAAGGCCATTCATCAAGCCCTAGCTAGAATGTATTCCCATTGGACTTGTAGGCCTGGGGGCGTACCAAACAGAAATTTAAACTAACTTGCCTTTTTAATTCACATTATTCTCAAATATTCTCTTTTTTAACCCCCTGCCATGACTAAGGCATTTAGACTGGGCCATGATTCGGTACATGTCAAAATTTAACTGACACAATCCCCATTAGTGTGTCAGAATGTGTGTGCCCCGGTAAAATACAGTATCCATCCCTCCCTACTCATTGATAAATTACCCGCTAGTTCTTTCCAGCACTCGGCAATAATTTGAGTTTATTGCTTGGTGTTTCCGTTAAATATTTACAAACATTTTAAACTATGTATAAATGAAACTTTCAATGTTTTGCCAGTCTCATCCTTTCCCCTGACTCCAAAATAAAAGAAAAATCTCTTGATCTATTTTTCATATTCCTGAAGATGCCACACGTGAGCATTGATGCTGGGAATACAAATATTCTTGCAAATAAGATCAGCCCCTCTCCCTGCCATCTGTGTCGACCAGGGTGGATTTGTTTCCCAAGATATGCATTTTCTAGCTGATGCTGAAGTCCCGCACTGCAATGCCAATAAGCAATTAAGTCCATGCTGAGGAACTTGCAATAAAACCTTCTCAAACAGGGCACTGATCCAGAGAAGGTTGGAGAAGCCTGCCTCCACTATGCCACCTTTTGCCAGGCAAAAGTCACGGAATACAAGCTCATATTTCAGGGGCAACCAGGCATCCGCGAGTGAAGTGGCTCTTTAGGAAAAGGAGGCAGAGGTGGCATTGTTGTAGTCTGTGAAGGCTGCCATAACAAAATACCACAGGCTGGGCGGGCGAGGCCGGGGGGCGGGGTGGGGGTCGCGGTTAAACAGTGGAACTGTATCTTCTCACCGTTCTGGAGGCTGGAAATCCAAGACAGAGATGTGAGCAGGGTTGGTTTTTTCTGGGCCCTCTCTCCTTGGTTTCTTCAGCGTCTTTGCATGGCCTTTCCTCTGTATGTGCACATCCCTGGTGATTCTTCTGTGTGCAAATTTCTTTTTCTTATAAGGATTCCTATTGGATTAGGGCCCACCCTGCTAACTTCATTTTAGCCATTTAAAAACTCTATTTCCAAATATGGTCACACGCTGAGGTACTGGAGTTAGGGCTTCAACATGAGCATTTTGAAGAAATGAAATTCAGCCCATAACAGTGCAGGGCTGTTTAAACAATAAGACAGTGGAGGGAATGAGAAGGCAAGGAGCAGCGTGAAGGATGAGAGGAAAAACAATGATCACAGAGGCAGAAAAAGGACCAGCAGCTGGGAAAAGTCCAGAGGAATTCAGACTTCTTTGTGCAGGGAAAAAGCCTGGAAACACAAGTGTCCAGTATCCATCGTAGCTCTGACACTTGCTTACTGTCAGCATCCACTTCCTTTAATGCTTGTCACTGTGTTTAAAATAAAATCTCAACTCCCAAATCCCCTGCGCAATTGGTCTCCTGCCGCGTCTTCTCCAGGAGCTCCCCTCCCTCTCTTAGAAAGCACGTGGCCCTCTTTCTTTTCTCCAACACGCCAAGCTGTTTCCCACCCGACAGCCTCAGCACATGCTTCTCCCTCTGCTTGGTGGTTCCTCTACAGCTGGTTAATTTCTCCTCATCTTGCAGATCTCAATTTAAATGCCTTCAAATTTAAGAGGTCCTTTCTCAGCCAGGTGCGGTGGTTCACACCTGTAATCCCAGCACTTTGAGAGGCCAAGGCAGGTGGATCATGAGGTCAAGAGATCAAGACTATCCTGGCCAACATGGTGAAACACCATCTCTACCAAAAATACGAAAATTAGCTGGGCATTGTGGCACACGCCTGTAGTCTCAGCTACTTGGGAAGCTGAGGCAGGAGAATCGCTTGAACCTGGGACGTGGAGGTTGCAGTGAGCCAAGACCATGTCACTTCACTCCAGCCTGGGCGACAGCGTGAGACTCCGTCTCAAAAAAAAAAAAAAAAAAGGTCGTTTCTCTTTACTCTTACCTGAGAATGAAGCCTCATTTTTCAGCATCCTCATTCCTTTCTTTGAAGCACTACGTTTGTTACTACCATTTGCAAGTGTTTTATTTTTTGGCTTGTTTAGCATCAGCGGAGGGAAGAAAGTAGCTCCCTGTAAGGAAATATTGAATTTCAAATTCTCATGTCATATCCCGGTGGAGACACCCAGCGGTTCTTGGGACACAAAGATGTGAAGATCTGAGCTAAAGAAATGGATTTAGAAGCTTCCAGTCTAAAGTCTGTAGTTCAAGCCATGAACTACATGAAGAGGTCCTGAGTTGGAGAGTAAGAGGGAACCGGACAGAATCCTGAGTGTAATTTCCATATTTAAAGCTCCTATAAAGCCACTAGATAATAAATAAGAAAACACCCTGGAAATTTAGAAATAGTAGTTGCTCAGTATCAGTGTTTCTTATACCCCAAGAGGAGGCCAGTTATGGGGTTCCAGTCTAGAAGTCAGGAGACATAGATCCTGGTGTGGCTGTGTCTGAACTAGCAGCTCTTTCCTGATCTGGGCCTCAGAGCTCCTGTCTGTCTAGAGGGCAGGCCATGCCACATGGTATCAAGAGTCTCCTTGAGGTCTGCTGTGTCTTTGGTTGGCCAGTGACTGTCCAGCACAGAGGAGAAATCATAACCCTCTCAGTTCCCTGGAGTATTCCCTGAGACATGTCCTTATGAGCAGTGGCCCTGCTTGCAGCACAAACAGAAATAAACGCCTGTGTGCCTATGTTCTTGCTTCTTTAGGTGTTTATTTCCTGTCTCCTCTTCTCCTCTTTCCAGTGAGAAACCATCTCATCAGGGCTGGTGGGGGGAATCCCAGGGAATACCCAGGGCCCGGTAGGGCAGACGGCATCCAGGGCTACAAAGCTTCATAGCAATGCAAGTCCAGGTAGAGATTCATTGCAGAGTCGATGCCAAATACCTGGGCCAAGAGTTTCCCATCTGTTGTCTCGTCTCCCCTTCCATTAACCGCCAAGATCTCCTTGTTTTATAGATGAGAAAAATGACTTGTCCCTGGTGGTTGGAACTCAGGTTTCTGAATTCAAATCTCAGTGTTTTCTATTCCATCTCAAGGTACTGAGGACAAGGACTTTTCCTTCTTAACTGGTCAAGTCTTCCTTTTTGGGCAAGGTCTATTCTTTGTTTCATCAAGCATAGACTCAAGCATAGACTCATTTTCCCGCTCCTGAATGAGTAATGAAAGGAACTTGCCGGTTCTTTGAGGTTCTTGAAAGTTCTGAGGTCAGCTTAGTGCCTCTGTGGTCCTGTTTCCTGGGGTCAAATGGAGATAAGGATCTTTTACGTTACAGAGTTGCTGTGAGGACTAAATGACCCCACAAATGAGGAACTGGCTCGATGACAGTAGGCATTCAATGCACATCAGCACATCTCAATTGAAAGGCATCAGAAAGACAGTATTTAAGCTTGGGGTTAAAAAGCACAGTGTTTGGAGAGGTGGAGTGGGAAAGTGAAGATATTCCAGGTGTACAGAAGAATTGAGTGCTGCCTTTCCTCCATATGTCCCCCAGGTTTGGGAACTTTGGGGATTTATTTCTTAGTGTGGGGTAATTGCATTTTCAAGTCAGTCATGTGCTCAATGGAGTAATAGAGCATTATTTGAGTCACTTCCAAAATGAAGTGCTTATCTAAAAAAAAAAAAAAAAAAAAAAGAAGGTTGAAGAGCTCCCATAATATTAAGTTGTTCTGCACTGTTCATGCCCAAATCCTCGATCCTTTCCAAATTCAGTACTTCACATTTTAAAAGAGCTCTTCATGTTAGAAGTGAACGAGGTGTTCTGGGCTCACACACTGTGGGCCACTTTAGACTCCCTCGATTGTGCTGATAACGTGAAGAGCGCTCCAGCTATGTGGAGTGCAGCTCCGGCATGCATCCGCTACTCTCACGAGCCCCTTCTGAGCTGGAGGCAGACTGGTCTCTGGAAGGTCTGTGCCCATGGGGGCAACTCTGGGCTGGACCCACTCCAGGCCTCCAGTGCAACATATTGTTCTCATTCTGAACAAAAGTCTGGGTCTCAAAAAAGAATTAAGGAATTAGGCAACAGAGTATAGGGTTTGTTTCCACCAGGCCACCAGGATGGAATCCTTGTAGAGCTGATTTATCCGTTGTCGGAAGGACAGAGACCAGTTGTCATTAAAGTGCCACCCTATGCTGGTTGCCAGTATGAAGACTTGAGTTGTCTGTTTTATTAAGCACAATAACAGGGTGAGATATTTATACACTGTGGAGGCAGAAGCTCAGAGACATTAACAAATGTTCCTACAGATAGGAAGGAACATCCCTGGGCCTGGATTTGATTCTACCTATTCCAGTGTCTGTGCTTCCCTCCCAGCTAGGCATTGTGGAGAAAATGTGGACTTGGAATTAGAAATGGAGCCCGGCCATTAAATATGTCTTCTGACTCCGTGTCCAGAGTTCCTTCTGCTCATAATACATCAGTGCCATTCTCTGAAAAAACAATATTCTTTGGTAGGATGGTTCAATGTCAGAGTTTCAATGCCAGTTTTATTCATAAAGAACAAACACATTATAAATATAGACCACTAATCATGGAAGTAAGTTCCACTGACAGCCACAGATGAGGATGTGGGGATTGAGGTGTGGGGGTGGCACATGGCTATAGGAGGTGATGCGGTAAGACAGCGGCCAGACTCGTGTAGATTCTTCTGGTCTTGGCTTCCCTGACTGATATGGTTTGGCTCTGTGTCTCCACCCAAATGTCAGCTCGAATTGTAGTCTCCATAATCCCCACATGTCAAAGGCGGGATCGAATGGAGGTAATTGGATCATGGAGGCCATTTCCCCCATGCTGTTCTCATGATAGTGAGTGAGTTCTCATGATATCTGACGGTTTTATAAGCATCTGGCATTTCCCCTGCTTGCACTCATTCTGTCCTGCTACCCTGTGAAGAAGGTGCCTGCTTCTCCTCTGCCTTCCACAGTGACTGTAGGTTTCCTGAGGCCTCCCCAGCAATGCAGCACTGCAAGTCAATTAAACCTTTTTCTTTTATAAATTACCCCATCTCAGTTATTGCTTCCTAGCAGTGTGAGAACAGACTAATATACTGACCCTATATGCAAAATGAGACTCCTGACCTCTCTCAAAGTACCCTATTTTTCTTTTTCTTTCCTTCTTTTTCGAATTCCAAATCTCATGCTGTGTAAAGTGCATATTCATTTCAGGGACACTGTTTCATGCCTGTGTCACCACCTCCTTTTCCCTGGAGGGTAGGGTGTGTGTGGTCTTTTTGGTTTGAGAGTAAACTCAGTGCCTAGTACAGAACCTGGAACATAGTCGAAACTCAACAGACAGAATGTGAAGATGTAAATGGGAATCAATCTTTTTCTTCCATTTCTCAGGCGTGGTGTGGGGGGGACCTTGTTTTTGAAGCTACAGCCCTAAGACTTGCTCTTATTTTCTGCATAAACTTGGATCAGTCTCTTGATTTCTTTGGGTCTTGATTGATTTTCTCGTGTGTAGAATGTGGATAATAACACTCTTTTCCCAGAGTGCAGTGAAAGTCAATGGAGAGAGAATTTGTGAAACATCCTCCCCAGCTACAGAGCTGTGAGTTGGTACATTTGCTGGTTCTGTCTCTCGGGTCTTACCATTTCCTGGAGTCTTAGCCCTTGGGAGGAAAGAGATGCAACCAAAGAAAAGGCTTTTTTGGGTGGTTGGTGATGCGCTGGCTACACCACAGCCTTTGGCAAGGTGAACACATGGCTGGGTTTACTCTGGCGATATTCTAACACAATCCCTTGCCAAATCTGCCCTACTTCCCTCTGGAAGCCACTCTTAGACCAGCCATCTGGGGACATAGATAAAGATCTAAGTCCAGTGACAAAAGATTCAAAATAAACACTAAATAAAAGTGAGTCAAAAGTGATCAAAGTCAGCATTGATTTTGGTTCTAAGAGAGCTGGACAAGGCAGTTCCAACTTTCCAGTATAACAATCAATAGGTGAGATTATGTGGAAATATTTATCATGTGACATTAACCTAAGGTATTTCTTATCAAAAACTGTCCCCACTTAAAAAACAAAACTGCTTGTTCATCTCATTCTTAGCTCAGGGACTTATATTCTTCCATACTACCTCTGTTCCCAACTCTCCAATTTGCCAGTGGGTTCTACTGCTTTCCAGATGAATTAAAACAAACTAACAAACAACAAAAACAGGAAGCTTCTTCTGCTGTCGTCCGCTCCTTCGTGGTTTGCTCTCAGTGGCTTTGTTCATGTGCTTCTCTTTGCCCAGCTTGCTTTTCCTCTGAGAATCTTACTTTTGTCTTATATCTGCTGTTCTGTTCATACGGTTAGCATAAAATACTGGCCCTCTCCCATGAACCCAACACCAAAGAGGTCAGGAAATTAAGGAGTAAGTGAATGGACCTGAACAGTAATATAGACATTCCAAGGAACTCTGGGGAGACTGAAGGCAGTTATGACTTAGCATGGCCCCAAGGATGCCTGCATACCACATTTAGTGGGGTGGATATAAGAAGGGAGCTTGTGTATTTTATTTTTTATTTTTTCCATATTATACTTGGAATATCTTTGCCAACCCTTTGACCTCTTTGAGACAGAAAAATAACAAAGTCAACTCAGCCATGTTGGGGTCACTAAGGGAGTATCACCCCTGAGGGCAAGATGGAGATGGCTGAACCAGCAGTGCAGTCAGAGAGACTGGCTGCTGGGGGCTTCCAGCTTCACTTCCTTCCTTCGCTGCAAAGGATGGAGGCAGGGAGACAACCTCTTGGGGAAGAGCCATGCCTGGCTACATGGACGGAAAGCTGCTGTAAGGTGAGGCTTTGGGGTTACAAAGTAAATGGGCTGGCCAAGCCCAGACTTTGGCATAAGAGGGGTCTCTATTCTGGGCCACATATCTCACTCCTTCAACTCTTCAGGAGACTAGAAGCAAGGGCCTGAGGCGCACAATCACAGTAAAACAAATGCTGCTCCTAACATGCAAGGATATTGGACGATGAAGCAGAAACAAGCAGTTACAAAGCAGAACCACATGGAGAAACTAGGTATAAAATATGCAATACTGGATATAAAAAGTTTAAGGAGTGGAATAAAAAGCACAATGGATACAGCTTAAGGATAAATTAGTGAGCTAGAAGGTCAGTTTAAAGAACTCTGAGAAGGCAGGAGTAGGTAGAAAGAGTTATAAAAACCAAAAAAGTTAAAATAAATAGAGGCTAGAGGCACATCTGTTGATATAAATAAGATAGGCAGTCATAGAAGGAGAGAAAAAATAAGGAGAGGAAGTATTTGAAAAGCAAATAATAATAGAATAAATGAATAAAAAGAGATTCATAGCCACAGTTCTTATGGAATGCCTAATAGAATCTATAAGTAAAAAAAATCACTTAGACAACATAATTATACTTAAGTACATCAAAGGAAAAGAAAAAAAGTGACAAGTTCTCCAAGAGAACATACAGATCACCCATACAGAAATAATATTTAGATTAAAATCTTATTTCTTAATAGCAACCTTGAATTGAGAATTATTTTCAAAGTGTTAAATTAAACTCACTTTTAAGTTGTAATCTTATATCCAGCTAAACTATCTCTCAATACACAGGCAATATAATGATATTTTTAAGCGAATAAAGACTCAGAAAGTTTACTACCCCATCATGCCCTGTCTGAAAACATCCTTAAGAGAAGAACACTCGAAGGAGGATATTTTGAAAAATATGGATATTAAGGATGAGCACATAGATTGGTAAAATTTATTGCACTAATTTTTACCAATGTACACACGTGTCTGTGTGTGTTTAAAGTAATATCCAAAAAAATGAAGTAAAAAGATAATCTACAACATAATAAATACAGTTAAAATTCTGCACAGTATAATGTAATACCACCAAGTTTGCTGTGGTGAGAGGAGGGAAGGGGGTTAGGAATAATGTCTAGGTAACCAGCAAAAGGTGAAGACAGCCCAAATCTTTTTATTCTGGAGAAAGATCTTGATCTAGGGTCTCTCTGGTTTCTCCACCATCATGAAGCCTGGTTTTATATCCTAGCCTCTCTACTCTATGTCTGTGTCACTTTCTGGACTTTCTCAGACTCTCCAATCCTTGGTTTCTCATCTCCAAATCCTGGATAATGAGGCCAGCCATGATAGATTATTCGTGGAACTTTGATGTAGAGCCTGGCTCCCACTGGATGGCAGCCCTAGGTACTGTACAGATGTTAGCCCTCTTTGTCACAACCCAGAAAACTATCCTTTTTGACAGTAAAAATGTAGCTTATGTGTCACCCTCTTTCCCAGACCTTGGCACAAGGTATGCAGCAGTGGGACACTCTTCTCATCTTTGGAGGCTGAAGTAGCTTAGAGGTATAAAGGGGTAGGTAGGTCAGATCTGAAAATCCAGTTTTCATTTAATTTTGCAAATACAATTTACAAACTTGCCTTTTCAACCAAATATGTGTATATGGCTCAAGAAATCAGGGCTCCTGCAGTGCCATTAATTGCCCAGTTTGTTTCTTGGGAGTAGAGCATGGGCACTAACACATGTTCATTAGACGTCTTAATTGGAAGCAAAAATCACCATGGACACCACGGACATGATTTAAAAAGGGTAAAGCATGCTGGTCAGTTTTCATTTGGATTTTGTTTTATTTCATTTTATTCCCAATTCTCCCAAAGCCCAGGAACAGCAGTTCACGATAAAAAATAATGGCCTGAGAAGTGTCCTTCTGTAACATCCCCACAGCTGTGTGAGTTTGCATAACTCGAATGTGCCTAGAGGGACCCATTTTGTTCTCTGGCCCTGCTGAGAGTGAGGTGGGGTGCCTACATGTGAGTGGCTTGGATCCCCACAACTGCTACCCTGGGACAGCCCAGAAGATGGTCTTAAGAGAACAATATCTTCCCTTTTGCTTCTCTCCTTTATTGCACTTGTTCAAGTGATAGCATTCCAGAGTTCCCATCCTCTTGTCTGGATGTCCTACCAGGGGGCCCTAGAAAAAGTCTGTATATCTCCAAAGAGAATAGAGCAACCTGCCACTGCCACTTGTCTTTCTACCCCCGCCATGTAGATTTCCCCTGGATCCTGGAATGACAAAAGGTTCCAAACGCGATAAAGGACTTCAATGGGATTGGACACGAAGAGGTGTGCGGCAAGCCCTCCTATCTCTTGGCACTTTTCTCTTTATTCTTTGATTAAAGTCTTTTCCCTTACTTACATCCCCCATTAAGATGTCTCAGTGTCATTTAGGGTGTTAATTGAGAGGAGGTTTAAGCTCATCAAAGCGATTATAAGTGATAGTTAAAAATTTCTATATATGGCCTGTGCTGGAATCGGCACGGTGGGGTGCCATTTTTTCTTTTATCCAACTGACATTGGTAATAATAGATGAAATTATTACTAAATCGCAGCTGCAGAGATGATATCATGATTTTTTTGTGTGTAATCTTTGATGAAAAATTAATTTTTGAGAGGGATAATTTAAAATGATTTAAATAGTATTATACTGAAGTCCTTGCTGGTAATTAACACCAATCTTGTCAGAAGGGAAACCACTTTTGCAGCTGTTTCTAAAGATACCTACAGTATTTGTAACTTTTCTGCGAGTAAAATTACAGTGTTTGGACTTTATTTTTACTGCACAAGGACCATTAGAAGAAAAGGCGTCTGATAGAAACCTTTGTTCTCTGAGGCCTGAATCCTGTTTTGTATTTGAAGGCCTTGATCAATGCCTGTTAAATCATCTCTAGACTATGGACCAGAGTAAGGCTGGGTCTTTATTTTTATTTTTTTCAATATATAAAAGTATTCATAGTGGATGCTGCATACATACCTGTCTTTAGTTCTTAATTATTAGTTACGTAAGAGCATACTACTTGATGTGCACAGGATTTAATTAACGGAACAGATGGCTGCCGGTCAGAATGTTCCTTCATCTTCATCAGTGCCTTGACTTTCTTCAAAATCCACTTCTTTCATCATGGTGGCAAAAGCTTTCTAACATGGAACAGCTGAAAATAGATTTTTCTTCACTAGTTTCTTCATACTTTAAATGACAGAAGTGAGAGAGTGAGGGGTGGGGTGTGTGTGTGTGTGTGTGTGTGTATTGTGTCCTATGTATAAAGACCTGCAAGAGAGGTTAAAAAAAGAAACATAGTGAAATTTAAATAGCAAAAAAAAAAAAAAAAAAAATTGAATGAGAATGTGGGATGACTGCACAGTCTTCTGAGTCCTGAGTTTTGCTTTCTTCTTTTTTAACAGGCATGGTGATTTTTCTGACAAGATATATGGCACTAGATATCCATGGCAATCGCAGTATCTGCACCTTGTGATTTCTTTTCCCCTCAACTTTTGTGCTGAGAAAGGGGAAAAACGAATGAGTAAAGGGAAAAATGAGAGATGGGAGGAAGAGAAGGAGGGAGGGGTAAGAGATGGCAGGAGGGCTTGAAAATTGTTATGCAGAGTGTCTGTTCATTAAAATAGGAGCTACGGCCTCAGCTTCTGCCGTGGGTGCAATTTTATTTCACCAGGATGCGATTGTCACTCTGTATGTTTCCATCAAGAAAAGAAAGACAGAAACATGTTTTTTTTTTATTGTTGTTTTTTTAAAGTCCCTTTTGCAAGCAGAAGAGACAGTTTATTGGTGGAGGTGTGGCATGCATGCCTGCGAAGTTTGCAATATGGAGATGCCAGCAGATAAGATTGTGCTTCTCATGGCAATGCAAGAAGGTGGAGGGCCCTCGGCAGGCCCGTGGGAAAGTGCATCAGCCACGAGGCCTTAGGGGACCACTGAGAGGAGGAGTCCTCTGGGAATGAAGAGCTTTACCCCTGCAGGGTGAGAAGTGGGTCAGGCAAAGAAACCAGGCTGCCATTTTGCAGCTGTTAACCCTGAATCATGTCTCTTGTTTCAAGTTGACTCTTTCTGAGTGCTTCTGTGTGCCAAGCACATTGCAGGTATTAGGAACTGAATCTTCCTATAAAATCCAGGAGGTGGGGGGCATCATCATGCTGCCATAAATGACAACAGAGACATGGTGAGGTAAGCGGCCTGCCTAAGTCACACAGTGTGGCTCCTGGTCAATGAGGAGAGTGAGGCATGGGGGATGTCAGGGCTGGGACTTTAGAAAGTACACAGTGAATGTTGGTGAAAAAAGTGGGTGAATTCACTTCCCTTCTCACAGCCCTATGAATACCCAAACTCCTCTCACCTTCAATCCTCCCAAACTCCTCTAACCTTCAATCACCTCTGATTCTAAAACCCATGGATTTTAGGATTAGAAATGCAAGCTCTTAATATTCTTCAAGACCATGCTCTGATGTTATTAGCTTCCACTGTAGAATCAGGAGCCCTTTCCTCTGAAAATATGTCCATGCCTATGGTAACCCTTACCGATTTTATTTTACTTATTTGTTTTTAGGTTTGTCTTTCCCACTAGACTATTAAGTTTCCTGATGGCAGAGACCGAGAATTCATTCACTTATGCATTTATTGCTTTCATTTCTCATGTATTCATTCATTCAACAAATACTTCCTAAGGACTTATTGTGCACTGGGCTTGGCACTGAGGATGATACAAAGATATAAGAGGCAGCCTCTGCTTTCCAATTGCTTACAGCCTGGTGGGAAACAGACTAGTGGGATAACTGAATGAATGACTTCCTGAATGAATGAAAACAGTATAAAATCTGATATACTTCAGAGGGAAGATTGGCCAACTTTCTCTCTAAAGGACCAGATAGTAAATATTTTGGGCCTTGCAGTCCATACAGAGTCCATGGCAACTGCTCAACTTTGCCATTGTAGCACAAAAACAGCCTCAGATAGCATGTAATATGAATAGGGGTGACTATTTCGATACAGCTTTATTTACAAAAACAGGCAGTAGCCCAGACCTGAAAACCACAGCCCCCTGGGCTTGGCATAGACTTCATCCAATTGAAGATCAAGATGAATATTATTCCCTAGTCCATCTGCAGGAGCTGCAGGAAAGGTCAGAGGGAGTTGGCTGGGGGTGGGTTGCCCTAAGATCTTTATATGACTAAGGGGCAGGTAGACCTTTTTGTTACTGAGTACTTTGAAGGGAAGAAATGGTGTGGATTGATGCAAAGGGATTTCACCTGTTCTCAGGCTTCGATTCTTCACTCTCCCTGGGCTCAGACAGTCCTGAGAAAACTTGCAGGAAGGCTCATTCATTTGGCAAGGCCAGAGGGCAGGGCAGGTGTGGGTAGGGAGTGCCGAGCCAGGCCAGCCAGCAAGCTCAGATCCTGCATGTCTATCAATGTCCCTGTGAGAGCATGCCATTAGGCTGCAGTAAAAACCTGGGGATGCATCATGCCCTCGTCTGCTCCCAACATGCCCTTCCTTTTGCTGGCACGTTTCCAGAGGAGGATCCAGCATCTTGAAGCCTAGAGGAGTTTGGTCAGTCTTGGCTGGGTGGTCAGGGCTCTCACTGAAGGGGTTGTAGCCTGCTTCTCCATCACTGTTCTCTATCTACTTGGTCATTGTCCCCACATGCATGTCCACACTTTTAGAACTCCAGATGGGGCAAAGGGACATTGCGTGCTACAATGTGGGACCTCCATGGGCCTGGAAAAAGGCTGACCCACTTTAATGAGTACAGGTATTCCAGATGCAGAAGCAGGTGCCTTCACTTCCTTCACAGTCCTAGGTACTGTGTCTCCATTCCACAGAGGAGGCTAATGAGAGTCAGAGGTAAGACAGTGTGCTGAATGTCCAGCTAATCCACATGCTGTGACTACAAAGTTGATACATACCCAGAGTCAGGGACCATTAATGTCCATTCCAGCAGGTACAGCTTAACCACCTTTCAGGTCTCTGTTCAAAGATTACCTCTTTCCTGAAGCCCTCACCAATTGTCTCCATATGCCCACACTTCTTCTCATCTGAGTGCCCAAATGACTGTACCTCTCGTGTGTGCACAGTCATCATCTATCTTGTGTTCCAGGTAGTCATATATGAGCCACCTCTCAAACAGGCTGTGAGTGATCCAGGTGCAGGGGACCTGCTGGAGTGAAGCTTTTGGCATGATGTAAGCATCCAGTGTGCGCGTGTAGAATTAAGTGAATAGAAGAAGAAATGAATTAGATAAATATAAAGACCAAGTAGATAATGGTCTCCAAGTCCCCAAGTGTCCCCTCTCCTGTAAAAAGAAACTGATTCCATTTAGAAGAAGAAGGAAGAAGGCTCATAACAGGATGAATCAGATGGGGATGTGGGGCTTGAAGGAAGCAATGACACAACTGGGTTCAAATCCCACTCGGGCCCTGGCCAGTGGCATGTGTGTGAGCATGGGTGTTCTCCCAACCTCCCTAAATTCTCTTTCTTCATGTCCTTGTCACCTGGGATGTTTGGAGGGATGCTGTGCCAACAAAATTAAATGATGAACATAAGTGCAGGTCTGATAAATAATCAGTCATTCATGGGATTCTGGGCTTGTCTTGGTGGCTTGTGGATCTTAGACTGCAAGCTCCATGACAGTAGGAAACGTGCATACTTTGCTCATTTCTGCATTCTAGAACCCGGCAGAGTTCCCAGCACTTATAAAGTAGGGCTAACTAGATACTTATCTTGAATAAAGGAATGAATAAGTTGCTTGTTTGTACTTTTCAGAGTCGCTGCCTGCCTCGATGAGGACTTGGTTGGGTGTTCATCCTACCTGCATCCCAGGCAGGCTATGTGGTCTCTTGCTGCCCGGCCTGGCCCCCTAAGGTGGGAGGGTCACAGAGGCAACCCTAGGAGAGGGGTGGGCTGAGCCTGTGCAACTCCTGCCTCCCTGAGAGGCCCTCCCCAGACTGTGGGAACACTGTTGAGGACCTCAGGGAAGGCAGCCTGGAATGGTGACTGTCTCAGGCTGACTGCCTGAGGGCCAGGGCTCTGCCAACTCTCATGTCAGACTTGCCTACACAGGCTGGCACCTTCCAGAGCTAACGCTGAGCCCATCTTCCTCAGGGCTCGCACAGGGCACCGTATCTTCTTGTTTGGCTGGGTCTTGCACCTTTTAAGGGGGCAGATTGTGAGCATGTTCTCTACCACACCCTTTTCCACCCCCTTCGTGCATGGGGAATGAGCTGATAGAGGCCTCCCTTTGATGGAACTCGGGTGGGACCCAGATGGGAACTGAGCCCAAGGAGATTAGGCCCCAACAGGGTGGATTAATCATTCCAGCCATCACCCTAGCAAGGGCAGCATGACTCACGGTGAGCAAACCATATTGCCGATGGCAAATTGGAGGACCTTTGTCGCTACAGGACCAAATCTCCCTACTCTTACACACAAGATGTGTGTGCTCTTTGGTCTTGGAATTTGTTTACCACCTTTCCAGCTGGAGCAATACTGGGCAAGTAGCAGGCATCCTGTGAATTTACTGAATGAATCTGCAACTATGTTTTGGGTTTGATTTTAAGGTTACGCGCACTTGCAGACCTATCACAAACAGACCAAGAACTGAGCCTAATGACATAAATTTTCCATCACTACTCAAAGTCATAAAGTACTAACTGATTGAGAAACGTTCCTTATGGGCTCGCTAGCTGAGTTTCTTGACCTTGGCACTATGGAAATTTAGGGCTTGTCTAAGTCTATTTGGGCTATTATAACAAATATACATCTTGTTTGGATGGCAAACAAAACACATTTCTTGCTCACAGTTCTGGAGTTTGAGAAGTCCAAGATCAATGTGCTGGCAAATCTGGTGTTTAGTGAGGGCTGGCTTCCTGGTATGCAGACATAGGAGAAGGGGGGGGGTGGGTGGGGGGAGAGAGAGAGAGAGAGAACGATTTTATGTCTCTTCTTATAAAGGCACTAATGCCATTCATGAGGGCTCCACCCTCTCAACCTAATTACCTTCCAAAGGTCCCACCTGCTAATACCATCACATTGAGGGGTTAAGGGTTTAACATATGGATTTGAGGGCACACAAACTTTCAATCTGCAAAATTCGTCAGCATCCCTAGTTTCTACCCACTAGATTCCAGTAGTACTGTCTTCATCTTCCCACTTGCGATAATCAAAAATGTCTCCAGAAATATCTCATAAAATGTCCCTTGGAGGGCAAAATATTGAGAAGCACTCCTCTGGGAAATCTTTCTGAACTCCTCAAGAAAGAGGCACTAATTTTGCACCTTGTATCTTTTGGAATGTGTCATGACCTACCAGGTCTCAAACTTTCCTTAGGGCTGGGATGGATACTCAGTGGAATCAGTCCGTCTTGTCCCTAAAGTGAGACACATAGATTTAAGAGACAGAATACATCCTCTCTCACCCCTGAACACCAACCACTCTAGCCATTGTTTCTGCATTTATTCCCCTCCAGATTTTTCTCTTTGCTGCCTCTCTGAATCCTTGTCTGTGGAAGTCCTGCCAATTCACTAAGGTCCAGCTTCAATCTCATCTCTTACATCAGATAGTTACCAATCCCAGTGAAATGTGCTTTGCTATAATCTGGATGTCTGTGTGCCTCCAAAATTTCCATGTTGAAACTTTAATCTCCAAGGTGATAGTTTTAGGAGGTGGGCCTTTTAGGTCATGACAGCAATGCCATCATAAATAAGATTAGTGCCTTTATAAAAGATCCCCTAGGGACCTGCCTTGCCCCTTCAACCACATGAGGGCTTCGTGAGAAATCATCATCTATGATCCAGGAAATGGGCCCTCATTAGACACCAAATCCGTTGTCACCTTGATCTTGGACTTCCAAGCCTCTAGAGCTGTGAGAAATAAATTTTTGTTGCTTATAAGCAATTGTTTATGGCATTTTGTTAAAGAAAGCCAAATAGAATAAGACAAAAACTGGTACTGAGAAGTGGGTAAGCTGCTGTAACCAATACCTAAAAATAGAGAATTGGCTTTGGAATTAAAAGAGTTTTGAAGTGCCTACTAAAAAAAAGCCTACATTCTTAAGAACAGACTATTAAGGGTGATCCTGGTGAGTGCTCAGAAGCAGAAGAGAAGAGCTTTAGAGAAAGCCTCAAGCTTCTTAGAGAATACCTAAGTGGTGGTTAACAGAATGGCGGTAGAAACATAGATGGTACAGATCATTCTGGTTAGGGTTCAGACCAAAAGGAGGAAAACATTATTGGACAATAGAGAAAATCATCCTTGTAAAAAAGTGGCAAAGAAATTGGCTGTATTATATTTACATCTTAGTGTTTTGTGGAAGATAGGATTTGTGAACAATAAAGTTGGATATTTGGTGAAAGAAATTTCTAAGCAAAGTGTTGAAGGTGTGACATGGCTTCTCTTGACTGCTTATCCTAAGATGTGAGAAGGTAGAAACAACTTAAAAATAACATTTTTAATCAAAAGAGAAGTACAACTTAAAGGTTTGAAAAATTATCAGTCTGTCCCCATTGTAAAATTAAGAAAGGATGCTCTGGAGAGGACACCAAGGATGTGGCCAGGTGACCATTTGATACGAAGATTAGTATGAATCAGCTAGGTGCTATTCATTAAGAAAATGGAAAAATGACATGAAGGCATTTTGGAGATTATTGGTGCTGCTTTTACTAACACAAGCCTAAAGTGCAAAGGCCTCAGAGGCAATTCGATTTAAGAGGAAGAGCCAAGGATGCCTGCAGAACATCAGCTTCCCAGGGCCACCTAAAGACTTTGCTTCCTGCATTTTGGTGTCATGCTCCTTGGATGACCCAGGTGTGGCTCCAGTCAGCCCAGGTGTGGTACAGGCCACTGTGGCTGCCTCACTAGAGGATACAGGCAGTAAACCTTGGAGGCAAACCTTGGCAATGTCCACGTTTTGCCATATTCATCAGTGTACAGAGTGCATGAGCTGCAGGGGTTTGGCTACCTCCACCTAGATTTTAAAGAATGAAACTACCTAGAGCCTGGGGCACATGACCCAGGCATAGGACCATTGCAGAGACAGGGTCACTAAAGGGTCCCCACCAGGGCAATGCCTAATAGAGATCTGGGGTGTAGCTGTCCCAAGACTCTAGACCAGTGGAGCTACTTGTCTGTGATTCTAGACTGTGGGAGCCACAAGTATGTGACTTCAACACATGAGAACTGTAGCATGGGCTATACCCAGCAAAACTGTTGGGGTGAGGTACCCTAAAGCCATGGGAGCAGGACCACCAGGAGTGTTGGGGACCCAACCCCTGCCTTAATGTTCCTGGAAGGTGGGAACTCTGAACAGCGGGCCTGAAGGGCAGAGCCTTGAGTCAAAAAAGATTATTCTGGAGGCTTAAGATTTAATGCTGTTTACCCTGTTGGGTTTTGAAATCTTTGTGGAAACTGTAGTCCCTTTCTTCTTTCCTATTTCTCTGTTTTGGAATGGAAATGTCTATCTTACTCTTGTTCTACTATTGGAGTTTGGAAGCACATAACTTATTTGATTTCACAGGTTCACAGCTGGAGAGCAATTTGCCTCAGGATAAATTCTACCTTGAGTCTCATCCATATCTAATTTAGATAATATTTAGATGAGACGTTGGAATTAGGCTTTACAGTTGATACTGGAATGAGTTAAAAATTTCGAGGCCTTTGGGAGGGAATAATGTATTTTGCCTATGAGAAGGACATAAATTTGAGTGGGGGGCTGGGGCACAATGCTATGGTCTGAATACTTGTGTCCCCCCAAAATTTATATGTTGCAATTCTACCCCAAAGTGGGATCTTTATGGAGATGATTTAAATATAGGCCTCTGTTTCACTAAAATTATGTCAGTATGATTAAAAAAATGCTATATATCTCATAGAATGTGATTCTGCCCTCATGAATGAAATTTGTGTCCTTATAAATATGCCCAAGGGACCTGGTTTATCCCTTTCACCATGTGAGGACAGAGCAAGAAGGTGGCCACTGCAACTCAGGAAAGGCAGTCTCATCAGACCTTGAATCTGCAGGTGCCTTGATCTTGGACTTCTCAGCCTCCCGGACCACAAGAAATTAATTTCTGTAGTTTATAAGCTCCCCAGTTTATGGTATTTTGTTACAGTAGCCCAAATGGACTAAAACATTACCTCTTCTGTATTCTCTTGTTGTCTTAAAAAATTCATTTTACCATTGATCTCCCTCTCTTTTCTAGAAGTTCTTATTGAATACGAGACAAGAATTTTTGTATTGAGATTCAGCATGTCATATTTATTAAACTTATGAATCATGGAGGTGAATTGCTCTCAGCATAAGTTCCTCTTCAGAATTTATGACATGTGCAACTCTGAGAACATTGTTTAAACTCTCTAAGCCTCAGTTTACTCACATGTAAAATGAAAGCTCATAAGAATAAATGCCAACTTCACATGCTTTTGTCCCTTAAAGAGATGGTATGTGGACATTGTTTAGTTGATGTTCACTATCATTAAGACATAGCTGCCTGTTATAGCAGATTATGAAACCCTGGAGATCAAGGGATTTATATTAGTCTAGCATAGTACCTGGCACATAATAGGTATCCAATAATACGTATACAATTGAATTACAAATCTTTCTGAGGTTTAAATATTAGGTTGGTGCAAAAATCATTATAACTAGGCTCAAACACATCTTTATTAATCAAAATAAGAACCTTACAATCAACACATTTTTGCCAATGAGAAATAAATTTATTTACTCCTATAGGGTAAAAGTCTGTGCTTCAGGATTCAATGAACTCTTGGAAAGCATTTTCTGCATACTGCTGGTTGTGGAAATGTTTTCCCTGCAAAAAGTTTTCAAGATGTTTGAAGTAGTGGTAGTCCGTTGCTGGGAGGCCAGGTGAATATGACAGATGAGGCAAAATTTTGTAGCCCAATTTGTTCAAATTTTGAAACTTTGTGCAATGTGCAGTTGGGTGTTGTCGTGGAGAAGAATTGGGCCCTTTCTGTTGACCAAAGCTGGCTGCAGGCATTGCAGTTTTTGATGCATCTCATCAATTTGCTGAGCATACTTCTCAGATGCAATGGTTTTGCTGGGATTCAGAAAGCTGCAGTGGGTCAGACCAGCAGCAGACCACCAAATAGTGACCATGACCTGTTTTTGGTGCAAGTTTGGCTTTGAGAAGTGCTTTGGAGCTTCTTTTCAGTCCAACCACTGAGCTGGTCATCGCCGGTTGTCATATAAAATCCACTTTTTGTCATATGTCAATCTGATCCAGAAATAGTTCGTTGTTGCATAGAAAAAGAGAAGATGACACTTCAAAACAATGATTTTTTTAAAATTTTTGCTCAGCTTATGAGGCATCCTCTTATCAAGCTTTTCGCCTTTCCAATTTGCTTCAAATTACAAACGACTGTAGAATGGTCGATGTGGAGTTATTTGGCCACTTCTCACGTAGTTGTAAGAGGATCAGCTTTGATGATTGCTCTCAAATGGTGGTTGTCAACTTCCGATGGCCAATTGCTACATTCCTCATCTTCAAGGCTCTCTTCTCCTTTGCAAAACTTCTTGAACCACCACTGCAGTGTAAGTTCGTTAGCGGCTCCTGGGCCAAATGTGTTGTTGATGTTGTGAGTTGTCTCTGCTGCTTTACAATCCATTTTGAACTTGAATAAGAAAATAGGCCAGGCATGGTAGCTCATGCCTGTAATCCCAGCACTTTGGGAGGCTGAGGTGGGCAGATCACTTGAGGCCAGAAGTTCGAGACTAGCCTGGCCAACATGGTGAAACCTCGTCTCTACTAAAAATACAAAAATTAGCCAGGCATGGTGGTGCACGCCTGTAATCCCAGTTACTTGGGAGGCTGAGGCAGGAGAATCACTTGAACCTGGGAAGCAGAGGTTGCTGAGATCACACCACTGCACTCCAACCTGGGTGACAGAGCCAGACTCAGTATCAAAAAAAAAAAAAATTGCTCGAATTTGCTTTTTGTCTGACATTACTCCCATAGTCTAAAATAAATATAAAATGAGGAGCAAGTAATACGTCATTAGTGAAAAAACATGAAGTGAGAAATGTCCATTAAAATGATGTATAGCCTAACTACATTCATATAAGAGTGTATTCTAATATCAAATGGCAAATTTCAACAATGCAAAAACCACAACTACTTTTGCACAATATGGCCCTGTTTGCCTAACATGTTTGTAACTGGAAGGAAAATGCTACTTACCTCACAGAACTACTCTGAGAATGGATGAAATAAGGCGTATTGTGGAAACAAATCAGCGGTGGCCCCCAAGCCCCCAGCCCTCTGGTGCACATTTTCTGGCTAGATCCTCCTTTCAATTAAATGACATTTTATGGCAAAAGGAGCTTTACAGATGACACTGATATCCCTCATCACTTGTATTAAATTAATCAAAAGGGATATTATCATACGTGGGGCTGACCTGATCAGGGGAGCCCTTGAAAGAGAAAGGAAGCAGCAGCAGACACTCTCCTGTTGGTCTCGAAGAAAACAGTCACATTGTGAACTGGCCATGAAGGGGGCCTTTCGGCAGGGATCTGGGAGTGGCCTCTATGAGCTGAGTGGTTCTTAGCTGGCAGCAAGCAAGAAAACAAAAAAGGACCTCAATCCTTTAGATGCAAGATACTGAATTCTACCAATAACCATGTGAATCTGGGAGAAAATTCAGCCTCAAATGAGACTTTGGCCAGCAGACTGTATTAAAATGTACCTGCAGGATTTTGATTTTGGGAGGTAACTAAATGATGACATGGAGAGCCTGATGCCATTGAAAGAAGAATTTACTACTTACATTTCCCAAGGGAAGGAGGCTTGCCACACCACAAGTCAAGTAGGGGAAGCACCAGATTTGGTCAGGAAGCAGAAGGAGGAGAGAGGCAAAAGCTTAGGCCACAGCCTCTGTTAGGACAGGGGTAGATAGTTGTTAGATGGCAATGTTCCCTATTGGGCAGAACTCAAAACACAGATGCTGTGGTTTATGTTGAGAGGGTTGTATTTTCATTCATCTGCAAAAACTGGATCACAGGGGAAGATGTAAATAACTTTGCCCATTAATTTGATTTTATGATTTTGATGGATGCTGATATGGTTTGACTGTGTCCCCACCCAAATCTCAACTTAAATTGTATCTCCCAGAATTTTCATGTGTTGTGGGAGGGACCCAGGGGGATGTAATTGAATCATGAGGGCTGATCTTTCCTGTGCTATTCTCATGATAGTGAATAAGTCTCACGAGATCTGATGGGTTCATCAGGGGTTTCCCCTTTTGCTTCTCTCTCATTTTCTTTTGCCACTGCCATGTAAGAAGTGCCTTTCACCTCTCACCATGATTCTGAGGACTTCCCAGCCATATGGAACCTCTTTTTCTTCCTAATCTCAGGTATGTCTTTATCAGCTGCCTGAAAGTGAACTAATACAGTAAATTGGTACCAGTAAAGTGAGGCACTGCTGAAAAGATACTAAAAAATGTGGAAGTTACTTTGGAACTGCGTAGCAGGCAGAGGTTGGAACAGTTTGGAGGGCTCAAAAGAAGACAGGAAAATGTGGAAAAGTTTAGAACCTCCTATAGACTTGTTGAATGGCTTTCACAAAAATGCTAATAGTGATATGAACAATAAGGTCCAGGCTGAGGTGGTCTCAGATGGAGATGAGGAACTTGTTGAGAACTGGAGCAAAGGTGACTCTCATCATGCTTTAGCAAAGAGACTGGTACCATGCACTTGGAAAAACCGCAGACACTCAGCACAAGTCTGTGAAAGCAGCCAAGAGGGACACTGTACCCTGCAAAGCCACAGGGGTGGAGCTTCCCAAGACCATTTTGCCCCTGCCCTAGAGATTTGAACTTGAGAGAGATAACTTAGGGTATCTGGTGGAAGAAATTTCTAAGCAGCAAAGTGTTCCAAAGATGACTTGGGTGCTATTAAAAGCATTCTGTTTTAAAAGGGAAACAGAGCATAAAAGTTCAGAAAATTTGCAGGCTGACGATGCTGTAGAAAACAAAAACTCATTTTTTGAGGAGAAATTCAAGCCAGCTGAAGAAATTTGCATAAGTAGCAAGGAGCCTAATGTTAATTCCCAGGACCATGGGGAAAATATCTCCAGGCCATGTCAGAGAACTTCATGGCAGTCCCTCCCATCACAGGCCCAGAGGCCCAGGAGGAAAAAGTGGTTTCATGGGCCAGGCCCACGGTCCCCTTCCTATGTTCAGCCTAGGGACTTGGTCCCCTGTTGTAGCCACTCCAGCTGTGGCTGAAAGGGGCCAATGTAGAGCTTGGGCTGTAGCTTCAGAGGGTGGAAGCCCCAGGCTTTGGCAGCTTCCACATGGTGTTGAGCTTGCGTGTGCACAGAAGTCAAGAACAGAGGTTTTGGAACCTCTGCCTAGATTTCAGAAGATGTATGAAAACGCCTAGATGCACAGGCAAAAGTTTGCTGCAGGGGTGGGGCCCTTATGGAGAACCTCTGCTAGGGTAGTGCAAAAGGGAAATGTGGAGTCAGAGCCCCCACACAGAGTCCCTACTGGAGCACTGCCTAGTGGAGCTGTGAGAAGAGGGCCACCATCCTCCAGACCCCAGAATGGTAGATCCACCAACAGCTTGTACCATGCACTTGGAAAAACCACAGACACTCAGCACAAGTCTGTGAAAGCAGCCAAGAGGGACACTGTACCCTGCAAAGCCACAGGGGTGGAGCTTCCCAAGACCATGGAAACTCACCTTTTGCATCAGTGTGACCTAGATGTGAGACCTGGAATAAAGGAGATCATTTTGGAGCTTTAACATTTGACTGCCCTGCTAAATTTTGGACTTGCATGGGCCCTGTAACCCCTTTGTTTTGGCCAATGTCTCCCATTTGGAATGGCTATACTTACCCAATACCTGTATCCTCATTGTATCTAGTAAGTAACTAACTTGCTTTTGATGTTACAGGCTCATAGGCAGAAGGGACTTGTCTTATCTCAGATGAGACTTCGGACTGTGGACTTTTGCTGAAATGAGTTAAGACTTTGGGGAACTTTTGGGAAGGCATGAGTGGTTTTGAAATGCGAGAACATGAGATTTGGAGGAGCCAGGGGTGGGATGATATGGTTTGACTGTGTCCCCACCCAAATCTCAAGTTGAATTTTATCTCTCAGAATTCCCACGTGTTGTGAGAGGGATCCAGGGGGAAGTAATTGAATCTTGAGGGCTGGTCTTTCCTGTGCTATTCTCATGATAGTGAATAAGTCTCATGAGATCTGATGGATTTATCAGGGATTTCCACTTTTGCTTCTGTCTCATTTTCTCTTGCCGCCACCATGTAAGAAGTGCCTTTCACCTTCTGCTATGATTCTGGGGCCTCTCCAGCCATGTGGAACTCTAAGTCCTATTAAACTTCTTTTTCTTCCCAGTCTTGAGTATGTCTTTATCAGCTGTGTGAAAATGGACTAATATAGATGCCAAATAAACATACTATTTATGGAAACAGAAAACTGAAATCTTGATTTCAGCATATGTTATCCTGAGTGGAGAGCTTAGCTGGAGAGCTTAGCTGCACTGTGCCTGGACTCTTGGCCCACTGAAGCTGTGAGATAATAAATGGGAATTGTAAGCCACTATGTTTGTGGCCATTTGTTACACAGCCATAGAAAACCAATACATGTAAACAGAGCTGACCTATCCCCAGCATAGACTAAGTGTGCAATGAATGATCATTTTTATTTTTTTTGCCTTCCTCTTCTTCCTCTGTCTTCTTTTTATAGAAAATGCAAAGCTTACTCTACAAACTCACATGGGGGTAGAATACAGCTATACATATTTTTTTCCTCCTAAGACTAAAGTTAATTTCTCTTTTGGGCAAGTCAATTTCAGTCAATATAGAGAGCCTCTCTTCCTTCCAGCCTCTGTTTTTTCTCAGGTTTGGATGTTCTCCTTGCATCTTACTTGGTTCCATGGATGGGTTCTACCTCTTGTCTACTCAGTTTCAGGGGAATCTTTCTGTGGTCAGGCTGAGTGCAGAGAGTTGGTGAGGCTGACCAGGGCCCTCAATGAAGGCCTAGATATTCCATGAAGCTGTTTATTCTCCAGAGTTCCACATTTCCCTGGAGTTCTGCATAGAAAACAGGCCCAACTTGTCTCTATTTTCAGATTCTATAAACCTAGGTGGGGATTGGAGGCATGGTCCCCTTTCTTGTTTTTGTTTGTTTGTTTGTTTTTAACAAACATTTTATTCTGGAATAATTTTAGTTTTATAGAAAAGTTGCAAAGATAATATGGAGAATTCCCATATACTCTTTGCCAAGTATAACTTTCCCTTAATGTTACATTTCTCTAGTATATTTTTCAGAAGTAAGACACTAACATTGGTAAATTACTATTACCAAAACTCTAGACTTTACTTGAATTTCACCAAGCTTTTCTTTAATGTCTTTTTATTGTTGTTGCAAAATTCAATCCATGTTACTCCATTGCCATTGGTTATCATGTCCTTCAGTCTCCTCAATCTCTCAGTTCCCTTATTTCTCGTGACCTTGACAACTTTGAGGAGGACTCATCAGGTATGTTGTAGAATGCACCTCAGTTACGGTTTGTGTGAGATTTTCTCATGATTAGACTGGGCCTATGGATTTTTTGAGAGGAGACCACAAAACTTAAGTGCCCTTTTTATCCCATCAGAGCATGGGGCACATGGTATCTACATGGCATTATGGATGGTGCTGACCTTAATCACATTGTCAAGGTACTGTTTGCACTAAATAAAAAGCATTGTCCACATCTTTATCTCTCCCTTGCATCTTCCTTCCTTCTCCCCTTAGACTGAGGTCAGGAGACAAAAGAGGGAGAGTTGTAACTTCTTCAACCCTTCATGGTTTTGTTTATTTCACTGTTTCCCTAAGGATCTGGGCTTTTGGAAGACAAAAGCCAGGGAAATACAAGCAGCATATTCTATTCTTGGCTTGATGTTCTCTACCTCTGAGGCAATGAGCACAAGAAAAGTCTGGCTGTTCAAAGAGGGTTGGGGAAAGAATTTTCAGGAAAAAAAAATTTTAGTTTATATTTCAGAAATATTATTCTGTCATATTTTGCTTGAAGCTCAGCCCAGGGTTTCCACTGCAGCTGCAGTTTCAAATATACTGCCCCATTATCTCTAGAAGGTTTTTTTCACTTATTAGATATGCTACCCAAAGTTCTATTGTGCAACAGAGTTAAAGGGCCTGGAGCCCTTGCAAAATTTAGGACGTATGGAAAAAGCCAAGGCTACAGCTGACACCATCCTTAAATATTGGCTCAACAGACAACTTGCCTTGTGATACATGAAGAGGAGTTAACTGCACTTAAGTAAAAATTCAGAATTTGGGCAAAAACACATTCAGAAAGAACATGTGGAGATATGGTTGTATGCAGACAAAATGATTCTAAAACATTTATTTCCCAAATTTCTTATTTGAGAGCGAGTTTGACTAATTTTGTGAAGAATATATAGTGTGCACTAAGTTCCTTCCATTTTCCTACTGGCCCGATAGAACCTTCCTTCTTCTTCATTGACCCTGAAGCTCTAGCTACAGTGATTGGCTAAATGGTGTGTACCTGACTGGAGTTGGACCAATCATAGCTCCTCACATCCCTGGCCATCTGATTGGTTGCTTGTGAACACATGACTCAGACTGGGCCAATATGAACCCTAGTTGAGCATGGGGCTTGTAAGTAGGAGGAAGGGAGAGAGGGAAAGGACTCTGATCTCTAAACAGTGAGGATCTGAGCCCAGGAGTTGCTGGTAGCCATGGTTTCAACCTCATAGAAACAGATATTCTAAGGCCATGAAGTTAACGTGTGGGGAGAATCAGGTAGAGATAATTCTGATGCCCTCCCCATCCTTATTATGCCTGTACCCATGGACACCCTACATTTGGATTATGTGAACCACTGATCCTCCTTTCTGTCTAAGTGAGTCTGGGTTACTTTTCTCTTGCTTAAAAACAAAGTCAGTCTTGACAAAAAAGAGTTACGTCTCACAATCAAGGCAGTGCGACGCAGGGGAAGAAGAGTGAGCTCTAAATGCCCCACCTCAGAGAGTCTTGGGTTTAAATCTGATTCCCACTGATTATCTGTGCGATCTTGGGAAAGATACTCAACCTCTCTGGGCATTAGTTTCTTCATCTACAGAGTGGGAAAATTAGGAGAATAAATAGTCTTCTGAATCTGTAGGATGTGGATTGGTAATTTTTTTCCTCTCCCTCATCACTATTCAGAAACATTGCCTTAAATCCAGTTTATTAAGTCCATACTGCATAATTATTTTTGTTTGAAATTCTTCATTCCACCAACACACATTGCAGTTGCTCTATCAAGGTTTCTTCTTCTCTGATGAAGGCATGTGTTCCAGGGGTGAGCAGGTGATGCAAGATAGGACAATGTATGGTCATCTCAGGGTTTTTCCTAGAGGAAAATAGGGCTTTCCTTTTGGGACATAGAGCAGTTATCTCCCCTGATACATGGAGGAAGTCTGTATCCAATAGGAGAGAAGGTGCTGAGCAGCGAGAAACAAAGGAAAGAAGGATGGCAAGATAAAATGAGTTTGGTGACATGGAATATTGATGTGACTGAATCCACCTTAATGCTGAGCCAATAACATACTAAATCTATACATTTTTTTTCACAAAGCTACTTCATATTGGGTTTCTGTTACTTGCACCTAAAGAAGTCCTAATACCAGCATATTTTATTCCTGCCTTGAACATATTTTCTGATGTGTCCAGAACAGTCTCATTTTATGTCTGTTATTCAGGTGTAGTTAATAATAATAAATAACTTAACTCCCAAAAGTATCCTGTTTTGGATGATAAATTTCATATTACTTAACCCAATGTACTTGCCCCAAAACAAGTGTTCAGGAGGGCAGGGAGAGCCACTTATTTTGAGAAAAGCAAAGATGGAAGAAGATCAGGAGAACCAATAGGAATATTTTTATTGTGAGTTTTGCTATGTGTCTTTTATTTTTTATGGCTTCTTTCTGTGCATGGATCAAGGTGTTTTTTTTGTCTCCCAATGGTGAAAATAATTCCAAACAAAAATGATGAATACCACACTCAAATTGGAAGTGAAAGGATCCAGAAGATGGTACTTGCTGAGAGTAATGGAACAGGGATGGCACCACAAGAGTTCTTGGGGAAGTTTTGAAGAAAGCAAAGATGTTTTGGGGACATATGCAGTCTGCAGTCCTCCACAGAGACTGGAGCCCAGCATTTTGAAAAGAATGCCAATTGGAAGAATTTGGAATAAAGAATTACTCAGAAATAGAAACTGTTTTGGCAGGGTTGAAATGTTATATCAGTACAGAATGATTTCAAATTAATGGGCAGAATTCAATTTTGTTCATATGCATGCTCCAGTTTGGGAAGGGAATCAAGTGGAAGGGATATATGGGGGGCTTGAGAGACATTGGGTTCTTAGACAGTTCTTCCTTCCCACAAGTTAGAATTTAGATACGAGTGTGGCCAAACACTGTGGGTGTGGTAAAAGTATGGGTGAGTTCAGACAATGGCAGTGACTGGCAGGGATGCTCTTGACCAGGTCCAGGTCTATTACTTGAGGCAATATAAAGTCTGAATTATTTCCCAGTCCACGTCATAACATCGTGGGGCTTAGACCCTTCTAAGGCTGCTTACCTTGCCAGGGAAGTGCACATCTCCCTTGTAAGTGTGAGATGGTAATGAGAATCATGTCTGTGTCTGTATTTATCTGTATCTATATCCACGTCTATATTATCGGATAATATGCCTACACACTCAGACATACATAGAGCCCCCAGTTCTGCTCCACAAGCACTTACTGAGGACCCACTCTGTGCTGGAGTCTCTGCTATGTTTTGGGGATACAGTGAGGGAAATGTCTTACACTCTCCTCCCTGTGTTTACTATTTATTAATGCCAAACAGAGAAATAAAAATGCTGTCACATTTACAGAGCCCTTTGGCATGTGTGAAACACATTCACATCAAACAGCCCTGTGAATACAGCAAGAGCCATTCCCCCTATTCTACAGATGGTGAAGTCAACTCAGAAAGACCAAGTGACAAGTTCAAGGTCACCCAGCCATGACTAATCCACATCTCTGCTTCCTACCTCTTCTTAAGTCACGTTTAACCATGTCATCTTTCTGTATGAAATATTTAATTCCAGTAAGTGGGGGGATTCTGGGTGGATACAGTGATGGACAAATGAGAGAGAAACAAAGTAAACCCGTTTTCAGGCTTTATACCAGGAAAGCACACATGGACAAAAAGGCAGCATAAATCTCCTTGACTCGTGATTTAATATTGCGACTCCAAGCCCTGGGGAATATTTTCATTTGATTTCTTGCCCCCTTATGCTATAAGAGAGTATTTTTAGAGGGTCAATAGCCTGGTTTAATCTGTCCAACATTTCCTTCCTTCCTTCCTTCCTTCTTTTTTTCCTTCCTTCCCTCCTTCCTTTTTTTCTTCCTTCCTTCCTTCCCTCCTTCCTTTTTTCCTTCCTTTCTTCCTTCCTTCCCTCCTTCCTTTTTTCCTTCCTCCATCCCTCCCTTCCTTCCTTCCCTTCCTCCCTCTCTCCCTCCTTCCTTCCTTTTTTCCTTTGTTTCTCCTTCTGCCTCTTCCTTCCTCCCTCTTGCCTGCCTGCCTTCCTTCCTCCCTCCCTCCCTCCTTCCTTCCTTCCTTCCTTCATTTACTTGTTAACTCAACAAATACTTAAGTCCATTCCTCTGTGACAGAAACTATACTAAGGGCCAATAATTCAGAGACAAATTAAATCCATTTGCTGCCCTTGAGGGGCTCACAGTCTTGTGGTGAGACAAAGCATACACTTGGGAGACTGTGATAAACGTTCACCAAGGCTTAGACAAATAGTTAGGAGAATTGACCACATCCACTGAGAGACTTCACAGAGGGAGCAGTGGGCATGGCCTTTAGGAGGTGACATTGGAAGGGCCCTCCCAGCCTGGGTAGATGTCCACACCAGCAGGCGAAGCTGCTGCAGCATACCCTCAAGGGAGTAATCCACTCCCAGGATGGAGGGACAGGCCTGCCAGGAGGGCTTCAGGAAGAAGGAGTGCACACCAGTGGCCTCTAGTCATCAGGCCTGAACTGGCTGCTGAGATGTGCAGAATGATTCTTCCAGATCTAGTGGGCACTGGAACTTTCAGTGGGCGGGAGGGCTCTCCTGGAGAGGAGGCTGCCCTCCATCTGAAGTCCCTGCTCTCCTCTGTTTCTCCCACACGTTCCTTCAGGCCTTTCATGCACTACCCAAATGTCTTAGGTGGGCTGCACCTCCCTGGAATGGGCTCTGGCCTCCTCCCTTAGCCCTTGTATTAGTCAGCTCCAGCTGCCACAACAAAAGTACCACAGACTAGGGACTGAAGAAAGCATTTATTTTTCGTCATTCTGGGCTGGAACTCTAAGGTTGAGGGGCTGGCCTAATTGGTTTCTGGTGAGGGCCACTTCCTGGGTTTCAGTCTTCTTGCTGTGTTCTCATACAGGAGAAAGAGAGAGACAACCCTCCATCTCTGGTGTCTCCTCTTATAAGGACACTAATCCTGTGAGACCAGGGCTCCACCCTCACAACCTTGTTTAATCTTAATTACTTCCTTACTGCACATACAGCCACACTGGGCCTCAAGGCCTCCACAGGAAAATGTCCAGGGGATCCACTTTAATTTTACTATTATTGTTATTATTATTATTTTTTGAGACAGGCACTCACTCTGTCACCCAGGCTGGAGTTCAGTGGTGCGATCTCAGCTCACTGCAACCTCCACCTCCTGGCTTCAAGCAATTCTCGTGCCTCAGCCTCCAAAGTAGCTGGCACAAGTGCCCGCCACCACGCCCAGCTAATTTTTGTATTTTTTTGGTAGAGATGGGCTTTTACCACATTGGCCAGGCTGGTCTCAAACTCCTGACCTCAAGTGATCCACCTGCCTCAGCCTCCCAAAGTGCCAGAATCACAGGGATGAGCCATAGCACCCAGGGGATCCACTTTAGCCCCAAGGAGCAGCCATCTCCTCACAGCACCTGGCCCAAGCCCCTTCTCACTCCTGTCACTGCTCTTTCAGCTCCATACTCTCAGATTCAGGATTTGTGGATGGGGCCTGGTGCTGGCATTACACACACACACACACACACACACACACACACACACACACGCACACATGTACAATTGCTTGAGTGATTGTTTGATAAAACAATACACATACCTGGTACAAACTTCAAAACATATGAAAATGGGATGAACAGCAAAATGTGACTGGCTCCCCCTCACATCTCCCAGCCACCAGTTTCTTTGATACAGAGAAACTCACGGTTTCTTATGTATCCTTCCAGAATTGTCCTATCACTGTTCAGCCTTTCACTGAGTGGATATTTCAAGCTAGTGGCAGCACAGGGTCACACTGCTCTCCATCGTGCCTTTGGTACTGATCCATCTGTCGTCGAGAGCATCGCTATCTGTAAGAATAGAGCTGTCCCATTTTAATGTTCCATTCTAGGGCTATCCCAAAGGATATTTAACTAGAATACTTGTGATAGGCATGACTTTATTCCAAGTCTTGTGGAGGAAATGAATATGCAAGTTTCTTTGGTAATTCTGTTGTCCACTGAAGTTCAAGAACTTCTTGCACAGTCGAAAGCCAGCTCCTTCCCTTGTCTTTCTGAATTTCCCATAACCCTCACCCTCCTCAGTTCCTACACCCAATGGCTGACTCCTACAGTCATCAAGCCCCATAGTAGCTGTGGCTTCTTCTGGCTCACTCTCCTCATCTTTGGAACAGGGGCAATGCACTGCCCACTGCTGATGAGGTTTGAAAGAACTAAATGAGTTAACATCAGCAGAGCTCTCAGAACTTGGCCTTTACATAGTAAGAATTGGGCAGGTGTAAGCCATTTCCCCCACTGCTATTCTTACTCCCCAGAAATGTCCCACATCCAGGAGGCTGAAAAACTGGGTACTATTTCTCTCCACCTCTTGGAAATACTAAGATAATTACGTTTCTTTCGGAAAATATCAGGTGATCTGCATTCACTGGGGAAATGGTGCGTAAACTGATCTCTCTTGCCTTTGATATGAAAGTCGTTTACAGGTAAGAACCCCAGGATTTGGAAGCAGAATTTCTGTATTGACACAACTATTGGAATTCCTTCTCCAAGATTCAGGTGGGATGAGATTCAGGAAGCAAAGCTGCCACTGCAGCTTCCTCCTTCCATAGTCCAGGTGACAGAAGCGACAGCTTTCTTCTTCCCAAAGGGGAGGAATTGCAGAGATGCCAACTCTGCCGCTATGTAGGCTTCCCTGAGCCCCAGACTCCTGAGTTTCCGGAGAGGGAGCTGCGAAATTCTGGGATCCTATTCAGAGCACTTGTGATGTGCTCAGAGATGATATTAAATGTTTTATATCATTTTGGCCATGATACAGACACATTTGCTTCTGATTCTGAAGAAGCTCAGCATTTCATTAAGTCATTCCTCACTTGATGCACCCTCCTTCCCCAACTCTCTTCTTTACCAATTAAGAAAGAAGCCAAATTTGTTTATTTCTGCAACACTGTAGGTGTGTGTCCTCCATCACTATTTCTTGACAATGTGTGTGTTGAATATATAGGTGTTCTCAAGGAAATCAAATATTATACATTTTATACTTTAAAAATAAGACTCTTCTAAAACACATGGTGATGCTTTGGCCAGTCTACAAATTGTAAAGCATAAACGTTAAGCCCAGGTACCCAGATGTTATAAAATACCCATTTGATGTAGCTTTTATTTGCCATCAAAGGCTGCTATCTTACAATGCAGAACCAAATCCTGTGGCAAACTTTGCTTTGCTTCAATCAGATAAAAAGAAAATCCTGTAAAACTGCATTTATCTAGCCTACCCCCAGCCTTCCATTCTGGCAAGAGGGCTTATTGCCTTGAGACTTTCTGTCTTCTGGAAACACCCACATGGCCAGTCAGCTCATGGGGTAGGAAAGGATGTCTCTTTGTGGAGTCCCAACTTCCGCTCCCTCTCCCACACACTGTGATGCGGGCACTCAGGCGGGCAGACAGTGACTAATCGGTGGTTACTTAGAACAAGGGCCCATCTGCTGGATGATTGGGATTCTAAAGTGAGTGGGCACTAATTCTCCTCTCAGGGCCTCACAGCCATGTCAGGGAGGTGGGCAGGTACTCAGACTAAAGTAAAATTGGGAGGCCTTGTTGGGAGGGTTCAGTGGGCAGGGAGATGAAAGAAAGCTTTCCAGAAGTCTAGTGCTGAAATTTTGGTGTGACAGACATGTAGGAATTCCCTAGGCAGACAAAAAGGAAAGGTAGAAGGAACAGCATATTCTAAGGCATGGAAGCATGAGAGACAACTGTGGGGTCAGTGAAAACAAGGCTGGATCATAGGATGGTATTGGGGAGGTGGTGGCAGCATCTCCTCCTTCAGCAACTGCTTTCTCCTTGAAAGCAGGTCACTGCCCAGCTGGCCAGGAGAGAATCATCACAGGCTTCTCATGTGTGCATGGGATCTAAGAGAGCTCTTGATTGTATTTCCTTTAACTGTGCTGTATTGGTTTGGTTCTGGCCTGGCCCATCAACTCCTGTGTTAGGAAAAGTAGTCTACTTTTTGCTTCTTCTGCCTTGCTTCCTCAATCCATCTTTGCAACCACATTGGAATAACTTATCTAAAAGAGTACCTTCAACAGGTCCCAGTGATCAGCAGCAATGTATTCCAAACTGTAGTTAGGTGTCAAAATTACCTGGAGTGGAAGGAAACCTTTAGTAAAATTCAGTTTCCTCTGCCCTGTTCTAGACCCACAAGATCAGAATTTGGAGATGGTACTTTGTGTCTGCATTAAAGACAAACCCACATCCACACCCACCCCTCCACACATATACACATACTCACATGCACACACACTCATGCACATACACATATGCACATGTAGTGTATTGATCGACTGAGTTCAGTCATTGATTAACAAGGTAATATGCCAAACTAAGAATCAAAGTTCACATCTAAGATAACAATGGAAGTCATAGGAATTGATCCAAGGTAGGTCCCCTCTGGCTCTGGGTTTGTTATAAAAGACATAGAAAATAATCAATTTTTGCCTTGCTGCCCACCCCCGATTTTATGTTTCTCTTTGTAAATAACCCCCACCCCTCCAACTCCGTAATACTCTTGCTTAGATTGGGTGGCTTGGCAATGTTGCCTTTCACTTACTAACCAGCATGGCTTCAGAGTGGTGGGCTTGTCACCAAGTAATAGCCTACCAGGGTACTTTCCCTCCCACTCCATCCACCTGATTGGCTTACATATTGGCACATGATCCAACTCCTATTCGAAGAAGAGATGATCTGATTGACACATTTAAAGTTGGGATTCATCCCTGGACCAATCAACTGTAGTCAGGAAGTTCTGGTTACTTGGCAAAAGCAAAGAATGCCAGAGGGCTCTTCCTTTTGGATGATAAGGATGAGAAAGCTCTCATTGAAGGGGGATTTTCTTTTGAGTTGAGTTGACTCCCCAAAATATCTTCTAAGAAACAAAATGTGCAACAATTAGGGACCGATTGATTAATAAAATCTTGATTCATTCAGCTTAGAGAGTATATTGTTTTGTGTCCATAACAATGGTAGTTATGGAAGTCTTGTAACACCTGGATGGTAATACATTTATGTGAATTTTATGAGTTAGCCAAAAATTGCATTTAAAGGCTTAATTTTAATTTTGGATGGGAAAAGTCTTTTGCATTGTCATGGGTCTTTAAGCCAGTTTGTCCAAATCGAATAAGTCTTCAGAAATTTTGAGCCAGATTGCTTTCTTAGCAAATGAGGAAACTGAGACCCAGAGAAGAGAAGGGATGCTGTGTGATGCCCTTCAGTGAGACAGGTGCAGCACATACTGGAAGCCAGGTCTCCTGACTCTGGACCAGTGCTCCTTCCATTACACCATGCTGTTTCTTGCTACCTGGGCTTTGTGGTTTCCTAAAAGAAAAACAAATGTGGGAACATTAACTTGAAACATAAGGAGAATGCCTAAGCATTCAAATCCATTATTGAAGAGATAGCTCTCCTGGACCCTGCTGAAAGATAATGTGCTTGGACCTGTTGTTGGTTCATCAGCTGGTGCTCCATCATTCGGTACCTTGTTCCCAGACATTTTCATTACAGATTCTGCCCGCTGTGATGCACTGGCACCATGCCATTCCTTATGCACATGCCAAAATGCTTTTATAAAACCATTAGAAAAAAGCTTTCCTAATGAGAGCCACATAGGAAATGAATTCCTGAAGGTTAACATGCCTGAGATATCAGTTTGACTATGAGTGGGTATCTTACCTGTAGACTTGCAAAGGAACAGTCATCAATGGGAAACCCAACCTACTATGCCTTACCCCGTCCTTCCTACATCACCTGTATGATATGTGGCCATTCACATACCTCCACCACCAACAACAATTACTACAACTACAGCTACAGAATAGAGAAAAAAGATCATGGTGCAGAAAGAGTCATAGCTATCTAACATTTCTGAATGTCATGCATGGCTGAGGTCTCACCATTTCAGATTGCATCTTTGATGCACAAAGAACATGGAGAGAATAGACGATGGCCGTATCTTCTTTGGAGGTAGTAAAGACAATGGTCTTCCCCCACATCAAAGGCCTGTAGGAACAGAGAAGACATTGTTGTTCCTTTGATGAGAGAAATCAATACTTAGGATGAAAAATATAATTGATTGGACGTAATGAAAAGTTTAAGGAATATATCTTGTCTATGTTCAGGTTGAATCTGGAAGATGTGATCATAAATAATGCTTCTACTTCATTAAGAATCATCATTAATATTTTATTTAATATGTAATATTTATTTTATTATTGCTTTTTTGTGTATCTTCATAAGAAACTTCCTTCCACTGAGATGACCTGGCGGTGTCTTTATGACTTGAATTTGTCAAACTGACATACTTCCTATATGGATTTGACCTTGAATGGATGGTCTCTTGATCTCAGTGACATACTGGTTAATGTGTAACAGCTGATTTTCAAAAAAAAAAAAAAAATAAGGCCCCTGATATATATGAGTGGATGATTTCTTTGGTGTAAATACTCACATTGTGGCTGATTTCAAGCCTCCAATGTCATGTCACTGAACAGGAAGTTAGAAAGAGATGGGCAGTAGTGCACATCAGATTTAAATATCTTCAAGGTCGTATATAATAGTGAACTATAGTAAAATAATTAGGAAGTGTTATGTTTGGAGTGCTTATTATCTTTGATTTTAATACGGAGTATTTAAATGTAAGCTTATGTAATTTAATTTTTAAAAATATCTGTATTTAACAACTGGACTGCAAAATTTCTGGAAATTTTACAGTTGTCTGTCATGAGCTGGTATGAGTGGGTCATAGAATACCTGTTTCTTCATCTTTAAAGCGGAGGGTAGTATTGCTGCCTGTCCACACAAAATAACTGGATAATGAAATGTGCTAAGACTATTTAGAAGAGAGCCTCGTCACAGAAAATAGTCAGACCTTTTTTGTCAATATCCTGCTTTTCAGATGCAATCACACAGTTCTCAGTGGCCATACTTGACCTTGCAATCTTGCTTTCTGACTCTGGGCCAGGTCTCTTTCCACTGCAGAATTTTTAGGGTACTTTTTAAGCTTCACAGAGCGGAGTCTTTATAGGGGCAGTATGGCCCGGAGGAAGGGAAACAGATGTTCAATTCATGCACTCCTGCATTTGAAATCTGGTCTTGAGCCAAGCTCCTTGAGCTTCCTGAGCTTTGTATTTCTCATCTGTAAAATGTACTTTAGTAATGCAAGAACAGCAAATGATTTGCACATGTAGAACACCTATCACATAGTAATTGCTCAATAAACGTGAAGAGTGTTCTCTTCCAAATAACAGCCATTTGACAACTAAGGGGTCCTTCTTTGCAAGCCAGTTAGAATATGTCTGTGAATATATCTCGTTAGGGACACAGGTGTACCCTATGGTATCTAAGGGATTCTAAATAAAACAGTGACCTTAGATATCTCCTCTGAGTTGAACATGTGAGTCCCACACTGCTAGCACCTTCTAAGTTGACTTTCTTCCATGTCTAGTCTCCTTACATGTAAACGTGTCTGCTCCCTTCCTGATGAACTGAACCGTTCTGCTCACAGACCATTTCTTTGATATACTTAGTGTTTTCAACTAATTACACCGTGAAGTCTCCTGGCAGTCCCCATTTGCAACATTTGGCACCATTCCTCCTATTTCATTTATATTAATGACGGAAGTAGTCTGTGCACCATAATCAGTTAAAAATCATGACTTGCCTTATTAATAAATACCAGATTGGTGCATGATATTGTATTGGCTGAGCCCTCATTAGACAGCCCCAAGCTGTACCAGGAGTGGGATGCTTGTGCATTTCTCTTATGAAGTCTCATTGCTCCTTTCTCTTTTGGTTTTTCCTGGTCTTTGCAACTCAGAAAAACAAACTTATCCTGTGATTTGGGTATTTTTAAATATGATCCCATTTAAGCCACTTTATCCTTTAAGTAAGTTTCATTTCCTTCCTTCTTTTCTTCTTCCATTCCTTCCGTTCTTTTCTCTTTCCCTCCTGCCTTCTTTTCCTCCCCTCCCCTCCTTTCTTTCTTTTCTTCACTGAGCCAAGGGAAAGAGACACAAAGATAAATGAACCACTAGTTTTCAGTGGCCCCTCTACTCTTCACTCACTGTGCTCCTACCACCTTGGACTTCCAGTGACCCGAACGTACCAGGATCATCCCTCGTTGAAGGGCTCTTCTAACTCCCGGGAACTCTGTGCCTGTGGATCTGCACCTGGTGGCTCCATCTTGTCCCCTAGTTCTCAGATCAAAAATCTTCTCGTCTTTAAGGCCTTTCTTGATGCTCCCGGCTATGGCAGCTCCCTCTCCACGTCCATTGCATCATCCTCTTTCTCCTACTTCTCAGCCACTGCAGCCATCTGAAATCATCCTGCTATTCAATAGTTCTCTTTCTTTCTTGTCTTTCTCTCTGACTAGAACATAAGCTCCTGGAGGCAAAGGACCTTGCTAGTCTTCCTCACTGGTGCTCAGCTCAGGCTTGGCATCAAGTAGATGCTCAGAAAATATTTCATGGCTGCATGGCTGGTTAGGACAGACAAACTCAGTCTACTTGGGCTGCTATAAGAAAGTCTCACAGACTGGAGGGCTTAAACAAGAGAAATTCATTTCCTCACAGTTCTGGAGGCTGTAAGCCCAAGATCAAGGTGCCGGCAGTGTTGGTGTCTCCTGAGGCCTTTCTCCTTGGCTTGCCAAAGGGCCACCTTCTCCCCATGTCTTCATGTGGTCTTTCTTGTGTGCCTGTCTGTGTCCCAATCTTCTCTTCCTTTTTTTTTCTTTTTTTTGAGACAGAGTCTCACTCTGTCGCCCAGGCTGGAGTGCAGTGGCTCGATCTCAGCTCACTGCAAGCTCTGCCTGCTGGGTTCGTGCCATAGCCTCCTGCCTCAGCCTCCCGAGTAGCTGGGACTACAAGTGCCCACCACCACTCCCAGCTAATTTTTTGTATTTTTTTTAGTAGAGACGGGGTTTCACTGTGTTAGCCAGGATGGTCTCGATCTCCTGACCTCCTGATCCGCTCGCCTTGGCCCCCCAAAGTGCTGGGATTACAAGCGTGAGCCACAGCATCCGGCCTCAATCTTCTCTTCTTATAAGGACAGCAGTGGTATTGAGTTGAGGCCCACCCTAATGACCATCTTTTAACTTAATTACCTCTTTAAAAATTCTGTTTCCACATGTAGTTGCATTCTGAAGTACTGGGATTAGGCCGTCAACAAGCAAATTTGAGGTTCACTCAATTCAGCCCTTAACACCCAGGCAGCTTCAGCATTGAGAGAATCATCCGTCCAGTGCCTGAAAATGAGCCACATGCTCAACAGCAGTGACCACCTCTGCAGGCCAATCTGCTCTGCTGCATTCCTCAGCTGTCACTCTCTCACTGTCTGTCTTGTGGAAAGAATAACATTGCCTCAACACTTCACTGGTGCTGTTCACTTCCCTGTAAGCCATGTTACCACCTGGGAATCTTTGACTTATTTTCTTAGGCTCAGCTCAGCTGTTGCTCCTGGGCTGGGTTCAGGTCCCTGTTTTAAGCTTTCTTAGCATCACGTCCCTGCCCTGCATTACATCATCTTTTCATGTTGCCACGGGATTCAGGACTCTCTCATCTCACTTCCCAGCAGACTGGGAACTCTTTAAGATCAGAAGCCACACCTTTCATTTCTGTATTTTCATGAGTCATTTGGCAGGCATTCAAGAAGCATTCACTCCATGGACAAATGAAGCTACTTCTGAATCTAGCTTCAGTCTCTAGATGTATGAGGATTCCCCAGAGAAACAGAGCCAACAGGACACGTGTATAGAAAGAGATTTATTTCAAGGAATTAGCTCATGCGACTGTGGAGGCACAAGTCTTAAATATACAGGGTAGGTTGGCAGGCTGGACACCGAGGAAGAGCTGCAGTTCAAGTCCGAGGGCTGTCTGTTGGCAGAATTCCTTCTTGCTTGGAGGAGGTCAGTCTTTGTCCTATTTAGGACTTCAAAGAATTGGATGAAGCCCACCTACATTGGGCGGGCCATCTGCTTTACTCAAAGTTTACCAATTTAAATGAGAATGTCATCCAAAAACACCCTCACAGAAACATCCAGAACAATGTTTGACCAAACATTTGGGCACCTTGGCCCAGCCAAGTTGTCATATAAGATTAACTGTCACAGCGGGGAAGACCTTTTTGTGTGTGATCTTCATACATGAACAGCTTGTGTGGACAACCTCATTACTGTTGTGAACTAAGGCACTCCTCGGTGAAGCTGTCTGGAGATTCCACTAGGTTTACCCAGACCACAAGGCATCCCCTGTTAGTGGTTGTGGGAGATGCCATTTGTAAATAGCTTTGCCTGTTGTTTCCTCTTTTTTTTTTTTTTTTTTTCTGTGTGGACAAGCTGAGGGATTTAGTCTCTAGGTACCCATCTGCAACCTTTCAAAGAACTAAATTTGCTTACAATTTCAAATAGAGCCTGTGAGACACTTTGGCTTCACTTTCCCTGTCTCTCTCTCATTCTCTTCTAAGTACACTGTTAAATAATGGATTCGTGAAATGTATAATAGGCTCTGGCGGTAGCGGTTGGTCAGGAAATGTGTGTGGGCAGCTGGAGTGGTGAGAGGAAGCATTAAGCAGGCTGGTCTCTGGTTTTGGTTGGTTTTTTTTGGGTTACGTCTCCTCTCCACCCCTGCCCCCGCCTTGCTCCTTCTCTCACTTTTATCTCCTGGCGTTGGGTCCTGTTGGGGTTGGACAGAAGACACGGGAGAGCCCACCAGGGCAGTCTGCTCTTCCCAGGGTATCCTTCCCTGTGATACACATGAACACAGGCAATGCAGGGAGAAGATGATGCAGAGGAGCTTAGGATGCAATTTTTTTTTCTTGAAAATTGTGACAAAGAAAAATACATGCATACAAACTGATTAACCACCACCCACAAAAAGACGTGAATGAAACACTGTGTACCTGAGTCACGGCAGAGACTTCCAAGCCTCGCCAGAGCACATGACCTCATGGTCTTGCCGTCCCAATCCTTATCAAAATCTAGGCGTGATAAGTGACAATGTGCAGACCTCCGGAAGGACCTTGGATACATGTGTTTCCTTACAGTATCTTATTTTGTGCTGTGGAGAGACACAGAGTTGGTGTGGCCAGACTGTTCACTTCTCACTCAAAATCTCTTTCCATCTCCTTCTGTAGTGAGAATACCCTGATTCATTTGGAATAGGAATCACCTTACCTTTCCCAGCCTCACTTCTGGCTGCCAGAGCTCATGGAGCCGCATTGAGATTAATGGCACACGTGCAGAGGCCCTGGTGTGGGGCTTTTGTGAATGTTCTTTAAGGTGAGTTGACCCAATTGGCACCCACCCCCTTGCACCCTTGTATTTCCTCCTTTTTCCCACTGGGAAAGGGACATGTTACCCTCTAACACTAGAGCGCTTTGTGAATATACACACACATCTGTAACACACACGCATTTGGATGTGTAAGAACACTTCTGCACATAACATAAACATGTCCATGGTCACATATGTGCACACACAGATGTAAACCCATATATATATGGTTTGTACTTTTTTTGTTTGTTGACGTGTGTACATTTCAACATAAACTTACAGACCTGCTGACACATACAAGACATTCACATGAAACACACATGCCTGCCTAAATACATATGTATATGCCTACATCTCTTTCTCTGCTTTACTCAAATGCGTTATCTGCTCATGTACTAACACACAGTTGCATGCATACATTTGCTTCTTCTTTGTACACACACAGACTGAAGGAGAGGAGAAGTAGTGGATGTCTACAGGTAACATAGTGTCACGTATGAAGAACTATTTGGGCTTTATCCTCGAGGAACAGTAATTTACCCACTATCTGTGTAAAAGGTACTGGCTATTCTAAGTGGGATTTGATGTGGGGTTTGAGTCTGAAGGAATTTACAATTTCCCAGGGGAGGAAAAAATAAGAGATGTCCACATGGTCACCTAAGAAACACTGAAACCAATATAAAGAATGTCACAAAGCCATTAGTGAACATCCACCTTGAAGGCAAAAGTGATTGGAGTTTCCTGGGACAGCATTCCTTCACAGGTCAGGAATAAAGGCCATGTTCACCAACCAAGGCTGCTACATACAGTTGCACAGGGCATTCACTGTGCAAGGGTGCTAGACCAACATCAAATCTTCTCTCTGCTTTTCAATCCATTCACTTGCCATGGGACTGCATTCCTCAAGAAGAAAAGGCATTTTGGGGGCTTCTAATTTGCATAAAGTTACTCTATGGGCTAAGGGAAGCACAGTCACTAATTGTGTCCAAGATACCTCACCCAGTCCCCGTGGAGAAAAAGGTGCCTACATCTCAAAAGAAAGTCCTTGGCTTGTGGTCAGCTTTGCCTTTGCAGCTTGCGTTCATAAGCCTCGGGGCTTCTATAGTGCATTGGGTTAAATGAAAGGGATGGGGCAGACAAAGCCCACTGAATTACCTTTAACCAGCATGGAGCAGCACTGAGAAATTGATTAAAATATGCATTCCCCTAATAGAGCGGCTGGTCCCAGTCTGGAAATTAATTAATGCTAATAGTACACAATCAAAACTGCTTTTGGAAATCTTCTTAGAACATTAACTAAAATGTTCATCTTTTTAATGCATTTGCCTGAGCCACGGAGGCTAAAAGCTTCGCTTGTTCCATGCAAATGTGAAGGCAAGGAAAAAAAAAAGCAAGCACATTTAGGTATTTCAGGCTTGATAATGCTGGCTTTTCTGATTAACCTGAGCCTGCTCCTAGGGCCTGGGCAAGATGCCTCTTTTAGCTACTGAGATGGAGAGAGTGACCTGGGGACTGCAGACAGTCACCTCTGCGTTTAATGCTGTGGACCACAGAAGGGGAAAACCGGCAGAGAAAAGGAGCAAGAACTGAAGAGAGTCAGTTGAGGATCACCTGGATGTCTGGCTCCGGTGTGAGGGTGGGAGGCACAGAGCTTTAGGTGACACCAAAGGTTTCCCCAACTCAACAAAATGGTACATTTCAGTGATTTCCAAATAGAAGCGCTTTTGTAGCACCAGCTCCCTTAGTAACTAACCATCTACCGGTAAAATGAGTTTTTAACTTGCTTGGCCCCACCCTAGTCACCATGCACAGGTTTAGGGGGATTTGGATGCTCCAGCCCCTTCAGTGAAAGTCCTGATGGGCCTTGCAGTGGCCTTACCCTTTGGTCATTGGTTTCCTCAATTATTATTTGCCTACTGCCTACTAGCTAGCTCCTGAGAAAAGCTTGCCTGTGAGGAAGTCAGAGTTTGGTGTGGGAGATAGGCATGCAGGCAGGCAAAGGGTGGTGCATGTCACAGAGATGTGCCCAAGCTGAAACAGAGCTCAGAGGAGGGATGCTAGCCCAGGAGAGGGCAGGGGCTGGTCTGAGAAGGCTTTGGATAAGGGATTGGCCAATCGAGGGATTAGAAGCAGCATCAGGGGTGTTCGTGAGTGTGTGTCTATGTGTGTGCACACATGCATGTGCATGCTGAGTATGTTTGAATGTGTGAGCATATGTGTGCATGTGTGTGAGTGTATGAGAGTGCAGCCATGTGTCAGAGTGTGAGAATGTGTATGCAAGTATGTGTGTGTGCATGTTGAGTGTGTTTGAATGTGTGGATGCATGTGAGTGTGTGATTGTGTGTGTGCACATGTGTGAGAGAGCATATCCATGTGTGAGAGTCAGTGTGTGTGCACATCTTTGTGCATGTTGAGTGTGTGTTTGAAAATATGAACATGTGTGTCTGTGTGTGTATGTGTGTGTGCATGTTGAGTGTACGCACATACTTGAGCATGTGTATGTGTGTGAGGGTGCATATGGATATGTAAGTGTGGGTCAATGAGTGTACATGAGTGTGTTTGAATGTTTGCATGTATGTCAGTGTGTAATCATGCAAGTCCCAGTGTAGGAGTGTGTGCAGGAGTGCATATGCATGTGTGAGTATGTATGAGTGTGCGGATGTGATTCTGGGGGCAACTAGGCTGAGGCAGGCATGAGCCCATGGGTACAGGGGCAGGAATGGAGGAGAGATTTGCAACTTATGAACAGGGCTGGTTGGAGAGATGCCAAATACTGTATAGGAGGAGAAAGTAAGTTACTGCCATGAAAAGGAATTGGGTGAATGTAGGAGCTCTTGTTTTGTTTAGTGAGATCATAGGGTGACAGGGGGAAAATCAAGGGGAAATACCTATGACTGGTGAAGATGGTCAAGCTGCCATATTTACTCGGATCCCATTTTCTGAGAGCATTCATTAAAATGTTCTCTTCCTTATGATTAAGGCAAAGCTTCTCAACCTCAGCACTGCTGGCTTGTTTGTGGTGGGGCTGTCCTGTGCACTGTAGGATGGTCAGCATCTCTGGCATCTGCCCACTAGATTCTAGTTATGATAGGCAAATCTGTCTTCAGACATTGTCAAACGTCCCTGGGGGAGTGGAGGTAAGAGCCATTGGTTAAAGGCACCGAGAGATTATGTCACCAAACCTAAGGATCTTTGCCTGTTGATCAGTGCCAACCTTGGGCTCCTAAAATTGCAACTGGTTTCAGCAACTGCGCTTCTCCAACTAAAGCTTTGGCAGTTTTACTTTACTTAAATTTTGAATTTGCGTATATTTTAATCTGCAAAATGGAATGAAATATTAAAATATATTCTGGTCTTTTTAAATATAGTTTTAACCACCCCATCAGTGCTTCCTAGTCATAAGAGTGCATGGGAGATTTTCATTAAAATGGGACCATTTATCTTATTCTATTATTTTCTCAGTTGAGGTGAGCTCATTTTAAACTTTTAATTTCTTCAATCTCATTGTAAAATAAACTGTGATAAGATAAATACTAATGTTTTAATAATTTAAAAACAAACAACTATCAGATTCCTTTATAGTTTATTATTTTCTAGCATTGAGGAAAAGGAGCTGGCTTTGGGGGCCAGGCTGTACTGGGTGACCACAACCCTGAATTCAAGCCCACTCTCTTCCAAATTTGAGCCGCAAGACTTCCAGCAAGTCTGTGACCTGTTTCCCTTTTTGTTTAATGGGAACTTCATCGGCTTTTTTCGACTGTTGGAGAATTCAAATCAAATCAGGGCTATCAAAAAATTTGAAAACTGAAAAAAGTGCCACATAAATATAAATAATTATTATATAGGTCGAGCATCTGTTCCGTGATGAGCAGGTCTATGCAACCCTACCTCCAAAGGCTGAAGAAGCTGGGAGGCTGAGAAAAGAGGCTGAAAAATCTTGTTTCTCAGAAAGAAACATTTAATAGGAACTTATGATGAGAAGCCATATCTCAAGCAGCCGAGGATGGTGGATCCCTGCATTTGCCTTCCGGAAAGTATATATAAACATATTTATTTAAAAGACAGGATCTCACTATGTTGCCCAGGCTGGAGTGCAGTGGCTATTCACAAGTGCAATCCTGCTACTGGTCATCATGGGAGTTTTGACCTGCTTTATTTCCAACCTGGGCCAGTTCACTCCTCCTTAGGCAACCTGGTAGTCCCCCAGTCACTCCCTGGAGGTCACCATATCAATGCCAAGCTTAGTGCAACATCCGATCAGCATAGCTCACCACAGCCCAGAACTCCTGGGCTCAAACGATCCTCTTGCCTCAGCCTCTCAAGCAGCCGTAACTACAGGCAAGCCAGGCAATATTCTTTATATAGCAAGTTTTTAGGGTAAAACATGTGCATTTGATCATGTCTTCACACTTTCTTGCCAACACTTGTGACTACTGAGGAGGTTAGATAAGCATCTTTATGAGGGGTTAGCTATGCTACAGGCATTGTTTAAAGGACTTACTGTAGAACTCCTTGGTATATGGGAATCAAACATCGGACATCGCGGCGGTTTTGTTTCAAGATAACGTCACTCTTGCCACGCAACAGGCTGTTTTCCTACAGAATCTTAAATCTGAAAATTCAAAATCTGAAACTTTTTGAGTGCCGGCATGATGCTCAATAGAAATGCTCATTGGAGCATTTTGGATTTTTGATTCTCAGAGTTGGGATGCCCAACCAGTAAACATAAAGCTAATTTTCCAAAATTTGAAGAAATCTGAAATCCAAAACACTTCAGTTCTAAAGCGTTTTAGATAAGGGATACTCAACCTGCAATGCTAATTATTATAATTCTGCAGAAAGGTCAAATGGTGTAAAACCAGGTAGCACTGAATACAAATTTTAGATCTGCCACTTACTGGTGGTGAAAGTTCAGGTACGTTACTTAAATTTTCTAAAATTCTGTTTTCCCATCTGCAGAACTCAACAGCAGAACTCACAGCATGGGATTTAAGGATTACAGGCCAAAGGTTTTGCAAAATGTGCCCAGTGTGAGGCACAGAGTACATGCTCAAGAAACAGTAACTATATAATCAATGTCACCACAGCTATTGTTATTATCACTATTGTTAATTTTTCAAACTCACTTAGCCTACATTCACATTTTGTTAAAAGCTCGTATGGCTGGGTTTTTCACCAAAAGCTAGGACTTTTGGCATTCGAGTACAGAAGGGACATACAGTCAGTTTAGTCTCATCTTATTTGCACAATTGCAATGGCATACCTTCTGGTCACTGCCTTTTTTTTTTTGAGATGAAGTTTTGCTCTTGTCATTCAAGCCGGAGTGCAATGGCATAATCTCTGCTCACTGCAACCTCCACCTCCTGGGTTCAAGCGATTCTCCTGCCTCAGCCTACCAAGTAGCTGGGATTACAGGCACCCACCACCACACCAGGCTAATTTTTTGTATTTTTAGTAGAGACAGGGTTTCACCATGCTGGTCAGGCTGATCGTGAACTCCTGACCTCAGGTGATTCACCCGTCTCAGCCTCCCGAAGTGCTGGGATTACAGGCATGAGACACGCGCCTGGCCACTGGTCACTGCTTTTAAAGGATGCTGTTATCAAATCCTCAAGCATGTGCCAGGCTGCCCATGGCATCTTCTATTTGGTCCTCACAGTAGCTTTTTAAGACATGCAATATTATTAGCCCTGTTTTACACACGAGGAAATGGAAAGCATAACAGGCAAGGAGGCAAAACTTTTTTGTTTTCTGCCTGCCTTCAGCCTTATAGCAGGCATTCAATAAATATTGTGACTGATTCAACAGAGGGATGAATGAATGGAGAAGTTCAGCGAGTTCCCCAGAACTGTCCTGAGTGGAGGATTCCCAATCAGAAAGCCAGGCTCTGGGCATCCCCTAGGCCTAGGGCACAGACGCATTTCCTGTCAGAGGCTGCTGTCTTGCATATCCCTCTCTGCAGTGCTTTATCTGTCCTTTTTTTAAATGTATGTTTGCACCTTGCAAACCACCTCTTCCCTTGATTTGAAAAATGGGAGAGTAGTGGCTGATTGTGGAAGAGCACTGGTACTTAGTGGGCCCTTTATAAATGCCTGTGGAGTGCTTGGGGCACCAACCACAGACTCACTGTCTCATGAACCTCATTCATGCCCACCTCTGTCTTCCCTAAAGAACTGCAAGTTCTTTTTAAGCAAGCCTGTGTGTTTGAACCTCCGTTGTACTACGACTCCATGTGGCCTGATGAGTGTTCATCAAAGATTTGATAGCTTGAAGAATTTGTTGTTTTAAAGCAGCCTTGCCATGCTACCTAACAATGATACTGTTGATAACAGCTCTCATTCATGTAGCACCAAATGAGTGCCAAACACGGTGCAGGCAGGGTGCATGCCCTTCCTTATTTTATCTTTAGAACAATCCTATGAAGTTAGTATTGTCATTAGTATCATCATCATCATCATCATCATCATCATCATCATCATCATCATCATTGCCATTCCAGTTTAACAGGGGAGGATTTGGGAGAATGGACAGGGGAAATTGATTCCCCCAAGAAGTCAGGCAGGTGTCATAGTGAACCCTCAAAGCAACTCCACTGGCAGTGGCCCCATGGACTCTCATCTCCTTTCTGCACTTTGGGGACAATGTCCAGCCTCTCCTGGTTTCCCTTCTTCAACTCATAGACACTCTGAGCTCTGGCACCCAGTGAAGACCAAAGCAAGGCAAGTCTATTTCTGGCAGGTGCTGTGGCCACTGCAGCTGCTGGAGCCAACATGGACTGCTGTAGATTTTCTTTGGAGGGGCAGTCAGATCCATTTGAGTACTGGATCATTCATTTGAATCATTAGTGTCTTAGTCTATTTGGGCTGCTATAAAATACTATAAGCTGGATAATTTATAAACAACAGACACTTATTTCTCACAGTTCTGAAGGCTAAGAAGTTCAAGATCAAGGAGCTGGCAGACTCAGTGTCTGGTGAGGGTCCCCTTTCTTGTTCATAGAGGACGCCTTTTTGCTGTGTCCTCACATGGTAGAAGGGGTGAGGGAGCTCTCTGTGGCCTCTTTTATAAGGGCACTAATCCCACTGATGGTGGCTCCACCCTCATGACCTAATCACATCCCAAGGGCTCTACCTCCTAACACCATCACCTTTAGGATTCCAGTGTATGAATTTGGAGGGGACACAAGCATTCAGACCTTAAATATTAGAATATCATTAGCTCAAGCAAGCTCAAGTGTCTTTTGGGCATCACATTGAGGAGCACCTGGCTTTCACTGTAGTCCATGCACGTCTCCTAATCACTGGCCTTAAGTCTTATTGGTGCCCTGTTCTCTCACTCAACCCCAAGGTTGGAATCCAGCAGCTCCTGAATCCTCTGGGGATGCCTTAGACAAGCCTGGCCTTCTTCTCCCACAGCCTGCAAAGTGCCCCAAGGCAAGGTCCGAGGGGCATGTCTCCCTTTCATCTCACAGGCCCTCCGTTTCCCTAAGGGGCAAATCTCTCCTCCCTGCGAGTTGGGTCCATGGCCTCCACTTGCAGCTAAGCTCCACCAACCGCCTCCACCTATCTACTGCTGGACAGGGGCTTATGTTCTGACCTCCTCTTCTCCTTATTTGAAAAATAGGAGAGTAGTGGCTGATTGTGGAAGAGCATCTGGCACTTAGACAGCCCTTTATAAATAACTGTGGATTGCATGGATGCACCAACCATAGACTTGTTGTCTCCAAAGAAAACCAAGTCACAGTGGGTGGTTGGGACTCAACCCTCACAGTGCCAGGGTTGTACTAAGGGCTAGACACTGCCCCTTTGGACCTTCACCAGGTCCCTCTTACTAACTTCCACATCATCTCCTCCGCAGATTGTCATAGACAAGCCCCTGCCCCTTCTCTGCCCCCATCAGCTCCTCTCCTAAGTGCTGTCTCTGTGCTTGGCTCATGGCATCATGCTATCTCTTAGAAACATGTCGAGGTGGGTTCACTGACTGTCCCTAAACTGGCCCTGTCTAACTCTCCAGCCTTCTTGTATCCAACAACTCCTGCAATGTTCTCAACTCTGGCCACTGGAGACTATCCACAGCATGCCCAAAGCCCGTTCTACTTGCATGCTGATGCGAGGCTGCAGGGGATGCTTTGAGCCTCAGAACCCAGCCCTGCATGTCCCTCTCTCACAGCATAGACCATGCCCCTTCAGTGTCTTGTAGTTTTCCTTTTTCCCTCATTGGACTGGGACCCTCCTAAGGGCTGAGGCATCTCTCATTCACCTCTGTTTTCTTAGTGTCTGCCCAGACTGGATTTTGACATGGAGTAGACGCTCAGTAGCTCAATAAAGCTTTTTGTATACATGAAAGATTTATCACGGTGCCTCCAGAAAGAACGATGGAACTTGCATAAACTGACACGATTATTATTGGAATTCATTTATTAAAAAAAAACTTCAGATATTTTATTATCCCAAACACTGCATTTCAAGACATTTTTTATGCCAAACCTGACAAATGGATAGCTTTCCCCAGATTTTTTTTCTTTTAATTATTTGCATTCATTTTCTGTTTCAAAGACATTTTAACATTGGGCAACCAGCTGATGGCTTAACAGACGTTATTAATGGGAATATTAGAAAAAATAAAATCAGAACTTTTAATATAAGTTGAATGAAATGCTCAACCACCTGGCCAAATTGAAGGACTGATTATGCGTTCTGGGAGCACAGGAGAAGGTGAAGGACTTGAGTGGTGTTTAGTGGGGGGAGACAGGAAGTGAGATAGGAAGCGGGACTCAAGTCCCACTGCAGAGACCCTCAGGAGCCCTGAAACCTTGGGCCACTCTCCTCCTCTTCCTACATCGGAGTTTCTTCATCTAGACCCTGAAGAGGGGCTGAATGAGGTCCTCAATTTGGACCCAGGAGCTTTCTAGTCCTTCAGAGACAGCTGCGAACCTACTAAATTGCATGCAAAATTGAGGTGGATGTGCATTTTTCCAAAATAGAGTGTTCACAACTTTTATGAGATTTCCAGAGATCTGTGACTCAAAGACATTTAGTAACCATTAAACTAGGCAGTTTCTAAGCTTTGTTCATTTGTTCATTCATTCATTCATTCAGTCATTAAAGTAGCAGAGATTTTTGGGCACCTGGTAGGAGATAGGCATTCTTACAGGCTCTGGAGATACAGCAGTGAACAGGAAGAGGTCTCCACTGTACTGTTTCCCACTCAGACCATGCTATTTATGTGTGCTGAGAATCCTGTCTTGATTAATATCTGCATTGACCTTGAAAGTCAAACACCATTCCTCAGCTATTTGGCTTTGATCAGGTACGTAGGATCCAGGGAGAGCTGGACTACTGTGAAAGGCTGGCAGCTGAGCCTCCAGGACCCCACTTCAGGAGGTAGACATGCCTTCTGGGAAAGTGTTTATTAGGGAGCAGGCAGCCACAATGCTGGCCAAGCTTCAGTGCCTCGGGGACGGGCAGTGGACACAGCGGGCCCAGCTAGTTCTAGGGCACCGGGATGCGTGACACCAGAGAGCCATTTCCACAGACAGCAGGAGACAGAGCAATGCAGCCTCTCCCCTCGGCTTTCAGTGGCAACAGAGATTCCACAGGGTACTGGGATGCCCAGCCCTGTGGCAGCTTCCTGGAGAGGAGGATGGTGGAGATCCAGGAATCAGGGCAGTGGCAGCTCCCAAACAGTGTGGCACTCTGATGGGAATTGAGTTAACTCAATCCCAGGGATCAGCAGACACAGATATGCATATGGCTTTTGGAGCCCTGTGTGATCTGCTGTTAGTCCCAGTTCAGGATGCCTGGAAAACACAGGTCACATTTACACTCAGGTGGCTCATTTGGGAACATGGAGCCTGGAGGGGCCATTCTAAGATGTCCTGCCTGCTCTTTATGGGGTGTTAGACAGGCAAGGCCTAGGCATGGGTCAGGAGGGGTCATCTTCTCTCCAAGGGTGGTGAGAGCATGTTGTGGCCCAGAAGAAGTCCAAGGAAAGGAGATTGATGTCGGCCTTCCATCAAGCTGGGAATGGAAGACTCCGTGATGGAGCTGGAATCCAGGGAGATGTGAGGACCTGCCACACGAAACACAGGACTCCCATTAAATGTGAATTTCAGATAAACAAATGGATATATTTTCAGGATAAGTATATCTCCAATATTGCATAGGACATACTTCTCCTGAAAAAATTGTTTTGTTTGTTTGAAATTCAAATTTCACAGAACATTCTGTATTTTTATTTGCCGAATCTGGCAACCCATCCAGAATAAGAGCATGGCTCTATATCTATAAAATTTATTATTATTTTTTTACAAAAACTGATGTCAGGGCCGATTTGGTCTACAGGCCATATTTGGCTGACCCCTGATCTAAGAGCATGCGACACAATCCAAACAAAGTTGAGTGGATGAGACAGAGCCAGCTGGTAGAGCGGCCAGAAGCAGGAAGTCCCTCGTTTGCTAGAATGGCTCCTAGCAGACAGTAGCTTCCTAGCCAGGGGACTTGTTATTAATTTATACACAAAACTTACATCAAAAAGTATGAAACAATTGCATGAATGTCCTTATGTGGGTCAAGCATGCACACACTGCAAGGAGAGGTATAGCTTGCTGGATAAGGTATAATATAAGGTATAGCTTGCTGGCCCTGAGGCCCCACCCACAGAACATAGGTCTGAGGTCCAGCACCTCCTGGTTACGTTTTTGTGAGACATGACTTCATCTCTGTAAGCCTCTGATTCCTCATTTGCAAATGAAAGCTAGAAATACTTATTTCATGAAGTTATACAAGGATTGATGAGTTGCGTTACTTATAATAGTGTCATACAGTTCTCACTTTTTCCTTGCCAGCCCGTAGAGATTCCTTCTCCTCGCTGCTCCTCCTCTCCCAGGTAAGTACACATTGCCCCAGAAAATAGAAAGACTCTTCTTCTCTTTAACTGGCTCACAATTCAAAGGAGCAGAATCCCTCGGTTCCTGCTGCCAGATCACATTTGCTAAACAATCATTTTGCTAACTGGGATTCAGACAATGTAGGAAGAAACACTTGAAAACAGTTTTAATTGGTGTTGAAAATAAAAAGGGGGAGAAAAAAAAAGTCAGAACATTATCAAATTTTGCTGCCGTAATGACCATTGTAGAATTGGCTGGTTATTTCCCCATTAGAACATAATGACATCCATTGTTGGCGGCTCTGTACTTGATTATAAGATAACGACAATAATTCATTGTTTGCCGCTCTTTACCTTGAGACAAGGTAACCACAAGTTTAAAGGAAGATGTACAAGAGGTAAATTATATGTTGCTAAATATGAAACAGCACCTCACTTGTCCTGGTTTATAACAATAAAAACAACAATTTTAGATAGAACATATATTTAGTAGGTTTTCCCCCTAGAAAGACAGAGACATTGATCATCGTATAATTACTACAAAGGAAAATCCTGCTAAATTGTTAGGTTTAGATACGATACAAAACCATCTTCTTGAACTACGCAAAGAAAAAGGAGCTTTTTGAACCTTTTGCTTGCTGTTTGAACGAAGCCTTTTCTAATCACAGAGCTGGAAGTCACCCCAAAGCTCATCCAGGGTGGGGGTTTTCAAGAACCTTTTAAAAATGCAGCACCTATTTACAAATATGGTTGTTTATGGATAGGCCATATGTAAAACAGATTTGAGCCTCAAATTCAGTGCTTTTCAACCACACCCTCTGCTGGGTCCCCAGTCATTTGGCTCCTGCCAGCTCCTGCCTGCAGACGCTGCACCCACTTTGCACCAGTCCACAGGGTTACAGCCTTGCCTGCTTGGTCTCTTTTCTCCACCAGCAGTCAAATGAATCTTCTAACCCCCAGATCAGATCCATCACTCCTCTGGAGGACAGTCTGGCAATTTCTTACGAAGCTAGACCTGGTCTTACCTTATGATTCAGCCAGCGTGCACCTGAGCTTGTATCCACATAAACTGTAAACAAATGTCCAAGCAAAAACCTGCACAAGAATGTTTACTCATCATTGCCAAAAACTGAAAGCAGCTGAGATGTCCCTCAATAGGGGAATGGATGAACAAACTGGGGTTCAGCCATACTGTGGAATATTATTGAGCAATCAAGAGAAATTAGCTATCAAACCATGAAAAGACATGGAAGAAATGTAAACGCACATTACCAAGTGAAAGAAGCTGAAAAGGCTACATACCGAATGATTCCAACTATCTGACATTCTGGAAAAAGCAAAGTTAGACAGTAAAAACATCAGTGGTTGCCAGAGTTTCAGGGCGAAGGAGGAGGGGTGAGCAAGGGGAGCACAGGATTTTTAGTGCAGTGAAACTATTGTAGATGATGCTGTCAGGGTGGATATGTGACACTTATGCACTTGTTTGAACACGCAGAATGTACAACACAAAGAGTGAACCCCAATATCCACTATGGACTTCAATTAATAATAATGTGTGAATATTGGTTCATTGATCTTAGCATATGAGCCACACTAATAGAAGACGTTAATATGAGTGGAAACTGTGTGAGGGGAGAGGAGTATGTGAGAACTCTCTGTACTCTCTGCTCAATTCTTCTGTAAACTTAAAACAGCTCTAAAACTAAAGTCTATTATTTAAGAAAAAATCCCAAACTATAACTGAGGATCTCTCTCGGTTAAAAACCCAAGTCCCTACCATGGTCTCAAGCCCCTCCACAGCCTGCTTCTGCCATTTCCATGGTTATTTCTTCCACTTCATCCCTCTCGCTTCCACACCTCACACTGGCCCTTCCCTCAGCCCCTAGTCTTGTTCTTGACCTGTTCCTATCTCTGTCTAAATGCCACTTGGACCATCCCACCTAGAGGGTGGTACTCATGCCTCTTGCTATCTTCTCTCACTGGTTTTTGTTTTCTTCTTATATGCTGTCCTTTATTTTTCTCTTCATTTTCTATCTCTTCCATGACAAGTTCACTGATGCTCCCCCAGCACCTGGCAGTGGCTGGCACATAATAGGTGCTCAGTAAGTATTTGTTGAATGAATAAAGGTGGGGCTGCTTCCCCTCATCTCTGTCCCCCAGGAAGCTCCACCCTGCTTGAAATGTCCTGGAGATGCAGTTAAACAACAGATCTATCTGTTGATCTTATACCATGATGTTGGTTAGGGTGTGGGCCCTGCAGGGCCCCATCACCTGATGGGGCATCTTATGTGCCACTCTTTAACCAGGGACCCATAGGGGAAACCCCACCAAGTTCTCCAGGGCTGCATCTTGAAAATGGTCTTAACACAAGCTTGAAATTTTTTTTTTTTATTCTAGCTTTAAACACACACACCCACACACAGAGAGAAATGTTAAGTTTGCTGATGACGTGTGATATGGTTTGGCTGCGTCCGCACCCAAATCTCATCTTGAATTGTAGTTCCCATAATCCCCACGTGTTGTGGGAGAGACCCAGTGGGAGGTAACTGAATCACGGGGCGGTTACCCCCATGCTGCTGTTCTCATGATAGTGAGTTCTCATGAGATCTGATGGTTTTATAAGAGGCTTTTCACGCTTTACTCAGCACTTCTCCTTCCTGACATCATGTTTGCTTCCCCTTCTGCCATGATTGTAAGTTTCCTGAGGCCTCCTCAGCCATGTGGAACTGTGAGGCAATTAAACCTCTTTCCTTTATAAATTACTCAGTCTCAGGCAGTTCTTTATATAGCAGCATGAGAATGGACTAATATAATGAGACAAGGTTTAAAGTCTCACTAAAGCCCGCATGTGGTTGCTGGATGAAGACCTGCAATCAAGATGCAATCTGTGCAGAGGAAGGCCAAAGTTCTGCTGGCCCAGGGCCAGCCCTGCCGGTGTCTCCTGTGCTGTCTGCTCCAGCAGGAGCTTCTCTCATTGAACGTGCTGAGTGGAAAATTCTCTCCACATCTGGATGACACCATCTTCCCAGGCCACCTCTTGGGGACATTCTGGTTCTACTTTCTCCTTCCCTTTGGCAGAGCCTCGTACTTAAGTGTGTGGTCTTGAGCTGGAGTGTCTGAGTTTGCACCCCAGCTCCACAACTTATTAGGAGTGTGGCCTTGGGCAGGTTACTTACGCTGCCGTGCCGCAGTTTTCTCATCTGTAAAATGGGAGGATGGAAAATGAAGAGTTCAGATTAAATGATTTTGCACATGTCAAGTGATTAGAAGAGTACCTGGCAAATTGTAGGTACAAATAAGGGCTAGCAATGATGCACATCGGTAGTGCCAGCGGCATTTTGAGACTTCTCATCCCCATTAAGTGTCAGCATGACTCATCTCTTCTCCAGACCTATACATAGATGTCTCAGCCAGTTCTGTCCTGGGCAGCAATCCAATGGCTCTCTCTTCAACATTCCACATTGTATTTGGACTGGAGAAGCTGAGGTTGGAAGTTGTAATGTGGCTGGGTCAAGGTGATAGAGTAAGTCGATATCACTCAAGGGATAAAAATCTGGAATCTGTAGGAGATGCTGGCATCTACTTTCTCCCTGAAAACGTCACGATGAAACCACAGGCCACTGTCCAGTAGCACAGGTGTAGTGGTGCTTCCTCACTGTCCTGAGAGTTATTGATCTTTTTGAGACTTAAGGTGGAGTGGACATGAAGACCCACCTCTCAGAGCTCCAGGGCATCACTGACCAAGGGCTCCAGCTGCTATGCTCTGAAATCTGTCAACTGCTATGGTAGTTCTCAGGCCACATGTCCCAAAGGATGCTCTTGGCCAAAGACTGAACACAGCAGGCCCATTCCTGGGAAACCCAGGACTTCCCCACCCAGCAGCTTTGCTTGAGGACTCCTTCAGGGCCTTGCAGTATTTCCTTCAACTGCACTACAGATGCAGATGTTTCTGCCTAACCTTCTTTCCTTCCCTTTCTGCTTCACATGGGTCAGATCTCTGTCACTGCCAGACGGTTCTACCTGTCTCCCTTCACCCCCTTTGCATACCTGCATCTTAGGCATCTCCTCAAGGAAATCTTTTGCATGTCTATTCCTGTCTGGGCATCTGCATCTCAAAAGACTTGGACTGATATCCGTGTGACATAATCTTTTCCTGGTAAGGTGCACCTGTACACAGGCAATCAGAATTCAGGGACTTTCAGACAGCTAAACTGCATCTGCCACAGGTCTTCATTTAAAAATGTCAGTATTTGGCTGGATGCAGTGGCTCACCCTTGTGATCCCATCACTTTGGGAGGAAAAGGCAGGAGGATTGCATGAAATCAGGAGTTTGATAGCAGCCTGGCAAACAGAGCGAGATCCTGTTTCTCCAAAAAACTTTAAAAATTAGCCAAGTGTGGTGGTGCACACCTGTAGTCACAGCTTCTCAGAAGGATGAGGTAGGAAGATTGCTTGAGCTAGGAGTTGGAGTCTGCGGTGAGTTATGATCACACAACTGAACTCCATCCTGGGTGACAGAGCAAGACCCTATAAAAAACAAACAAACAAAAACCCCAAAAGCCAAAACTGTAATCATTTAAAGCAATTGAAGCATATAACAGAAGAAATTGTCTATGCAGTTTGAGAAGATCCGTTTGCTTATTCATTCAACAAACATTTACTTGATGTCTATTTTCTGCTCAGTCTAATGTCAGCACCAAAAGTGCACAGCTACTGCTCTTAAGACACCCCCAGGCAGGTGGGGGAAACAGGCAGACAAAGAAGTAATACACTACAAGTGATTTTGTTGAAGCACAGTTGGGCACTAAGAAGAGAGAGGGAAGCCCAAGTTGAAACTTGAAGCAGGAGTAGTTTGACTAGAAAAAAGAGGAGTATGTGTTTCTTTGCATGGGGAAAAGCATCTTGTGAGCTCAGGTCGATAAAAGAACATGGCTTGAGGCTGACACAGTTCGCCACAGCAGCTAAGAGCACAGGCTCCAGAGCTAGGCTGCCTAGTTCTGGGTCCTAATTCCACTACTTCCTAGTGTGTAGACGTGCATGTGTTTCTAACCTTTCATGCTAGAGTAGTGCCCTGGAAAAAGAGGGGCTAGTCATGCCTCATGGGGCTGTTGAGAAGATTGAAATAGTTCATAAGTACAAAGCTACTTAGATCAGTAAATGGCACACACTCTTAAATATTATCCATCATTTTGGCCACTGCATCAAAAAGTGTCAGGTAATGAGATTTAAAGGGTGATTGGATTACACTGAGCACTGCGGGTGTTTTCTCTGTAGACAGTGACTCTGCAGTTTCTGGACCTTATGCGCTTACTAAGAGTTGGGCAGGCATCATCTTTGAATTTCATACCCAAAGCACAGGAGGCACAAAAATACTCCAAGTTTGTCTTAGGAAAGGGCATAAACATAGAAATGCAGCCTCCCAGAGGAATCTCAAAACCATCTGGTTCTCCCTCCCACCCAAAGCAGGAAACCCCTTCACAGCATCCCAGAAAGAGGGCCCTCCAGCTTCTGCTAACACACTTCCAGAAATGAGGTCCTCACTCCCTCACAAGGCAGCTTGTTCGGGTGCACCCAACTGTTGGAAAGTTTGTCCTGACATTGAGCTGAAGTCTGTCTCCCTGTAGCTTCCACCACTGTTCCTGATTTTCCATCTGGAATTCCAGAGAACAAATCAAATCAGCTCCCTCAACCCCGCAAAGAAGAAGAAGAAGAAAAAAAGATTTGAAACACACTGGTTGTTCTTGAATATTTTCTTCAGGGTAATTGTGTCCGATTCTCCCACCCACTTTCCCCAGGACCTGGCCTCTAAACCCTGTGCCCCTCAGTTGCCTGCCTCTTCAGGGCTGGAGGCCCATTTGAAATTGAATGTTGGAATTTGTCTTGCCTCTGTATTCTAGAGAAAGCCAGTGTCCCAATTTCAAACTGCTGCTGGAGGAGGGGTACTTTTTCTCTTCTGGAGTTTTATCCCAGGTGGCAAGGATTTCACTAGCATAGCACTACTGGCCTCTCTCTGTCCCCTCATTTGCTCTTACTTTAAGGGTAAAGTGTTTGGGAATTTTGGAACGAATACCCTGGGATGTTTGGCTCAGATCTCTTTTTATTCATTTATTTATTTTTCCATAGAAAGCTACCTGTGCCAGAGAATGTGAGTTCTGCGTCTTCCCGGATGTGGTCAGTTTTGTCTTAGGTTCCTCAGGAAAGGGTGATTGCAGTAACCCATTCTGGGAGATACGTGCTAGGGAGTCCACCCACTTGCAGATAGAAGCCTCCTTCTCCTCGAGCTGCTGGAGAAGCAAGGTGTCATTGTGACTGACGGTTTCAAAATCACATGGGGGGAAGGAGTGCTCTTTATAATGTTCCCCTTAAGGCCCCCAAACCTGCATGTGATGGTTCAATGGGAACACTGATATTTCTGCCATTGGATGGTTTTTGTTATACACGTGTTCTCAGACTATGCATAGTTATAGATACACAATTTTCAAAAGATAGTATCTTTGGACTGCATAAAACATTCTGAAAGAGCTATGTAATTGTCTTCATTTTAACAGTTTCCTTTTCAAACTTACCAGCAGTGGTTTCATGAATGTCTAATCTAGACAATCCTTGATGAATTGGCCTGAACAGAATCTCCCCATAATCCAATTCAGCATGGCTAGATGGCGACCACTTTAGCCTTATCTCAGCGAGACCCATGACCTTTAAAATAATCACATTGTCCTCTCTATGCATCTTTAAGTACTTCTCTAATACATGGGGACAGGCCAGCCCTGGGACTGTAGTGCTCCTTCCTTAAGGAGATCTAAAACCTCCTCTCCATCTCTCTAATCCGACTGGCTGGAGCAATGTTTTTTCCATGTGGTACTTCGTCAGAAAACACCAAAAGTCAAAAAATTTGCATGCACACCCAAGCTGAACACTTCAGCTTTTATTTTTCATTTTGAGAGTATAAAGTCTGAGTTGTTGTTCATACTCCATAAACTCAAAAGTCCTTTTCATTAATGCCTTTTTTGAAATGATACAAGTTTCTCCTACCCCAAAACGCCATACAAAATATTTACTTTTTTAACTTCCGTTTTGAAAACAGGTAGGTAAAGAATATCTTCATTAGTTAAAAAGTACATTTTTTTCTTCCCTGTAGCTTTCCACTTTAAAAAATCTAAGTTTCCAATTTTCTTTCCCCCAACAATTGTTTAATCAAATATTTTGACTTCTAGCCCCAGTTAGAGAAATATATATTAAGAGAACCATCCTTCTATTAGAAGGAAAAATGGCTTGCCCTTATCTAAATGATATACACACAGAGGCAAACATTGTAATTCAGGAAACCACTTGCTGTGGTTCAGGAACCACAGAACTCACATCCCCCCCCTCTTTTTTTTGTCTCCTTCTGTATTTTGTTTGTTTGTTTGAGACAGGGTCTTGCTCTGCTGCCCAGGCTGGAGTGCAGTAGTGCAATCAGAGCTCACTGCAGCTTTGATCTCCCAGGCTCAAGCTAGCCTCCCATCTTAGCTTCCCAAGTAGCTGAGACTACAGGCGTGTGCCACCAAGTCTGGCTAATGTTTTTCTTTTTTGTAGAGACAGGGTCTCACTATGTTGCCAGGGCTGGTCTCTGAGTCCTGGGCCTAAGTGGTTCTTCTGCCATGGCATAGCATCTCAAAGTGCTGGGATTACAGGCATGAGCCACTGCGCCCGGCCTCTTTGTCTCCTTCTGCTTGGACATCAGGAAGGTTCCCTCTCCTCACTGTCTCATTTGCCCCCCACCATCTGTGCAGAGGCTTGGCCACTGGTTTTCTGGAAACTTCTCATGAATTCAGAACCCAACTCCCACTCCTAACAGAAACTCCGCAACCTCCTGGGACCCCGAAGTTCCCAAATTTGCCTTCCTTTTGCCTCTCTCAGCTGAAACTGAAGTGAGTCATTTGGAAAGCAAGTTGAAATTATTATCGCTATTAATAATTATTTTAATACATTCGCTCTGGGAAACTTTAAATTCTCTACCAACATGCGCATACAGAAGCTTCTCAACACAAGTCCTGACCTGGTCACCAGGCACGGAAGGAGACTTCCCAGTGGTATTTTATAGAAGAGGAAGTTGAGTCAAAGTGAGAATGAAACGACCTCTCAGCAGCTGGTAAATTTCATATTTGAGATTCAATACCAGATTCTGTAAGTCCAGCATTTCTCTTTTTATACCACACTCTCCACATCATCTCTAAAATGGGTGTAATTAGACCTATCTCATGTGATGAGAATAAAGAGTAAATGAAATGAGAGATGCAAAAAGCCCATCTTACTTGCAGTAAGTTGCTATAAATATAAGGCATGTTATCACAAATGCTTGAAAAGCTTAAAGCCTAGATTTTCTACTTCTAAGGTCCATGTCATCTGCCAAATGTCCCTTCTGAAGTTCAGTTACCTTATCTATCATTAATTAGTATTTCTGTGTACCTGTAGGGTTGATATTTATTATAAAGTCTGTATCGGAGTCACTGGCATGTAGTAGATGCTCATTAAAAGTCAGTTTCATTGTTTATGGGAACTCAATGATAACAGGGACTAATGTGAGCTTGAATCAGGAAGTCTTTATGAATAGCGTTTTTTTTCATATCTTCTCATTTAAAAAGAAATCTAAAACCTCCAAAAAGAAAAGCAAAACACCAACAATGATTTTCATAATGTTCTAAAGCAGCAGCCCCCAACCTTTTTGGCACCAGGAGCCGGTTTTGTGGAAGACAATTTTTCCATGAACCAGGGGAGGTGGGGGAGGACTTAAGGATGATTCAAGCTCATTACATTTGTTGTGCACTTTATTTCTATTATTATTACATTGTAAATATATAATGAAATAATTATATAACTCACCATGATGTAGAATCACTGAGAGACTTGAGCTTGTTTTTCTGCAACTAGATGCTTCCATCTGGGGGTGATAAGAGACAGTGACAGATCATCAGGCATTAGATTCTCATAAGGAGTGCACAACCTAGACCCCTCACATTTGCAATTCTCAGTAGAGTTTGTGCTTCTACGAGAATCTAATGCTGCTGCTGATCTGACAGGAGGCGGAGCTCAGGTGGTAATGAGAGTGGTGGGGACCAACTGCTGTGCAGCTCAGTCCCTAATAGGCCACCAGTACCAGTAGGTGGCCTGGAGGTTGGGGACCACTGTTCTGAAGTTCCCTGACTCAAATTAGTTAGTCCAGATGGGGTATTCTTTCACCCTGCAACCCATTATTTGAGTATGTAACTGTTCACCATTTATTCAACATAACTCCTTCCAGTGGCTACTCTGGGGCAGTTTTGGCCCTGGAATTCGAATATGGAAATGCACAAGACAAAGGTCCTACCTTTAGATAGCAAAGGGTGGTGGGAGAGATGGCAGGGGATGTGTCATAGTAATAAGCGTGATAATTAACATCAATTGATATTACTTATTCATTTAATTCATTGATAGTAATATTAATATCTGTGTAGAGGGGGCAGGAGAAGGAGCAAGCAACTGACGAAGAGCTGTAAGGAAAAAAAAAATCAGTCACTGGACAGGACACTCCTGCAGCTCTTCTGGATAAGTCAGAAGATCATTCCCTACAGGAGGGGCAGCCCAGGAAAAGGGAAAGGGACATTAAGTTCAAGGAATCATATTAGGTTGGTACAAACGTCATTGCGGTTTTTGCCATTACTTTCAATGGCAAAAATGGCAATTATGTTTTCACCAACCTAATACGGCTGCCCATGGCAATGGTCAGCGTGTGATGGGGAGAGCAATATTCTACCGGGGCAGTTGCTAGCATGGAGGTCTGATGCGGTAGGTGGGCCGTGATAGACGGATACGGTGTATCCCAGCATGTTAATTTTCAGAGAAGAGCGTCGTTAGTGCTTTGCTCCCTGCAAGCCCTCTGCCCTGCCTGTATCTGCAAGGCCTGTTGGTTCTCCATGGAGCCGGACTCTCACTCGCTCCAGCACAAAATGCCTAAGCCCTCAGAGGTGCTCCGTATTGTGAGGGCCACCAGGCCCCGCCGGGCGGTGGGGGTGAGCCGTGAAAGGAGGAGAGGGCCCAGCCTCTCAAAACCTGTTTAAGACAACATGAAAAACCACTCACGTACTTTCAAATAGGTGAAATTTCGCTTTCAGCTTTATTTACCTGAGAATGAATTTCAGTCTGAAGAGGCCTTTATGTCGTTGGAGCCGAAGCACCCGAGATATAAGCAATTTTCAACAAGAGTACTACACATTTGTCTTTATAACAATTTGTGTGTAACAGCTTTTATGCAAATGACACTAAAGTGGCACCTTTTTTTCTAAATTGGACATTTTTATGGTTATAATTTTCTTCTGTAATAACAGCAAAAAAAAAATGGCTGTCCCAGTGGAGTTGAACATTTCATCTTTGAGCACTGTCTTGTGAAGTTGGAATGACAAGTTTCTTTCATTTACGCCAAGAATGTCAAAAAAGTGTTCTTTGTCTTCCTTGTCTTAGTTTTCAGAGGTGGTTAAACTTCAGGTGCCATCGTCCCCCATCAGCAACCCTGAGTAATCAGAATGGTCTCATAAAATCCCCACACAGCTTCCAGGCCCCCAGAAACCTGCCTGCTCTTTCTCCTTCCAAGCCAAGCAGCATAAATTAACTTGGTTAGATTTCAGTTTCAACATGTTGTTGGGTCTTTTACATTCATGCCCACTTTTCCCTAAGTCAGACAGGTGACTTTTATAGACAATGAGGTTTAATTGACTCCAATACAATGGAATTTATATACAGTATTCCAGGCAACCATCCCGAGATACTCATAGAATAATTCACGTTATTGTTGCTTAATCGACTGAAAATTTTTGCAGAAACAACAGGAGATGGTGTGTGTTTCAAACAATGACTTAAATATATCCAAGGACTCGGTGAAACAATATCTATAATTTGTGTCAGTGGAGGCCTTTGGGATGGACGAAACTAGAAGGTCGCAGCAAGCGCACATGGGAGGAGTAGAGAGAGGTGCCGGGAAGAATTGGAAAGAACAAAGGCCTGTACTCGGCCTGACCTTGGAGGAGTTTCTCCCTCTTTCTACACTTCTGATTCCCGAATGGTTCCCCTTCACCTTCATTCTAAAGTCAATAGTTAAAAGGGGTTGTTTTAATACATTCAGAAAAACTTGCTGTAGTATTAACTCCTGATTTTTTTGAATTTGGAGACAGCAAGAGAAGAAGAAATTGAGAGGCAAGAGACCAAAAACTGTCTATTGTGCGGTGACAAATTGATATGCACCATGGAGGAAAGAGACTCCAGAACATGTAGACTTGAACACAAAAATTGAGAACTTGCTAGGTATTTGACACGGAGGAAGTAACCTGCCCTTTCTAAACCTTTGTCTACCCGTTCCTTAGTCCTTTTGGGCTAAGAAGATACCTTAGACTAAGACGTTTATACACAGCAGTCATTTATCGATCTCAGTGCTGAAGTCCAGGAAGTCCAGGGTCAAAGCATTGGCAGACATGGTGTCTGGCGAGGACCTGTTTCTCATAGAGGGTGCCTTCTATGTGTCCTCACATGGTGGAAGAGACAAGGAAGCTCCATCAAGCCTCTTTTATAAGAGCACGGATCCTGTTAATGAAGATAGGCTTCATGACTTAATCACCTCCTAAAGGCCTCACCTCTTAATACTATCACATTGGGGATTAAATTTCAATATATGAATTTTGGGGTGACACAAACATTGAGTCCAAAGCAACCCACCTGAAAAATGGGCCCAGCGATATTCTATCACACGAGGTTCTCATGAAACTCAAAGGAGGTCATGAGTATGAAACATGCTAACATCTATAAATGGATGCTTATGTTTTTATCATTATGATGAAGACTTATTTTCTTTTCTTAATTGAACTGACATTATAAAGTCATCCAGAAGCTACCTGCTATGTTGTTAATACCACCCAACCCAAAGGGTTGTAGTTCGTAGCTTGAAAATGGACACCTCTGAGGAGCCACCAATCATACATCATGCAATGCGTGCTCCTTGGCTTCTTTCCTGAGTCGTGGCCTTTCCTTTGCCCAGCAACACTTATGCTGCTCAGCCATGCTCAGTCCTAGGCAGGCACTGGAGATTCAGAGAAAGGCAAGACATGGTCCCTGCCCCCACAGTTAGTTCCAGCTAACTCTAAGTACAGGGTTTTGATTGGATGTATACTGAAGCCATGTTTTGTCCCTTCACCTCCCCTGGAGGGAGGGTTGTGTCCTGGCTGGTGGAATATTGGGTGATTTTTACTTTTAATTTTAACCCTTTTATTTAACCCTTTGTGAAATATATGAACTTTTTTGAACAAAAATGTGTTATATATAAGATGAAAAAATTGCTTTCACTGTGAAATGAAAAAAGACTTATAACAAAAATAGTTCGAAAGGGAAATTGGCTGTCTTTGATACACAGGTTTTGAATTAGAGAGGCTTTAAATGATAAATGGAATGTGTAATTTGTTTTAGTAGAAAAGTTTGTCTATCTGTCTACCAATAGATACATCAGATAGGTAGGTAGATAGATTAGATAGGTGATAGAAGATAGATAGATAGATAGATAGATAGGTAGATAGATTAGATAGGTGATAGAAGATAGATAGATAGATAGATAGATAGATAGATAGATAGATAGATAGATAGATGGATAGATCTGGAAGCTAGATTTGCACATATGTGGGTACACTGTGTACGTGCACAGCTGTGCATGTGCACACACATGCCCACGCCTATCAATATAGAGGCGTTTCGTGAAACAGCACGTCTTCAGCTGAGGCCACTTGGTGGGATTCTTGTGCTTTGATTTCTTCCTCCTGGCCATCTCATCTACCCCTGGGTGGGATGTCTTGGTGTTCTCACTTTGGCCTTCCTTCATCCAACTGCCCTTGAACCTCCACACTGAAGATCAAATGATAGGACTAGGCAGCCCTGGCTCAGGACCCCAGGCTTTGACCACCTGGCCTCTGATTTCAGCATGCAAGTCCTCCCAGGCCATACAGAGGAAGGGGAGCGCAGTCTCTGGAGTTCCTCTCTCCACATACCACTTGCTGATTAGTTCACTTGTTTATCCTTCATGCACTTTAGTCTTCTTATCAGCAAAATACGAAGAATGAAGACAATCTCAGAGACTGTTAGGGGAATGAGAGCCCTTGATATAGGCTGGTCATTTTATAAACATCACTTCCTTTTTCTCTGATTTGATGGCTGGGAAGAAGGACAGTGACTTTTAAACTCCCTATAAGCTCATTAATAGGAATTAAGTTTGTTTTAATTTTGTATTTTCAGAGAGTAATCTTAGAGACATTATAGTTACTATCCTTCACCCACAGGACAGATGAAAAAACTCAGTATCAAAGTAGGTGGTGCCTAAAAGTGCTGGTGACAGAGACCAGTCTATAGTCCAGCCAGCAGAAGATGTCTATTGGGTAAATCTATTCCAGGGTTTTATCCCATATATCACTGGCAGCACAGTTTCACCTTGCAAGCAGAAATGCTTAGGGGCCAGTGTGCATACATCAACATATATCTATATATCCTTACAGAAACCAAATATTGAAGCATGTCACCATTCTGGGATTGCTGCACCAGACAAAGCAATTTGCATAGATCCTTTGTGAGCTTTCTTTTGCAGTGGTAGAAACTCATTAAAATCTCATGAAATCCTTCTACACAAAATGTGAAGAAATGCCGAGCGACCGCCCTAAAAGTTAATATGTGTGTGTTCAAGGGGAGGGGTTGGGGGGAGGGGACACATGTATTTGAAGCAGCTCATCATTGGATACAGCTGCCTAGAACAGGAGCATTCCTTAGCATATTTTAATTACTGTCTGGCTGCCCCTGTAAATAAATGAGCCAGTGGCTGGAGCTTGGAGGAGGCTGGGGATGGAAGCAGAGGCGTGGAGTCCCGGTGGTGCCTCTACTTGCAGCAGGGCTGAACTTGGGCATAATTTTTGCAGTGAGAAGAAAGCCTGCTGGCCTACCTGGGATTAATGAGTACCCAGGGAAGGTGGGATGACTCTAGACTGGAGCTGGGGTCATTAAATTCCGCTGGTCATTAATCCCCTGGAAATGCCCAGGGCTGAGGTCATTATTCTTGGGAGATAAAAAATTCAGGACCAAACAGCACAAGAACATGAATATCGTGCATGTCTCAGATTGGTGGTGTGTTTTTCAATTTGTTGGCAGAGTCCAATTCCAGGAAAACAAATCTCTGTTCCATATATCCATTGTGCATGCATTGATCATTTCAGCTTTAACTTTGAATCCAACCAGCATTTTTGGTGTGTCCCTACTGTGTGTCAGGAGCTGTTATAAGCTTAATTTCCTTTAGCCCCCTAGGAGGTAAAGGTTATACCCTTGAGTTTAATTATGAGGAAATTGAAAGTCGAGAGTGTAAGTGATTTAAGTCACACAACTATTCTTCAGTCTCTGGGCTTGGTGCTTTTTTCCTACATTGAAGCCGCTTGCCCAGTGGTGCAAATTGTTAAGTGGTATATCAGACGGCTAACATCTTTTTTTTTTTAAAATCTCTTCAGCTAGTTGTCTTTTTCCTGCAAGACAAAAAAGAGGCTGAATTCCACTTTAAAATTGCTGCAGTGGCTGGGCGCGGTGGCTCGTGCCTGTAATCCCGGCACTTTGGGAGGCCGAGGCAGGCGGACCACTTGACGTCAGGAGTTTGAGACCAGGCTGGCCAACGTGGTGAAACCCTGTCCCTACCAAAAATACAAAAATTAGCTGGGCATGGTGGCGTGTGCCTGTAATCCCAGCTACTAGGGAGGCTGAGGCAGGATAATTCCTTGAACCCGGGAGGTGGAGGTTACAGTGAGCTGAGATTGCGCCATTGTACACCAAACTGGGAGACACAGCAAGACTCTGTCTCAAAAAAAAAAAAAAAAAAAAAAAAAAAAAAATTGCTGCAATCTCTGATGCTGTTGTAAGAACAGCCTGTGTGGCACGTGCCATCTTCTTGCAGAGTGGATTAAACTTTTAAAAAGTGTTCTGCATTGTTCTGAGCTAACTAGTAAATTAGACTGTATGATTACAATGCCTAAAACCATCTTGGGCCAACAGCAAATGCATTCTGCAGACAACTTTACTTCTTTGTGCCTCAGTTTCTTTATTTGTAAAATGGAGCCAATAATTGTGGCACATTATGAGATTGTTGTGAGGATAGATGAGCTAATGTTTGTAAAATGCTGAAAACAGCATCCGAGGCAGAGTAGGATGCACAGACGTATTTGTAAAAGAAAACAAAGTAAAATGAAGTAAAACAAAATAAGTAAAAACAGATAAAATAAAATAAAGTGATATAAAATAAAATGCATTATTAAAGCTGGAAATAGGCACTACTATAAGGAGTGTATGTTCTTTCAACTACTTTAGTGTGTTTGAATGCATAAACTATTTTTAGATATTTATTGGTCTTCAATACAACTATGAAATGGCTTCCAACTTCAACAGTTTTATTCATACCCGCTTGCTGCCTGCCACTAGTGCATATGCAGATACCAGCAGAGCAGGTCTTGTTTGTTGCAAGTCTTTGAGACATTTTGCAGGAACCTTATGCATTCTTTTACATGCAAAGAGAAAAGAGCACCAACACTTTGAATCCCAACTACGTGCTTAGAACTTTATATAAAAACAAGTCTGCAAGTGAGGGTGTTTTATCCTTATTCTGTAAGGCTTCAAGGTCTTGGAGGGTTAATAAAAAGTAGCTCCAGTCACCCAGCTGGAAGGGGTAGACTGGGATTTGAACCTAGTGAGGCAACTTCAAAAGCTTTGGCTTGTCTCATGCCAACAAACATTTGTATAACTGTTTAATGCATCAGTTGTATCACCACTGTAATTTCTAGTAATATACTTCTTCTTACATTTATTTATCAGAAAGCATTTTTTAATAGCAGTGGCAAGCAAAAGAACAAGAATTAAAAACTGATCTACAGTCTCTTCTAAAAATCAAATTGTCTGTCTTCTTTGGTCTATGGTCCTTCCTAGAGCATGTAATCACTACTATGATTACATAGTAGTAATCATAGGAAAGACCCATGTTTAATCCAGCTTTTTTGACTTAATATTAAACCAAGGTAGGTAATTTGAAGGACTTCATACATTTTGAAGCCTTTGCTCTAATGTGTTTGTTAAAAAAAAATCAAAACCCCTAGTTACGTTATTTGTATGGTCATAACTGAACACTGTTCAACTTCCAATAATTACTAATTAGAGCAGCGTACATAAGTTTTAAAATTGCATCAGAAGAAGGAATAAGTCTTCCAGGAGCAATGTTAAGCCTTTCCACGATAGTAGGACACTGCACATGTCTGTTATGAAACCACAGACTTCTAGACACTTCAGAGGGGCTTTGGTTTGGTTTTTCAACATAGTCAATGATCAATGACCGATGCATTTATATTACTGGGAAAATTCTTTTTATTCATTATGTGAACTAAATTTCTGTAGGCCCAGAAGTCTCACCATAAAGTTTACTGACATGGGATATTTAATATTCATATCTTTGTCTCAAATGCAAAGTGACACCATTCATTCATTCAATATGTGTTTATTGATCACCTGTTTTCAAGGTACCAGGTTAGGACAATGATTTGCAAACTATGAAGTGCACGTGAGCTCCCAGGGATAAGAAGAAGATACAGATTCTGATTTGGTAGGGTGGGGATTACAATGTGCAACATTCTTATCAAACTCCAGGGCCCAGGCAGATATTGCTGGTTAGTGGACCAAGCCCATATGGTGCTAGAGGATGCTGATGGCAATGAACCCACCATTCCAGCCCGGGAGACGGCAAAGAAGCAAGTAGGCAAGGGCCAAATGAGGTTACTTCAAAAAGTGACAAATGCTGTGAAAACATAGAGAGAACCTGGCTATGGGGATGCTGGACCTGTAGGATGCTCAGGGAAAGCCTCTGTCTTGGAAGAGGTGACAGTGAAGCTGAGAGCTGTCAAATGAGAAGGGTGCAAACATGGGGAACTCAGGAAGATGAGCATTCCAAGCAGAGGGAAGAGAGGTGCAAAGACCCCGAGGAAGAAACAAATGGGTTGTGTTTAAGGAAAAAGGAAATTTAGTGTGGAGAGAGTAAGTGAGGAAGAGAAGAGTATGAAACAAGATCAGAGACATAGGGGAGGAGCAGGGTGTGTCAGGCCCTCTAGACCACAGTGAGGAGTTTGGATTTTAGTCCATCCACACTGGGAAATCATGCCCTGGCTTTAGTAGGGCAATAATGTACTTGGAGGGATTTTTTTTTTTTTCAAGGAGCTCTTTAGATAGTGTATGGAGGGCAGGTTCTAAAGAGGTGGAATGGGAAGCTATACACCAAGTAGACATCTGATGCCAGAGCCTAGAAGACAGATGATGGGGTTTGGACAGGGTTGGTAGCAGCAGAGATGGAGACCCACAGATGGATGGGGCATATACCCTGGAGGCTTGTCTTTCTTCTATCAACTGACTGACTTGGGTGCTGCTAATGTGTCAGCCCTGTGCCAGTGTTGTCTGCTGATAACCACCTAGTTCTGGGAAGACCCACTCTACCCAGGGAGGGAGACAAGTGAGAGACTCACCATTAGAACACCAGGACCGAGTGCTTCCCACGTACAGTGCTCACAATGAGAGCAGGTGATGATGTCTGTCCTGTGTTGGGCACTGTGCAATCCATTTCCCTTGAAGTACTTGCTATTATTTCACTTCACAGATGAGTAAAAATTGGGAGTTGGGAAGGCTGAGTACTTTGTCCAAGGCTAGTGAGAGGGTAACCTGGGGCCAGTGTTGCTACCTGTGGCTGTCTGACTCGAAAGCCCTTCCTGTTTCTTGGAACGCCACACATCTTTCCTGGAAAGCCTCATTTTTCTACAGTCCCACAGAAAGACCCTTACACTAGTGACCACCAAATGTGGGTCTCCGCCCTAGGTTGCTAAGCATCTGTTACGAGGCATGTGCATGAAACTCTGCTTTCAAACTTCGTTTCATTGAGCCTGTCATGCCAGACAAAAATTGTGTGACCTAGCTTGTAGTAGCTTTTGCCATGACGGTATCATTTACTGGTGAGTATATTTTACTGCACTGTTATAGATCTCTTCACTCAAGCAGCTGTCTAATATGTTGAATAGTCTTTCATCTTGTCAAACACTTCCATGCGCCTTTCTACAGCCTTCTCAGCCAACATGTACACACCTAATCAATCTAACGCCACTGTCTCCAGACTTTCAAACCCAAAAGCACTGCCCCAACCACTTTCTTAAAGAGACAATCCCTTTTCATTGAAATATTTTATCACATTCACAGAAGGGCTTCTTATTAGTGGATGCTTTCAGAGTGGTATAAAGGAAGAGGAAACTGATTTTTTTTATTGGTACATAATATGTATACCTATTTATGGGGTAAATGTGGTATTTCATTGCATGCATAGAATGTGTGATGATCAAATCAGGGTATTTACGGTATCCATCACTTGGAGTGTTTACCATTTATGTGCAATTGGAACATTTTAAGTCCTGTCTTCTAACTATTTTGAAATATACAATACATTATCATTGACTATAGTTACATTACACTGTTATCAAATATTAGAACATGTTCCTTCTATCTAACTGTATGTTTGTACCCATTAACCAACCTCTTCATCTCCCCTACTGCCCCACCCATGTACCCTTCCCAGGCTCTAGTATCTATCATTTGACTTGCCTGCATTTCTACTAGATCAGTTATGGAAATCTCTTGCTACAACAGGAAGACACATGGGCTGTTTCTCCTGCCGTCTTGCGGGCCTACACGTATGCAGGTTGATAAAGGAGGTTTTATCAGTGGGGTCTCATGTATTCATTATCTCCCACATGAAGCCTAAGGTTTGCAGAAGTGGCACACGATGTCTTCCATCTTCGAACATCAGAAAGCACCTAACCTCTCAGTCTCATCTGGCACCTTCCATCTCCCCCATCACCTCACTCTGTGCACTCCTGCAATATTAGTGGGCATTATTTTATGCCTTCCTGTTTTGGCTGTCTTCCCATGGCCTGTAACACCTGCCTCCGCTGATCTTTTTGATGAGCTCCCTGACCAACCTCCAAACTCTGTGGGACATTATCCTTCCTAGAAAGTCCTTTTTGCATCTCCCAGAGTGCATGGCTTTGTCCTCAACACCCCAGGGGGCCTTGCCTGCTCTTCCATTATACATATTTATAAAATGATGGTATATATCTTATCTGTCCCTGAAAGGCAAATTGCAAAAACAGCTCCCATTCTCACCCCTGCCTGTGCCCACACCCTTTGCTATGTAACTTTGAAACACCTTCCCACTCTAACTTAGACTCGGCAACGTCATCCTTGGCCAATAAGATGTTAGCAGATGTGATGCAAACAGAAGTTTGCAAAGCGCTGATGCTACTGGGCTTGCCCTGTCTCTTGCATCTCTGCTCTTGCCATGAGAGCATATCCAGGCTAGCTCCCTGAAAAATGAGACTAGAGCCCACTCATCCCATTTCCCCCCACCAACAACAACTTTGTGAACTTTTAGACACTCGAGCAAGGCCAGGTGAGACGAGCAGAGCTAACAAGCCAGCCCCTCGAGGTCCAGGAACAATCATTTTCTTCTTGTTTTATATAACTGAGGTATTATTGTTTATTAAACAGCATTATTATGGCTATAGGTGACCAATACACTCCCCTATAAACCTACATTCTCCTAAAGAACAGACATTGAGTTTAAGCATATTTGTGTCCTCAGGTCCTAACACTTAGTAGGAACTCAATCAATGTTTGTTGAATTAAAAGCAAAATGATTTTCAAATTCTATATACATGATAGCAGCTCTAAGTCATTAATACTTAATCTGGAGCTTTTGTTATGCAGTGGGAAACTCAACATCATTTTTCTCTTTGGACTCCAAGTTACAGAATTTCCATTGATAGATTGAGTCTTCGTTTGTGTGAGGATAGAGGGGAACCCCACTTTAGAACAATATTACCAATCTCCTCGCAGAGCAGAACTCTCCTATAAACCATGTCTGTGTACCAAACGTTAATTAAAACCTCTTATTTTTAGTGTAAATACGTTACTCATATTACTTAGGGGAATTGTGTGCAACGAACCACGTGGAGGACAGAGATCACTCATGAGTTAGTAGTCACCCCTAAACCAGTTAATCGAAACAGATTGTGAAAAAGTCAGTAGATAAAAATGATTGCTATTTAAAAAAAAAATCAAAACAAAGCAAACACACACACACACATACACACACACATGCACACACAAAACATTCTCTTGCTAGCCTTGCGATTTAGTGATAGACTGTGGATTTCTCAATTGAACTTTTGTGTCTCGGTATGATATTTTCTGTTTAAATTTCAGATTTGCTGCAAATAGATCCACACAAAGAAGGCACTGAACACATAGGTAGATGTGTGCTCTGTTTCAGACTTTCTCCTTAAAAAAATTATATATGTATATATATAGAGAGAGACACACACACACACACACATATACACACATTTGTATTTGAATTAGTCAGGATGGAAGGAGGTAAGTCACTTCAACCTTTAAGCCCCTTTGACATTCACAAGGTGCTAAAAGTCAGCTGGGGTCTCAGCTCTGACGAATTTGCATCTCTTTGAATATGACGCTTGAAAAACCCCAGCGATAGATTAAATTTTGCCAAGGAGAAAATGAGAGAGAGGCTTCCATCTCTCAGGTCTGCTGGGAGGATCTTTATGGTTGATTTACTTTTTTTAAATAAATGTTTCTTTATGTGTTTCCCTCAGTTCCTGCCCAGGCTGACTCTATCATACAAGCTGTAACTTCTGCCAGTCCTATCAGCCAGCAAACAGTAAGTCAACCTGGTTCTGAATACAAGGTGAAGGGATATTTCAATCTAAGCTGCATATACCTTCTGTGTTTTCTGATTAAAATTTGCAAGCAAACCTTGGAATAAACTCTACCTGACATGACTTCTAAAATAATTTACGCTCTTTGCAAACCTCGAATGTAGGGATTGATTTTAGTGCCTGTCACTATATTTCAGATGATCAAAAATGGATCAGGGCTTTTAAGTGAATTTAATGACCAAAGATGTTTCCTTTAAAAAAAGAAATTACTGAGGTTAGAAGACAAAATTCCTTATCTAAAGCCACAGAAAAGTGTTTTTTTTTTTCTTTTAAAAGTGGCCCTTATTAATCATCAAAAATTTGAAAAATTCAGAAATAAAAAGAAGAAAAAATCACTCAAACAAATTAGAGATTCATTGTTACACTTATGTTAACACATAAGCATATTTTCTCCAGTCTCATCTGTGTCTTTGTGTTTTTGATACAGGTAAGCATAGAAAGCAAATACAACTTTGTTTCCTGATCTTTTCATCTCTTGCAATAACAATGGTGATAATTAATGAGAATGAAGATGGTAACATCTAAGCACAATTGATCAGGAAATTTTTAAGCTCTGTGCACAAATTGCCTTGCTTCATCATCAAAACAACCCCATAGGATGGGTTTTTATTACTTTCCTTATTTTTAGCTGTTAGGCAATTTGTCCAAGGTCACATAATCAGAATGTTATAAAACAGTGACTCAGATCAAGGCAATCTTATCCATAAAAGCTATGCCCCAAATCACTATGCTATGCTATAACACATGCTTTTTAAACATTATCATAAAGTCACTTTATATGTTTATATGTGATTTTTAGTGGTTGTATAGTATACCAGGAGGCTCCATTTACCGTATATCTATATTTCATTCTATGCAAATATGCCTTAGGGAGGTGTGTAAGGTGGAAACCCTGTACTATAACATTATATAAATGATCTATTATCTTTTAAAGCAATTTCTTTATTTCTAGACATCAAGTGTTATTGTTTATTTGTTCCTTCAATCACACTTTTGGTAGAGTTAAAAGAGCACTAAATATCTCATCAGATAGACCTGGGTTTGAATCCCAACTCTGCAACTTACTGCTGGTGTTTTCTTAGAGAAGTACCTTAATCTCTCATTATCTCAGGAAAGATAGGGTGTTGCAAAAATTAAATAAGATGTCATGGGTGTTAACTGTTTAGCACAGTTGCTGACACATGGGGAGTGGCTAATATCTAGTAATCCTTTTCATTATTAATCATTATTTATAACAGCTCTAATTTTTTTAGCAATATTGTCAATTATGTGACCACAAATTATCTGATTCAATCTTCACATCAATGCAATAAAATAAGCATTATTTATTGTCCTTGATAGATAGAACAATGAGGCTCCCACAGGTCCAACCATTTTCCCAGGTGAGGTCTGCCTCGGTTCTGGGGAATCTGATTTCGGAGGCCACAGTCTGAGGCTCTTTGCTAGGAACTGAGGTCCCATCCCAAGTGCCTTAATGACTGCCAAGGAGTTTAAGGGTAAAAGGGAGAACTAAAGAAACTTTAAGCAGGGAGTGGGTGAGATTGTTTGTCCAAGATCTGTCTGCTGTAGCTTATGACTTGAAGAAAGAGTAAGAATGAGAACTAATTATAGGGATCTTATTGGAATTTAGGTAAGAGATGAAGTAAATATGAAAGAATGACAATGAAGTTGGAAAGAAGTGAATGGTTCCAAGAACTGTGTTGGAGACAGAACCTGCAGGATTTAATGCCATGAGGGAGACAGGGAGGAAGGGACAATAACGTCCAGGTCTTTGTTTATGGGATGGTGGGTAAAACCAATAGATTCATCACACAGAAAAAAGAATGGTCAGAGGAAGATGGCCAGTTTAATTTTGGATAAATTGAAATTAGGTTCTTAATAGGTGCCCAGATGAAACTGAACAGGTTGCAGTTGAATGTAGATGTATGAAGCCCAAAAACAGAAAGCAAATTAGTGATCTGGATTTGTGTGCTTCTATTGACAGTGGTTGGGGATGTGGAACTACATAGGCGTGTCTAGGGAGAATGTGAAAAGAAGGGAACTGAGAATAGAATATAAGGAAAAATGTCAGTTAAAGGATGAGCAGAGGCTATGCTGTACATTAGTCAGGATGGGTTAGCTATGCTGAGGTAACAAACAAAGCACAATATCTGAGTGGACTGGCACAATAGACGCTTATTTCTTCCTGTGCAAAATGTAATGAGGATTGGTGGGGGCTCTTCTCCAACTCTTTCCATCTTGGGATGCAATCCTCTTAATAATTGGCTTCCAGAGCCCCAAGAGAGGGAAAGAGCATATACACAGACGCTTAACTGCTTTATTTCGAAGAGATACATATCACTTGTGCTGATGTTCCATTAGCTGCAGTAAGTGCAGGCCATGCCCTGACCATAACGGAGAGGCTGGGAAGGATTGTGGGTGCAGGAAGAAGACATGACACGATAATTGAACACATAGCACTGTCTTCATCTCCAATTCAGGTGGATTCCCAAATTCAGTATGAATTGTGAGCCTCTATTCAAGCACAAGAAGTAAGTGTTGATGTCATAGCTCAGGTTGGTATGCCTTGAGGTATGATGGTGCTGTGCATTTCTGCTCTGTGGGGAGAGATGAGCAAGATACCAGACAGGACAGAAGCTAGTAGAACTGTCCTAGCTCTAGAGGTTTTGCACACAGGTCCAACATAGTCTACAGGAGTGTTGGAAACTTTTTCCAAGGAAGGTCGTCAGTAGAACCTGGCAGTCTAGGCCACAATTAAGCTCAAAATAAGAATTGTAATTCTTACCAATTGATCCTGATATAGCAAAACTCTAGAGCAAGCCAAACTGTTCCAGGGTCACTAAGGAATCAGAGAGCAGGGCATGGAGATGAAGCCTGGAGCTCATTTGTCCTGAAAGGTGGAATCTTACTTCAATAAGTATCCACTGATAATTCCAACCATCTCAGACTGGGGACTTGTGCAGTGCAGGCTTTGAACATCACTCACAGGGGCCCAAGGGGTGATATATGTCCTGCTTTCATCAGGACTGGATTGAGTTTTGAGCAAGGAAGAAACTTGAGGCTGAAGGAGACTTCAAGTGAGAGGGCCTGGGAAAGTTTCCACAGACACATTCTTGATTTTCCTGCATCTCAGCTTTGGTTCCTTCTGGTCTCTGTTGCTGACGGTTTATGTCCTAATCCTTTGGGCATTTATTCCCCACCCTCTCTGGGTGCTGATTTCCTGATTCCCGAGTGGGGAGAAAACAGTGATGTAGGTGATCTGTGAGGTCCCTGACCCTTTTAAATCTACTAATCTATAATTAATTGAAATATTGTAAAATGCAGCCCACATTAATGTATGCTGTTAGGCAAGCTGTTATTTTTATTAATCATAGACAGCTCTTTCCCACACTCCCAGTTAATGGGCACTGACTGCAGGTTTCAAAATTCATTTACAGGGGGCACTTGGAAGGGGGATGCTATATCCAAATAAAACTTCTCATGAAGTTTAATTGCAATTCACTGCCGAGTGAGGCAGAGCCGTTTCCAAGTAAGAGCAATTCTCTAATGCATGCCGAGTTTTAAAATAAAAGTTAATACTGCTCATAACCGTGGCTGATGATACTAGGAAAACACAATTGCTTGAAGCATTTGAAGGTAAAGCATTTATTCTCCTTGCTCCAGCAGAGAAACACCTCATCGGAGCATTTGCAGATTCTGTTTCTCCTGCCTGCAGAAAGGGTGGGTGTGGCCAAGTTCATCTCCAGCTTCGGAAAGGCTTGGTGCCAGAAGCCCTCACTTTGCCCTTCTCAAGTGGGCTGTAAGGGTAACATATTTATGATAAACAAATACTCTTAATTCCCTTTTTCCCACATTTCTCCCATCACTCCCATTCATCCAATTCCAGGCCACTCTGTTTTTAGGAAGACCATGTTGCACCCTGGACCTCATTCTCTTGCACTTTGCGTTAGCCAGTTATGCCTGAGCAAACTCTCCTGGAGGAAGCTGGAAGCCAGGTTCTAGCAGAGGCTTGTACAGAAGAGGGAAGTCCTTGGAAGAAAGAGAGAAGAACAAAAGAAAAATTCCTTAAAGAAAAAGAGAAGAACGAAAGGATACAAGGGCAATCGGAACTGGTAACCTAAGGAAGTGCATAGTGAGGCAGGAATGGGCACAGCACTTCAGAGCTTGCAAGGTCCTTCCCACCCTCCACTCCCAGCCAGCTCCTCCCCACCCCAGGTGGCCTGCAGGGCTGGGATGAGGAAGGAAGATACAAGACTGCAGGAGTTACATGACTTGCTGTAAGCCACCCATTTACTCCTTGAAAGGTCTGAGCTTGCAATTCAAGGTCTTCACTGCACAGGCAGCCAATCCCCGTTGCACTCATATTCCCATCGTTCCTCCATCCACTCCCCTGCTCGGAGGCTTCCTCGCTCAGTGGCTTGTGCAGCGTCTGCCTTGGCTACCACCCTATGGCATTGCTCACATCTCCTCTGCTCTCTTCCTAGTAATGTAACTTGCTGTCTGTTTCTATTTGCTGGGAACTCTGAGGGGTGTAACAATCTTTAATCATCACAACAACTTTACAAAGACCACCCTGAAGAGGAGAAGGCTAATGCTCCTGGCTTGTATCACACAGCTAGTAAATGACCAAACCAGAATTTGGTCTGAATCCTGAGATCGTTCTCTTACTTGTAAGCTACATACTTTCATGTACTGAAAGAGAGGTAGCTTTGGTTTGTGACTTTATAAAGCAAGGATCCATCCCATTTGTACAAATGGTACAAATTTAGGTACCATTTTTCTGGAGATGCAGGATTTGCACCAGATGGGGTGAGGAAAGAGCAAGCAAGTTTCTGTGGTAAGAACATATAACAGGTACATATGTCACAAGACATGGAGCAGGGCAGGTGTGAAGCACAGGGGAACATGAGAGGAAAGCCAGGCTCTGGAGGTGAGGGGCCCTGGGAAACCCATGGAGAAGGAATGCAGAGATGTACAGCACCATGGAACTTGGAGGGTCCCAAAGGATGTTCAGTGAAGAGCTGTAGACTAGAAGGAAGAGAGGGAAGAAGGGAGAAAAGGAAGGAAAGAGGAAAGGAAGGAAAGAGGGAGGAAGGAAGGAGGAAAGGAAAGAGGGAGGAAGGAAGGAGGAAAGAAAAGAGGGAGGAAGGAAGGAGGAAGGGACAGAGAGAAAAAAGAATGAAGGGAGAAAAGGATGGAAGAAGGAAAGAAAGCAAAAGGTGGTAATCTTGTGCCTCACGTTTATACTCAGGTGAGAGTAGAAATTTTCAGAGACATGAAGCTCATCATTGACTATAAATCTGATTTCCTAGAAAAGCTATAGGGTTTTTTTTTTTTGTTTTTTTTAGACAAGTGACACAAAATTCCATCAGAAAAAGGGTAGGGTAGCATGTGTCTGCAGTTATTCAAGTCATTTATCATCTTAGTTCCATGTCCCCTGGGTTTGCTGGAGAGGGAGAAGGCGGCAACAGAGACAGTGTGGTGGAGTGAGGTGAGCATCAGGAGAAAGCTATCTGGTCTCTCTTTTCTGACCTCTACCATCCGTGCATCCTTCCCTGAGCAAGACCTGACACTGGACCTCTTAGAGGTTCAAGCACATCATCTGTATAAGAGGGTGATACAGTTTGGATGTTTATCTGCTCTAAATCTCATCTTTAAATGTTATCCCCAATGTTGGAGGCAAGACCTGGCAGGAGGTGTTTGGATCTTGGGGATGGATCCCTCATGAATGGCTTGGTTCCATTCTTGCAGTAATGAGTGAGGTCTTGCTCTATCAGTTCATGAGAGATCCGTTTGTGTAAAAGAGTGTGGTACCTCTCCCATCTCTCCTGCATCCCCTGTCACCATGTGACGTGCCAGCTCCCCATCACCTTCCACCATGATTGTAAGCTTCCTGAGGCCTCACCAGAAGTTAAGCAGATGCTGGTGCTATGCTTGTACAGCCTGCAGAACTGTAAGCCAAATAAACCTCTTTTCTTTATAAATTACCCAGCCCCAGGCATTTCTTTATGACAATGCAAAATAGATTAATACAAAGGGACCTCAGTGCCCTTGGTGATGAAGTGCAGAACCCTGGACGAGACTATTCCTGAGAGCCAGAAGGAAGGGTATTACCTCTCTCCACAGTTTGCAGGGCCTTTACATACACGTTTCCATGCTGCTCCTTAGAACAGCTCTGGGGTTTTGGCTGGTGAGGGATCATTATACCTATGGTGGTGATGTCATCAGTGTGTGTCACTGAGACTCAACTGGAGAAGTGAGTTTTCCAAGAGAACACTCAGAAGAACAGAGCCAGGGCCAAGACTCACATCTTCCGCTTTCTTTATATGATGTTGCCTCTGCAAAACTCATTCCTATGAAGGCAATTCCAATCCCTCCTCACCCTGGGTTTTAATTTATAAGGCATCCTATATGTAAATGGGTCATTCCAAACATCCCTTTTGGCCTATTCCTTTACTTACAAACTATACCTCCAAGTCCCAAATGGTGGCAGTTCTCAAAGAGAGAAATTTACTCATTATATTTAGAATTTTGAATGAACATTTCACACAGAAACCTGGCTGAAAACAAATATTTCACTTGCCCATAATGCAAAACAAAGCTTGGGTTTAAAAATAAACACAGCACTGAAATGACAATTATATTGACAAGAATACCATAAACAAGCCCAGATCCTGATCAGATGCCTCTCACATGGTGTACCTACCTTTAACATGTTGGTGTTATACTTTGTCTCCCTATTTAATTAAAACTGTGTACCTATCAAGGGCCATATTGTTCAAGGAGTTTGTTTTTGCACTTGGCTTTCTATGCAGCCATCAAAACAGCCATGTTTCAAGTTGTATTCCCTGCCAGCTTTGCTAGATTTTGTATTTGCACTTGCAGAGTTTTTTTTTTTTCTCTTTCAACTTTTATGTGGGAACAAATACTTAACCCAGGTCCACCTTCTGAAATCTCATTCTCATCAGAAATTCACCATGTGGGTAGATTTTTGCATAGCACCTATTTTAGGGGCTCCGCTGTTTCTATTCTGACTGCTCTTGAATTTTTCAACTGTCACTCAGATTTGCCATAGTTCCCCCTTGCCGTTTCATTAATCAAACACTTCTCATCATGGCACTCAAGGCCTTTCTTGACAAGACTCTAGCCTGTACCTTTCACAAAAGCATCTCACACACTCTCTATTAGCAAACATTTAGTCATTTATCCCACAAGTACATACCAAGTAGCTATTGCATTACAGATGCTGTTTTATTTGCTTCTACTATTGCACCATGCTGAGAGAGATGCATTCCTTCTTTCTCAAGATGTTCACAGTGCATATAGAGGTGAAAAGTATCAGGCTGGCAAAAGGAAAGAATGAGTTTTTCATTCACAGGATATGGAAGACAGATTCTGGGAGGGGGTGGTGTTTGGATGGGACTTGAAGGAGGAGCCATTCAAAGACAGAGGTAAGATCAGTGGAACTTTCAAAGGGCACAGAGTGTGAGTCCAGAGTACATGGACTGTTTTTGGAGAATGACCAGTGGTATAGTACATTTAGAACCTTAAAGTTATTTGGGGAAATACATTGATGAACCACATGTGAAGGGAATCTTGGGGACAGAGTGTGGAGGGCTATGAGTGCCACATCAGAAATTCAGAATATGATTTTATGAGTGCAGGAGGATAGACTGAACTTTGGAGTGTCCTACACACTAATCAGTTCAGATCCCCCATTATTTTCCCAAACATGCCTGGCCTTGCCTGTTTCAGGGCTTCAGTCTTTCTCATCTCCTCTGCCTGGAACAGTATCCTTGTATTTCTGCTCATGAATTTCCACCCATTTCTGTATCATCTGCATATTCCATGCGTGGAGTAGTCCACGTATTCCATGAGTGGAGTTCTCCTGAAGTGCTTCTGCCTCCATGAACGTGTGTGTGTGTGTGTGTGTGTGTGTGTGTGTGTATGTGAATGCCTTTTGCTTCCTGATGTGATTGAAAGCAGATACAGGGAGTAAAAAACACAATCAGAGGTTCCTCAATATTTCTAGTCTGCTAATGGCACTCTTGATTGTTTTCACAAACTCATTCTGTTTTCTTGCCTTGTTTGAAATATATTCCCAGTGATTTGTAATATTTTTCATGAGCAGTAGAATAGTCACCTGTTCAGCCTGCCATCTTGAACTCATAACAAAAATTCTTTAAATAGCTTGGAATCACCATTCTACTCTTCTTCCTCACATCACATTTTTCTAAAAAGGACAAAAGTCTTCACCTAACATACAATTAAGACAATACCAGTTTTTTTTTCCTTTCAATGTAGTGAGGTGACATTTCACAAAAACCACAAAAAGTATCTAACTGTCCATTGACCTTCCTTGTCCTTCTCTCCCCAGGAAATTCCACAGTAACAAAGACAGAAAGCTACTCTCACTCTTTCTTTCTGCAGTTCAGGCCCACTTTCTTTAATTTGTTGCTGTTGATAGAAAGAACCTGGTACATGGGAGAGGTCCAATTCGTCCTTGTTGAATGAGTGACTACAGGAATTTGTCATTGAGCCCTGAATGTGAGATGGTGTTGGTGATAGGGAAAGTCTTTTGCTCACCTTTGTACTAGTGAGTTGGGATTGTATTGGTGATTGAATGTTGGAACTCTTAGCATTTATCCTGCAGCTAATCTAAGGATGCTGGTGATATTGCAACTGCAGATACTACAGTACCACCAAACACACAGTAGCACCATCAAGCACTATCCCAGTTAATAGATGCTGTGGGACAACAGCCTATTTATAGCCTATTTATAATGAAGTCAGCTATGAAAAACATAAAAACAAAAATACTCCCTGAATCAAGTAGCAGGAGCAGACTTTCAAGACAAGATGCTGTTTCAGTTGCTTCTGCTTTATTTGTTTGAAGATGCAATATTAATAATGACCATTTATTTACTACCTACTATATACTACACACTGGGGTATATGCTTTGCATGGGTTATTGTATCTCAATCCCACCAAAAATTTAGGAAGCAGATACTGCAATTGTTTCCATTGTTACAGACATGGACATCAAAATGTGGAGAGTTTAAATGGCTGGTCAAAGTCATGCATTAAGTATCACAAAGAACAGGATCTCAGCCTCAGGCATTCTAACATGAGAGTTTGAGTTCTTAACCACTGGCCCCCATGCCACCCCTGTGCTACTCAATGTACCACCCAAAGGCTCAGGGTCAGAATTGCTTAAGCTGTATATTCCATGGACTCTTTGCAGACCTGTTGGAGCTGAGACCCAAGCATCTAAGTTTTTAATGTTAGAGGAACAAGTGAATCGTATTCTCACCAAAGATTTGGAGCCACGGCCTTACCTCTTGAGAGCCCAGGATAAGGGGAATCATCGACCTGGACACGTCTTTCAGCCAGGGAAGAGAAGTTTCCTTGCAGCCAGGGAAGAGAACAGCGCAGCTCTTTATGTCATGGGCAGGAGGATGGGCTGGGAGCTCCAGGTAGGAGCTTCTCTGCCAACAGTAAAGACTTCCCTGATTCCTAACCCAGGAATCTGGTGATGCCCCAGTTCTAGGTGGCAGAGGCTCAGATGACTACAATCTTCTGGACTGTCCTCTATTTAAGTCACATGTGGTCTGGAAACAAATTTCTAGGCAAGAGCCAATGCTGAGGGTCTTGCCTGAAGCCCTCCCAGGCCTCTTGTCTTTGGAAGTGGTGCCTCCATATCTCACATCTGGCACATCCTCCAGCACCTTCAGAGAGAAGTCTTTGTGGGCTGTGCCTCTTTCCCAGCAGTGAGAGGTGGATGTGGAGGTGCTTCTAGTCACAGCCTGGCTCACTGTGGCTGCCTAAGGCATGGTGTGCTCACTGCATCCAGGGTGGCGGCTGAGAGTCATTGGCCTCCACAAGTAGACAGTAAACTTAAAAAGGCAAGCTTGGTCTGGTTTTTCCGCTGAACTTCCCCTTTGGGAAAATTAATCTTTCCCATCAATCAAGATTCTTTAACAGCTTTTAATGTCCTAATGACTCTTAGGTCTTTTTCTGACCTCCACCTTGTGGGCTTTATCAAGCTTATTACAGCCTTTGGAAATGTCTTTTTTTCCCCTTTCAACTTAAAACCTCAAGATTAGCCTCCAGATCTTCTGCTTTTTGAAATTCCGTTCAATACAGAAAATATTTAGAGAATACCATGCGAGACTGTTATTAAGACACAGATCTTGTCACAAGAGCAATCATGTTCTAACTGAGAATGGGCAAAATCTCTGAAACCATGAGCTAGCCTAGAAGAATAAGCAAAGCATTGCAGTAAAACAGATGAGGCATTTATTTTACCAAGAGAGAGTTCTTAGTGAGTTGTGATCCTAATTGCATGAGACATCATTTTAGATAGCATTTAATGTTAGCTTTGTGTCATATTGCCACTTCCCTTACTGCACGCATTTTCCAGAAACCTAGAATGCTCCCTTTAGGTTGTAAAATTAACAGAATGAAGATAATACAGCTAGACTGTGGACTACTTCAAGGCAGTTACTGTGCCTTACTCCTTGTCCTATTCCTGGACTAAACTCAGAGCTTCAAGGTATCAGACAAGTGAATGAAGAAGTGAGGATGGAATGCTTCCTATGATCGTAAATGACCCTTAATATTTGCGGTATGTTTTCCAAGTTTCAGAATCTTATCACATACTCTAGCATGTTTTATTCTTGTATATATTCTGTGAATAAAAAAGTGACGTTTCATTTTTATAATCAAATTCAACAGGCAAGAAGACTGATATTTACTGGGGCTTTCACCAGCCTAAGTGCAGAGGCCTGGAAGAGGCCAGGTTGGGACTTGATCTCTGATCTGCCTGGCTTTCGATTCTACACAGATTCCCCTATATCACCTGAGGAATTGGAGTTGAGTATTATTATTGCTATAACTGAATATTTTTCATGGATTATTAATCTTTTTTCCTGAGTTGCAATTCATGGATTATTAGTCTTTTTACTATTTGTGATAATTAGCATATGGTAAAAGCAAAAGAATGTTCAGGCAAAATGAGTTCACTTGATTCTAATGTTTGATTTAAGAATTTATGTTTGGTGGGTGATGATGTTCATTTTGTTGGACTTTTCAGAGCCAATAGGCATGGCTGATCATATTAACACCCTCCCCTCCTGACTTCCTGCTTATCACAGGCTACCGTCATACTCCTTTGTCACCGTGGTTTCTGCACTTCAGGATTCTTCTCTGAGTCCTTCTCTTTTTTATCTAAAAGGTGGTTCTGCTCAGGTTTTGATCTTCAGCCCCTTCTCTATGCCCTTTCCCTATTCCATTTCATCCAACTCTCTTGGCTTATTTACATTGATAAGCCCATGGAGTCTCAATTTTTATCTCTAGTATGAACTTTAGTCAGTCATATCCAAATGCTTACTTGGAATCTCACAGACCTTCTTATTTCATTCAATAAGTATGTACTCATTACTTACTACATATTTGGTACTCTTCCAGGCATTGAGAATACAGCAAGGAAAAGACTTAAGGTAACTTATCCATCCATAACTTATTAAAGTGGAACTTCATTCTTCATCTGTGAAAACTGTTCTCTGGTTTGTCTTAACTTAATGAATGAAGCGCCATTCATCCAGTGTTCTAGATGAAAGCCTGGGAGTTGCCACAATTCTTTCATTTCTTTGACTTCTCAAATCCAGTCCATCAGCAAGTTCTGTCCATCCTAATCTCAACATTACTCTCAAGTTCTTCCCCTTCTCTCCATGTCTGTTGCAACCACAACTAGTCCACGAAGATCACCATCGTCTCTTATCCAGATGACTGCAATAGTCTCCTGACTTCCTGTCTTGGTGCTTCTGTCCCTTTTGCACACCATAGGAAGAGTGACCTTGAAGTATATCATTGGACCACACCATTCCCTGATGAAAACCACTGATGTCTTTTCTTCGTATTTGGGAAACAATTCAGACTGTTAGCATGGCCTGCCCATATGTCTTCTGGGCAATCTGACCCCTGGGCGCATCTCCAAACTCATCTCACATAATTCCTTCATCATCTACCACCTCCAGTCACGTTAGTCTGCACACTGGTCCTTGAATACACCAATGCTCTTTCACATTTCAGAGTCTTCCCATACACCATTCCCTCTGCCTGGAATATCCTTTTTTCTTCTGGTTGTTGCTTGGTTCTTTTTCAACCTTTGAGCTGAGCTTAATGATCTCCTCAGAGAGGGCTTCTTTGATTGTTCTTTTTTTTCTGTTCCAATACTTTATTCTTTATAGAATTTAGCACAACTCATGATCATTTTACTGATATTTGTGGTTTAGATTTTTTAAAATATCTTTTTCTGCTAAAATATAAGCCCATTACAGGTAGACTTTGTGTTATCTTGTTCACCGGTTTTATGCCTAGTGATTAATCCAATGCCTGATATGTAGCAGGCCCACAATAAACACTTCTTGATTGAATACATGATTATTTTGCCACATGAAAGACTAACAACTGAGACTTTTGTTTATATTTCATCAAATATTTTAAGGCAACTTATTGATTTTTTTCTGAGGAAAACATAAATAATAACTAGGCTCAGTGATATTTTTAATAGTCATGAAATAATCACAGAAAAGTCTTCATCTAAGGATACAGTCAATAAGTGTTAATATTGTCTCTCTTCCAGACCAGGGTGTCACATGAAGAGATGTTTAGGGAGCTACTTTATACGGTTTCTGAGATTGCATGTAATGACATTTATCATTTGCCCATGCAAATGTAATTTAATCTTAGTCAGTGATCCTTTATCAGTCCCTTCTCTGTGCAAGATTCCACGGGCAAAAGTTGGGTATATGAGTCTTGGAGGAGCATCCAACCTGCAGAAAGGGACCACGACAACTTCAGATCTAACTCAAGGGAGACGATGAGAATGTGGCAGTCTTTGGTACAGACATGGAAACATATATATGTTTTGAAAACACAGAAAAAAGAGATTGAATTTTCCCCTAGGAAAAGAGGAACAGTAGTGGCATTTTTGTTGTGTCATGGGGATGAAATAATATCAGGATGAGAAAAGGGGAGAAGGGAAACCAAAAGAAGCCGACTGCGCTGGCATCCACGTCACAGATTGAGAAGCGTGTTCCGTATCTTTCCCAACTCCATAATCCTGTGAGCCAATAGTACAGGGATTTCTAATATTTTGTGATTTTTGTTGTTGTCTGTTTACTTGTTTTTACCAAGGGAATTAAAAATCAGAGGATCAGTGAGTTTTCCTAAGGACACTTGACTCCTAGCAGTGAGAGGTCTTCAATCACGGCTTGTGGATCTAGGCTTCTGAACCTAGCTCTGTACTAGCCTGTCCCATGCAGATGTTGAATTAAACGGGTGGCCTCAGATCCCCCTTCACTTTTCTACTCCCTCCCACCAGTCTGAGAAACACTCTGTGATGATTCATTTCCTCGCAGAATGTGGGTCCCAAATAGCCAACAGTGTCACCTGTCAACAAATTTCCCAAACTTTGAGGGGCAAAGTTTTAACTTTTTAAACATTCTCAAAATCAGGGAAAATGTTTACAACTCCTACATGCTGGGCCCACTCGGATTACAGAATGTAGTGTGGACTCTGCAGTAACTGGTTATTTCACAAAGCCATGGGCTTCTGCTCACCTTCCCTTCCAGAGTGCTGTGTACGCTGCCAGAACCCTTTCTCTGGAATGGAATCATTTAAAGCTGTTGAAGGCTTCTCTCTCCTAACTGGCTGGTAACCAAATGTTGGCAAGATGACAGCCGTCTAATGCAGTGCCCAGGGTCTCAGAGAGGAGAGGTGCGAGCAAGGATAACATCTAAGGCTGCTCATTATTGCAAGCACCTAGTATTGAAGGAGGCCATCACTTGGATCTGGAACTAATGCTTTTTGTTGCAACATATTGTGCTGGCGCTAGGAGGAGGCTGGCACTAGGCAAGACAGCATAACGATAAGGTGGATGCCAAGTGCTTCTGTGAAGATGAGACAGATCCCCATTTCATAGCACTGTCTTAATAAAAGAACCTCAAGAGCCCGCCCCTCCTCAATATACACATTCTGTCCCATGTATTGTTCTAATCCTCACTCAAACCACCCAACTACCTCGTACATATGTACACACACCCACTTCCCACTAAACTTCCTGATGGCAAGAGCAAGGACTAGAGAGGGCAAGGACATTCAGGGCCTGCTAATATAAATGTAACTATCTAATAGATCAATTCCAGAAAGATAACAGGGCGCAGGCTTTGAGAGGCTGAGAAGAATTAAATTTCCTTGTCTAACAGAAGATCAGGCTCTTTCTCTTGCCTACTAAAAAAGGCTGGGCATTAGCAACCCAGGTTCTCAGAGAACTCGCCAGCAGAGAGGCATCAGGTGGACTCTGGAGAAGGTCAGACCTGTGACCAGTGAGTTATGGGCACCCAAGAGATGGCTGAGATTTGACTTTACATCACTGCCTCCTCTGCTAGTGTGACTGCATCCTCCTTCCATCATCAAAACCCTCATTTAACCTTGGCCTTGAATTCAGGTCAGCTACATGCAATGGTGTGTGCTAGTGGTGCTCTGTGGAAGTAGATCCCTGTGGTGGTGCTGAGGAAAAACTAAGGTACATGATTCTGAGGCAAGCTGGGGGATGGAGAAACCAGCAAGATCAAAAATAAAGAGGAAGAAGAGGCCATGAGAGCCTGGGCATCCAATGCTCTTGACTCAGAAAACCATAAAAGTCTTGGAGAAGATTCCAGTGCTCCACAGAGCTCTGGGGTCCCAAGGTTGAGATGTAGGCTGAAGGGTGGGGGCTGAGGAAGCTGTGCAATCCATCTGCAAGAAACTAGACACAAGGCCCAGCCCAGCTCAGCAGGGCTACAGACTCCACAAAGGCCTTGGGGGCCAAGCAGGGGTGCTTCTGGTATATGCTGGGCTGCCGTCAAGTTTCCAAGGCTCCCAGAAGGCCAGTACTGGCCACCTCCTAGCCTCTCTCTAGCCCATCAGTACCCCAACCTTCCAATGTCTTCTGCTTGGTCTCCTGCCTCATTTACTTAATGCTTCATGCTGAATTGGTTGTCCTGGGCTCTAAATCCAGGCAACAAACAGAGCAGAGTATTAGCTTTCATGTTAGTGGCAAATGGGGGAAGAAGTATCCAGAGGAAGATCTGAATAGTTTCCATGAACTTAGGAAAATAACCAAACATAACAAAAGACTGAGCTCTGTGCATTCTACAACGCAATCACGTGTTCATTCATTCATCCCAACTCACTCACCTCTTCAGCCTCACCCCCCTCTCACACACCTGCTCCCTTACTGAGCATTGCAGTCCAGCCTGATATCTCAATGGAGTTGTTTTTCTGGGACTCTTTTCCTCTTTCACCCCAACCCCTATTTGGTCCTTTCCTCCTCTCCTTTCCCTCCCAATGGCAGTTTTTTTTTTTTAAATTTCAGAAGAAAACTTACAAAAATTGTTGAAATATTCACTACAAAGCAAAACCTTATTTTTTTTTACATTCAGCAGAGAGCTCCTTGGCCCCCACCCCCCAAAAAACCGGCAGCCATGTCAAAGACACTACCTCCCCCTTTGACATTCACGCAGTGCTCCGAGTCAGCTGGGGTCTCTGCTCTGACAAATTTGCATCTCTTTGAATGTGACGCTTGAAAAAAGCCGGAGCCGCTAGATTAAATTTTTTTTTCCGTCGAGAAAATGAGAAAAGCCTCTATCTCTCAGCAGAGTCTACTGGGAAGATCTTTATTCTGATTCTTGTTAGAATTGTTTATCACCCTGACAGGCCAGACTCGGACGAGATAAAGGCTCCGCTGCATCACGGGGCCTGACAGTGGTAGGACATGCAGAAAAATGAAAGAAGCTGGAGAAAATATTATTAATAGATGCCGACTTGCTTTGCCTGCACGGCACGTCAGGGAAGGGAGAGGAGAGCCATGGCTTGATTGCAGGCCTATGAAGTTCTGTCCAAAAAAGAAGCTATTTTTCATTAAGTGATAGAAGGGCCTTTTTCATGTTCTTTCCTGAGGAGCTGATAACTTATGCAGTTTATTCTAACCCCGCTGATTTCTGTCAGGGGAAGAAAACTCCTGAAAGATGGCTTCGACGTGTCCTTTTCAGGGAAAGAAGGCTGGTTTGACAGACACACAAGCAGTCGAGAGGCCTGGCCTGGATAGGCTCAAGGTCCCCAGATTCTGGTCGGGTGTGTGTTGTTGTGTCTAGGATAGATGGGGAAGGGGAAAGAAAGACTAAGCCAAGAGCCCCTCAGCCTCGAGGGGGGCTCTCTGCCTTATGAATGTAAGGCTTCCTCAAGTGGGTCTGTGTGTATGACTCCCTTCCTAGAAATACACCCTTGGTGCTTCCATACGTGGATGCCTTCCCAGCCACATTGCAGTTTACTGCTGTATCAGTCTGCTTGGGATGCCAAAGCAAAATACCACACACTAGATGGCTGCAACAAGAGAAATGTATAGTCTCGCAATTATGGAGGCTGAAAGTCCGAGATCAAGGTTCTGGTAGGGTTGGTTTCTCCGGAGGCCTCACTCCTTGGCTTACAAATGGCTTTCTCCTCGCTGTGTCCTCATGGGCCCTTCCTCTGTGCACGCACACCCTTCTCGTCTCTTTCTCTTCTTATAAGGTCACAAGTCCAATTGGGTTACAGCCTCAGCCTCATGACCACATTTAACTTTACTTGCCTTCTTACAGGTCATTTCTCCAAATAAAGTTACACTCTGAGCAACTAGGGCTTAGGACTTCAAAGTATTAATTTTGGGGAGACACAAATGAGTCCATAAGAACAATGTAGCAATTTCTTCCATCTTTGTTTTTCTGGATTCAGGCAGCAGAATCTGAGAGTGGGATCTGATGCCAAGGCAGTCCTGCAGTGTCCCTAAGGAAAAGCTTATTCTTAGGAATGGAAGCTGTGCAGATTTGTTTCAGTCAGCTGGCCCCTGGCACCAAGGAGAACGCCCTTGTGAGGAAGGTGGGGAAGGTGGCCTCTGACAATACTTTTTCCCTAATGGGACAGCTGTAGTGGGAGAAGAGCCATGGCATGCCTCAGCACTTGGACTGGTAGCTGAGTGACCCAAGGCAAGTTGCTTAACCTTCTGTTCATTGGTTTCCTCTCCTGTAGAGGTGGTAGCATTTCTGTTGATGCCCAAACCGAATGGGGACTGAATGAGATGAGGGGATGTGATAGCTCCTCATCTAAGCTGGAGGGTCGTGTAGATGTAGATTATAAAGGATAATTACAATTGCTGAGGGGTGGGTACATGGTGGGTGTTTCCACCTGGCAGGCTGCACTGCCATGGGTAACCCAGTGAGTTTGAGCGTGTGAACTTTGTCCAACTTTGGGCTCAGCCATGAATCTGTAAGGGATTTATCTCCAGAGTTTTGTGGGAACTGGTGAATTTTCTCTGTAATCTGAGTCCTGATGCTGAATCTCCTCCTTCCCCAACCCAGAAGCCAGAAGGCTGGCTGAGGGCTCTGTGACAACGCAGTCGGACACCCACCAACACCAGGGGTGTTCATCCATTTCACACTGCTATAATGAACTGGCCGAGACTGGGTAATTTATAAAGGAAAGAGGTTTAATTGACTCACAGTTCAGCATGGCTGGGGAGGCTTACAATCATAGTGGAAGGTGAAGGGGAAGCAAGGCAGCAGGAAGGAGAATGATCACAGGATGAACTACCAAACACTTATAAAACCATCAGATCTCATGAGAACTCACTCAATATCAGGAGAACAGCGTGGGGGAAACTGCCCCCCATGATTCAGTTACCTCCACCTGGTCTCTTTCTTGACACATGGAGATTATAATTCAAGATAAAATTTGGGTGGGGACACAAAGCCTTACCATGTCACCAGGAAATGGCAAAATTCACTCAATTTAACAGTTTGGGGTCTGTGGGAAAAACCTCAGCAAAACTGGAGGTGAGCAATGTGGTTCAGGCATTTCCATTTCAGTGGGATTCATGGAACATCTGGGATGACCAAAGACCTTGTGCATAAGGGACTAGACTTATGTAGACACAGGTGACACATTTGCCTTTTCTGTGTCATTTACTACTTTAGAACATGACTTAACTTTTTCAAGCTTCACTGTCCTTGTTGCTCACATGGGTAACACTGGAGAGAGCTGTATTAATAAAGTGTATACATTGCTTGGCATGACCCCTGAAGTATAATAAGTGCTCAGTTTGCAGTTGTCATGATGTTGTTGTTGCTGTTGACAACGATGATGATAATGTTTGATGATGATGGTGATGGTGATGACAGCAATGATGGTGATGATGATGACAATGATGATAATGATGATGATGGCAGTGATGATGGTGATGATGACCATGATGATGATGAAGATGATGATGAAAATGATGACAGTGATGATGACAACGATGACAATAGTGACATGAGGATGTTGGCAATAATGATAATGATGGTGGTGATGATGACAATGATGAAGGTAATGACTGATGATGATGATGGTGATAACAATGATGATGATGAGGATGGTGATGGTGAGAATGGACATAGTTATTTGCCTGATAACTAACACATGCACAACACTGAAACATGTGCTGGACAGTACCCTGGATCTTTCTGTGCTTTGTGTCATTTAATGCTCACCCTTAATGAGTAGGCATCCTTTTTATCCCCGTTTTAACGATGAAAACCTTGATGTTCAAGAAAGGTCAATGAATTGTCCTGGGTCGTACAACCAGTAAGAGACTCTGCAATTGGCTGGGATGGTGCTGGGCCTTGGTTGGAGAGTTGGGGAGGGTCTTTCATTTTACCACATGAAAGACAGGAAATTACCAAACATCCATGATGGGAGTAAAATCCCAGAAGACCATCTTCACTTTATAATCTAGAGGGTAACTGGAATTATTGGCCAATTGTGTACAAAGTCACCTAGTAAGTCATGTAGACTGGTAGAGATTATTTCAGCCTTTGTAGACCCTAGTGACTAATAAAATGAGCAACACTCAAAAATGAACTAAAAGGTCCCAAGTATTTTCTGGCATGGTATGACTAAATAGTTCCTGCAGGGATTAACCTTTCACAGAAATCTTTTGCTCATCCTTCAGCAGACAGGTTCAAAGTCACTTCTTCAATGAAGCCTTCCTTAAGTTCCCCAACATAGGATACTGCCTATCTTCTACAGTGATGAAAAACATCTTCTACAGTAATGAAAAACATGTAACATATTTGCAGGTTTTCTGGCAGAAAAGTATCACAGCACAGTGGAATCATTTAAGGACTGGTGTGTCTTCCCTGCTTAACTCTCCCAGTGGAAAGATGGAGGCCCTGCAGGACCCAGGACTTTGCCTGACACCAAGATGGTATTCAGTGAACATACATAAACAGAACTATGGAAATTAAACAGCTTATGAATCATAAATATATTGAATATGAATCTTAAATCTGTAAAGAGAAAAAAGTCATGATGTTAACAGAGAGCAAAAGTTTAATTTTGAAATATGCAATTTAGAAATAATAATGAAATTAAGAGTTATATTTTATTTTATTCAACACAATAATAGCTCAGGCCAAGTACCAGGGTGGTGGCAGGGTTTGGGCTGTGTTGCAGAAATATCTGGGGTGTGAGTTCTGCCCTGAGGGAGCTTCCCTCTAGAGACAAAGCAGCCCCTGAGAGTTACTTTTTCTGTTGTCACTGAGCAACCTGAAGGAAGGGGTGAATCTTAGAAATAGGAGGAGAGAAGACACAGGACTGAGCCTTTGGGCCACATGAGTGGAAGTTTAAAGAATGAGTGGGATTTCTCTAGGTCATCAAACACTTGCAGTATGTGCAAAAACGCTCCTGAAAGAAGAAATATGAATGAAGACCAGGAGGCATGAAAGAGGGTGGCAAGCTGAGGTCCATGAGTGCCAGGATGAGCTCTAGGCTCTGTGTGGAAGACTGGATTCCAGCCATGGCTTTTTCCCTTGTTCATCACAACTCGGTTGACCTTTCTGGGTGCAGATTCTTTATCTCTAAAATGATTGTGATGAAGTAGATAAGGGAAGGGTCTCTTCCCAGCCAAGTGAGTCAGATTATCTATGGCTTGCTTTTCTTTGATGGCTTGAAAATGAAGTCTACTCATAACTGATTAATTCCCTTCAGAAATTAATTGGAAAGAGTTCTGATGTTGGGATGAGGCCTACTTCTTAATTTCAACTTCTTCCTATACCTGGGGCCAATTCTGTTCAGCTCAACAAACATTAATATGGTGATCACTAGGAGCCAAACATTGGGAAATCTGGACACATTTGAGAATAAAAGGTGGTACCACTCATAATTACGTTGTAATAACAGGTTAAATTAAATGACTATACTAGGCAAACTAAGATGTAGGATCATCCTAGCCATATACCATATTAAGCACTTGAGAAATAGAGTGAGTAAGAGATTCAAGTTCTGTTCTCAGAGAGCCTACAGTATAGTTGGAGACACAGCCATATTTATTTACTCTCATATTTATTTGCTGAATTGTTTACTTATCTTCTCCAAGCCTCAGTTTCTGCATCTCTATGTTGGGCCTAATACTGGCATCACCCTTGTAGGATTGCCCTTGATGTTAATAGATACTTCTAAGGATAATATACACACAATCTTTGCACAGTGGCTGGTACTGAATGAACATGCATTTATTCACTGCCTGGAATGGTATTTGACATAAATAAAGTGTTCAATAAGTATTTATTGAAGGAATGAATAAATAAATGTTGACCACTGTTATTGTTGCAATTGTTGTCCATCATGGGTCCCGAGGTGATTTTATAATATAGTTTAATAAATATTATGGTACAAACAAGCATAAGACCATCTATGGAGAAAAAAAATATAGCACTGAAATCACCTAAAGAGAAAATAAAGAAACCACTTCTGGAGAAGAAGATACTTGAACTAGGGGTTAAACCATGAATAGCAAAACCCAAAAGTTGGAGTGTGGAAGGCTAAGAGGAGGGTGAGTGTGCTCCAGGCAGAGATGACAGCACAGACAAAGGCACAGGACTGAGACACAGCAGAGTATGTTTAGCAAACTACAAGTGTTGCTGGATCTTAAATGCAGGACGTGGGGAGCAGCTGTAAGTGCAAGGAGAGAGGAAGTCAGTCATGACTTATTGTAGGCCATGTTGGGGTTAGACTTAACCTTGAACAGGATGGGGAGCCATGGCAGGACTTTGGGCAGAGTAGTAACATGGCTTGACTTATGTCTTAAGTCACCATCAATGTTCTCGTTTTCCTTCTGTTGTTAACATCCTGTCTTGCATTTGCAGACAATAACTTTCCTCCAGTAGATCTGGTCCAGTGGGTCTGTACTTGAGAGTAACTAGACTTTCTCTAGCCAAGGTGTGGGTCTTAGCTAGAGCTAAGCCAATCAGTCTTGTCCATGGATTTTGCATCTTAACTAGAGTGAAATCTTTTTAAAGAAAATGGCTGGAGCTGGTTGATCCTGGCAGAAGTGCTTGGAGACAGTCTGTGAGTCCCTGCTGCCCAGATCCCCAAGAGGGCCCAGTAATTTCCATCAAAGCTATAGTATCCCAGGTGCCTGCTGTCACACAGACCTGCTGGACTTACTGACAGTATTGCTGAGATCTGCTGTCAGCCTCAGTCTCCCATCTTGCCTTCTAACCTTATGCTTGTGCTTCTCGTTGGCAGAGCAGGGCTAAAGTCAAGTGACTAGAGACTGAGAAATGTAGTTTATAGGTTCAACCCTCTCTAACAAAGAAGAGGATATAAAAAGAAAAACATGAAGCTGAGAGCCAGGATGCAAATCTATGGCACACTATTTTTTATGACTCTCTTTCCCACAGAGGTATTTTAATGCAGGTTTACACTAGAGGACCTGTGATGTTAATCATATACAAAGGCAGATGAGGCCAAAGTCAATGAGGGCCAGAACAGAATGATCAAAACTGGTCAGGCAATTATCACTACAGTGTAAATCCCCTGAATGCAATGATTCTCTTTGTTATTCATTCCTCTAACCTGACTCCCGATCTCCTAAAATAAGTGTTCAACCAATATTTGTTGACTGTCTGACTGACTAATGGGAGACTTTCATTCAATGATAGCTATAACTGAAAGTTGAAAAATCTTCTCACTGGCAAATTCACATGTGATCCAAAGACCTTTGCAAACTGCAAATGTTCTTCGATGGGTGGTCACAATGTTCTATAGGAGACCTCAAGTCTCATAAACCATGTGCTGTGTGGATTCCATAAGCATTCATTAAGACTAGTTAAACTACTGCAACAAAAAGATCCCAACATATTTAAAGGCTCACCTATAATAATAAATCCAAGATAGTTATATTTGGTCATCAGGCAGTTTGTCTGCATGTTATGATGCGGGAACCCAATAATGTTCTATTTTGCGGCTTTGAACTCCCTTAATATCTTGCTTTCCTCAGCTGCATTGAGCTGCGAGAAGGGGAACAAGGGTATGAAGCAGACCCACTGCTTCTTAGAAGACTTGGCAGAAGTGACACTCATCACTTGGGTCCATCCCATCGGCAAGAAGTAGCCCTGTGGCCAAGGAGACTTAAAAATGTGGAAGAGCTGTGTGCAGTATGTGCAGAGGAAGAAAACAAAGCTGACTTCTGGGGAAGACCTGTCTCTGCCCCCACAGTGTGCACGTGCATACGTATGCACGTCTGTGTGTGGTATAAATTTTTTTCAACATAGATTTAATTCAATATTGCAAAAAGGGCAAATACAGTTTAAAAATTACTTTGATGATAATTATTTAATTTACTCAAGTTTCACAAGATGTCATGGTTGCTGCTGCTTTTGTCTTTTTCTCTATTTATTTGTTTATTCCTGGAAGGGGAAGGAAAATATATATTTGAGGATTTACTGTGTTCCTAAATTTTGCTTAGTAAGCCATACATATCATTTCATTGAATCTTCGCAATAACTTCGTGAGTTAGATTCTGTCACTCATCTTTCATAGATAAAAGCATTGAGGCTCACAAAAGTTAAGTAACTTTCCTCAAGTCCCAGGGCTGGGAAATTGCAAACACATAATTTGGACTGAAGTTTGCCCCCTATTCACTGGGGCCACCTGCCTGCCAATGGGAGTGGGAAAGGCATTCACCATCAGAAGGCCACAAAGAGCTCTGAGGAACAAGTACACAAGGAGGTATTCCCACACATGGGTGGCACTGGTTTTCATATTAAATACTTAGGAGCATCTCCGCTCTCACAAAGAAATGTGTTCATTCACAGTTTCATAAAACATGGTATTTCTAGTTTATCTTTTATGTTTTCTACCATAGATAGTGACACAGCAGACAAAGGAAATTGTATTCTATTGTAAGAAAACAAAAGAATAAACAAGGTCCCATTGAAGGGAGATGACAGGTGTTTAGGGTCATGCCTGATGGGGAATGAGCGTCCATGAGGTGTGAAGGATTCTGCCCCTGACAGCTCCAGCCACTGTGGCTACAAGCAGAAATGGAGCCCACTGTTGCCTCATTTTCCAACTTTTCAAGAGAAGCTGAGGTTGTAGATGTAAAATTCCCATTTTAAATATTAGATCAAATGAAAAAATAATAAGGTTGAACAAGTCACAGTCACAGGCTAAATTCAGCACCAGGGACAGCAGGGGTGTGACCTCTGCTTTAGCTGATACTCTTAGGCTGTGGGTCCACAAGGCAGGAATTACTCACCCATCACCCCAGCCTCTCCTCTTTGTGTTACAGACAAAGCTGCAGCACTGCCAAGGACATGGATCTCTCAAGCTCCTGTTTGGCACATTGCAGGAAGTAAGGGGCATGTCTAACCACCACGCTCAGCCAAGCCAAAGAACAAAGGCAGCGACACTCTCTCTGGACCTTGGGGAAAAACACAGCCCTCCCAGGCAGAAGATGCAAGCATTCCTGTTGCAGTGCAATTAGGAGCAGCAAAGAAACTCAGACATGTGCCCCTTCTGTGTTGGCAACTGATATGACAGAACTTCATGAGGTGCAAAATACAGGCTGTGTGTGTGTGTGTGTGTGCACACTCGGTGCTATATGCTGCAGCCCAAGTTTCAGAGTGATTTTTAACTTGAAGCTGATGAGATGGGATATTGTGTCTTTTTAAAAAATGTGACCAACAACAAACTTTGCTTGGTGTAATTTTAGCAACGACGCAAGTGTGCCAAGGTGCAGTATGTTATTGTTGAACTACTGTTTTGACGAAATAGTATATATGTGTGGTTGTGTCTGTGAGTATAAAGGAGGCAAGCAAAAAGAAAAAAAATGATATTAACTTTTTAGGGAAGTGAATGCAATAACAGAGAGACAAGAAATTTAGATTAGAAAGCTGTTAAGGTTCACAGTTGTCACAGGTCTTCTTGGAAGCTGTTTGTCTGTAAAGAGGCATCCAAATACTCAGTTAATTCTTAAAACATTTTTTCTAGCAAGTGTCTCTGGAGTTTACCCTGTGCTAGGCACAGTAGTAGCCCAGGCCACTCCAAGATGCATAGGACATATTTCTTCTGCCCCATGGTCCAATGGGGACAATTATATAGATCTGCACAGAACTGCCCCATCATTCCATAAGTCACCAGAGTGGACAATATTTTATTACTATAATTAATGCAAAGCTCTGTTGGTAGTGACTGGCATGTAGCAGCATCCCCAATAAATTAATAGGTACAGGGTAAGGTGTTTTGCAGTAGTATTTCTTATTCTCATAACAATATCAGATGAGATCATATTATAAAGGAGGCAAAACAGAGGAAGGCAATACTGCAGAGTGATTAATAGATCAAGGCCTGGTTCAGCCTCTTACTAGTTGAATGACCTTGGTCACTTTACTTAATTGTATTGTTCCCCACTGTGCTTCTCTATGATTTATGGATTATAATAATGCTATTGTATTAGTTAGTTTTGGTGCATAACCAACCATCACAAAATCCAGCTGTTTAGACTACAGCCACTTATTATCATGCATACATCTGTGATTCAGCTGGGGCATGTCTGATCTAGGCTGGACTCTGCCGAGGGTTCTGATTTCAGGGGCAGCAGCTGTGGGTCTTATTCTCACTGAAGGTCTCTGAATCGGGTGGGTGGCTCTGCTCCATGTGTTCTGCATTTTTGTGGGGCAAGTGGGCTTGCTAATGCATATTCTACTCATGGCAATGGCAGAAATGCAAGACAGCAGGCTCCATCTCAAAAGAGTTTTTAAAGTCTCTGATGACATTACAATAGTGGTGGCCCATTGGTCAAACTGAGTCACATGACCAAGCTTAGAGTCATTTAGTGGAGAAGTAGACTCTGCTTCCTAGACGCAAAGTGGGGGAAAGAATACATATATTTCTGAGCAATAATATAATCTATTAAGCTGTATTTCCCCCAGGGTTGTTTTGAGAATTGTATCTAAAAAATGATATAACATGCTTAATAAAAGGTTAGGACACAGTAAGGGATCAATGAAGCAAGGTAATTTGTTATTAGTAAGAATTCTCTTACATGATGGATGATCCAATTGAGGCAGATGTTAGGTAACTTGTCTGGGATTACACAGTGTCAAGTGAAGAACCATGATTTGAAATCACATTGTCCAAATCCTATTCATTTTGATAGAAACCTATGGACTGTTGGGCACTGGAGGATAGATTCTAAAGACCCAATAAAGGCAGGATATGCATTCTAAATATACAAGTTGGCCCTATTTAGGAAGGCAGATTTACTGTCTTGAGAGTTGAGAGAGAAAACGTAGGTGAGCAAAGACCAACGCTAAGTCCTGGGAGCTAGAGTAAGAAAATAAATCACTATGACAACTATGCATTGAGACCCCTGTGTACCAAGTACAGGGTGAGGAGACCAGGGGCCTGGGCCCTCAGGTGAGAGCTAATGATTGTTCCTTTGCTGTGCCTGCTTAAAGGCTCTACAGCCTGACCCCCCACACTGGCCCTGGGGAGCGTGTGCTGGCGGCTGGAGCTCTCCCTTCTCTTTTCAGCCAGTCAGTGGGAAGAAAGAGATTTCCTCTAGAACCCTTCATTTGCCAACATTTATTTTCCTCCTCTGATCTTTCTTTTCCTCCCCTGAGGACCTTGAGTTTATAAGTATTAAATTTTTTAGAACTTTCTGAAAGTACTACATTAAATGCAGAAAAGGCTGACGGGTTCCCTGGGCACTTGGTGCTAATTTCTAGCATGCCCCTTGTATATTGGCTTAAATGACTTGCTTAGATGTTGCAGTCTACTTCCTGCCTTCTCTTCACTCTGTGCCCTCAATACCTAGATGGCAAACCCATTATAACATTGTACCCGGCACATGCCTTAACCAGGTCACCCATTCAAAAATGGGTGAGTGAATGCATGATGGATGAAAAAATGTGATGAATAAATAAATGAGTCAACCAATTATACATAAATGGGTATATGGGTGAATGAAGGAGTAGATGGGTCAATGGGTGGGTGCCAGAAGGTGAGGGGGAACATAAAAGAGTAGGTGACCCTTAAGCCCTGATTACAATTAGTCTTTGTCAACAACTGTATCCTTCTGTTCTCACACTACTAATAAAGATATATCTGAGACTGGGTAATTTATAAAGGAAAAAGGTTTAATGGACTCATAGTTCTATATGGCTGGGAAGGACTCACAGTCATGGCAGAAGGCAAAGGAGAAACAAAGTCATGTCTTACATGGTGGAGGCAAGAGGGCAGGTTCAGGGAAACTTCCCTTTATAAAACCATCAGATCTCATGCGACTTATTTACTATCATGAGAACACTATGGAAAAAACATGCCCCCATGATTCAATTACCTCCAGCCAGGTCTCTCCCATGACACTTGGGAATTATGGGAGCTAAAATTCGAGATTCAGGTGGGGACGCAGCCAAACCATATCAACTAGCAAGCTCATCTTGGTCAAGAAGATCTAGTTAATTACATTTATTGCATCAACTTTAACTCAGAACCTGTAGAAGGGAGGGGTCTTGCATTTGTGTCAGTAGGGCTGTCTTGGTAGCACAGTTTTGAGGGAGATTATAAAATTTGATACAAACTCCTGGCCTCTGATAGACACAGGTAAATTACTAATATAGCAGGGCAGAGAATTCAAGCATGGTATCTGAACTCATTCAGCTACAGTCTCTTGTTTATCTGTCAGGAAAGTAAATGGAACCTGTGATCTGTGTATTTAGGGGTGTTCTTGAGGGAGATGTTATTGAGGGGGCGGGGCATAAACTGCCATGCAATTCTAATGGAACCTTTCAGACCACTCTGCACTTCTGAGTTGACAGTGACCTCCTATGGCAGGGCAGGACATGGCACTGATACACAGGGAACCCTGGATGGTGACTCCTGGGAGGCACTCAACATGAAGTTACCCACTCTCTAGATTGGCTGCCACCTGAATGATTTCTTTCTCCTCTTACTTCCAGTGGAACTCTTGCTTGTAGCTCTCTCTTGATTCTAGGCTGCCTTAGACTCTCACTGACCTTAGACTCTCATTGACTTTGTTGTAGGCTACAGACAACTGGAGAGTAATCTCCGTGTTAACTCATCTGTAGCTGACCAGAAGGTGCTATTTTAGCTGACTGTGGGGATAATGGTGACAAGAAGTCATTTCCAACTATGCTGATTCTTCCGAGTGCTGCAGGAGCACCTTTGCTGGAAAAAGTGATGGGAGATTAGAGAGGAGAAACCACTAGAGTAGACTCTGGAGTGGCCCTGTAGTCACACCTTAGAAGTGATGGCATCAGAGCTGGGCTGTTATAAGTAAAAACAACTTCAGAGTGCAGGGACGGAGAGAGAAGGGGTATATGGCAGAGGGTGGGAACCCACAAGCAACATGTAAACTGAAAGGAACCAGATGCTTAGGGTGTGAGATCTGGAGAAGCCTGACGTGGTTAAATCAGTTCACTCCCTGGGCATGAATGAAAAGTCCAAAAATTATTTACAAAAGCATCCACTTGCATTTCATTCCCAAGAGGTCTTTTAAATGCCCAGCAGGATTTGGTAGGTTTGGCGAACCCAGCCCAGCTCCATCAAGCAGCAAAGGACTTGAGTGTCATATAATGTAGCCTAGTGGAATCTACTCCACAGTTCTGCTCATGGCCACTGACATGTCCTCACCCTACAACTTCATTCACCAATTCCTTGTTTCTAGGTGTTCTAACCTTATATAGGAATAACTTCATCATGCTCTGCTTCTCATTTCCATCTCTATAGTTGAATGTGGTCTTCTCTTCCTGGGGGATGAAGGATTAACTGTACACATTTACTTTCTCGAGGGCCTTTTAACTAGTTGCCTGGCTTAATCTACCTTTTTAATGCCTCTGATTTCTGGGGTAGAGGATAGGAATTTTGGTCATAAGATGTTCTAAGGACATACCTCTATCTGCATAAAGTATTTCTAACATACAGAGCTTAAATAAATATCCTTCTTCTAAGTCCTCAAGTCCTCATGTCTACACTGACCATTGATATAAGAGAGCCATGGGAAATATGACTAGAAAAGCAAGTAGAGGCCATTACTCAATTGCTAATGATGGAAACACACAAACTTGTCTGAGATCTGGGCTCAGTAAATAGCATATGACGTGGCATTCTAGAAGATTTTCTTCAAATTATAGTCTGAGCATTTTCACATGGCATCATGAATTCTCAAAGTCATAACACAGCCCTGACTTTGAGCTTCATCTTCCATCTCTCTTCACTATTTCATTCTAACTTGAGCCACATGAATATATTTATCATTCCTTGAACATGCTGAGAACTTGCAGAACTTGTGATGTTCTTCTTGCAGCTTCAAGTGCCCTTATTCACCATCCCCATCTGGCAAATCCATTAGACCAAGCTCCAAAAGCTCATCTTAATATTTACACTCACTTTTGATATTTGGGCCATGACGATGAGAGTACTTTATTGTATGATATATGCCGGCCTTACTCACCAGTTTATGAGCAGCTTGAGAGCCAGAACCCATTGTCATGTTTGCCACTTTGCAGGTCCTCAGTAAATGTTTACTGGAGGAAAGAATGAATGAGTGTATGAATCAATGAATGCCTAGGTGAGGCAGTCAACTAATGAATGAAATGAGTAGATGAAAAAGTAAATAAATAGGGAACAAATGAATGAATCAACACATGAGAAGTTGAGCACAGCAATCAAGAGAACAAGTGAATACGTGAATCAGTTAGTGAGAGCGGGTGAATATATTTAGGATGGATGGGAGAGCCTCCTGGATACTCCAGAGAGATTGGAGAATTCCTTTTTACATAGAATGAAATATGGGACTGAATCAGGCTATCCTTGTGTGACTATCCCAACTGGTTCCTTCCTCCCTCATCAAATGACTGAGCCAAATATAAAAACCAGAATGCCATGCTGACTAAGGTGAGTGATTTGGAGTAATAATAAAAATGTGTTGTAAAAAATTGTTCCTATTAGATGGAGATATGAATGATGCTAATTTTTCAACTTCCATTATGCTCCTCACAGGAGCTCATCAAAAAACCACCCAAGATTCACTAATTTTCTCCTAAGAAGACAAAAAGATCTGGAAAGTAGCTCCCAGCTTGGGAGCTAGGATCTAAGAGGTACCTTAAAGATTTTTGTGATGGTGACCCCGGGACTGCACTTCTGGTTTTGTGAGAAGCTTTGGACAGTGTCTATCAAATGGGAAGAATTTTACAATGAGTTTGGAATCATCCTGACTGCACCTGCATCCCCATCCCCAGCCCCTATCAAGGAAGCCAACACTTACTTTCAAGTATGAGAGACCCTGCTGGATGCTTAGCTTTAGGAAAGTGGAATCATGGACAGACATCAAGACTTATAAATACCAGGACATAATCCACATAGAAATCAGGAATTAGTTGAAAAAAAAATCTAGGTACCTGCATATTTGGAGAGAGTGCTAGCGGGGAAAAACCCAAAACCTTGCAAATTTTTAAGAAGGAGGCTGGCTTTGCTCCCCCTCCCCTCCTCACACTGCAAAGTGGGCTCTAAGCCAAAATTCTCAATTCTAGAGAATATTTTTTCTTTCTCTCTCTCTTTTTTTTCAAATATGCATTTCTTAATTTTGGGGAGACCCAAATAGACTTCCCTAACTTAGGTTCCTTCAAGCCTATCATGCCCTAGTGTAATATGACTGGATGACTCCAAAGCATTTTCACAAATTGTAAGTGGAGTCAGAATGTGGAGAAAATCCCCTATAAAGCACTGACCCAGTGTAGGTTATGGTGAAATCTAGACAGGCCATGGGTGGCAGTTACTGCATATCCTGTCCCATCTAGAAAGGGTAAGAAAAACAACAGGCCAAGGTCTCCATCTTGCCACTCCAGACAGGACCTGTCCCTGCAGATGGCCTGGGGCTGGCATCTTTTCATCAGATGTCCACGTACTTTCATATCCTAGTTGGATGGGAGGGCAAAAGGGCTTTGGTGGTCAGTCCTCTTATTCCTCCAATCTTATTAATCACTTAATTTAAGTCCAAAGATAAACAGTGATTAACCCCTAGGCACACAGCTTGTTCAATAAATGGTATAATTATTATTTGTCAAAATTATATTGGTGTAATATCTTCATGTCCAAACAAAGAAAACAGGGTTCAAAGGTTTGCCTTTAGCACCTCTGAATTTTCAAGAGTAGTATAATAAAGACTAAAATGTGTATAAAAATCAATTATTTCATGTACCAATTTATCCATTAATTCAATGGATATTTAATGCATGCCCACTGTAGGCTTTAGCCTGCAGGAGACACTGCGGACCTAAAAATGGAGCATGAAAAACACAGTCTCTGCCCTCAAGAAGTTTGTTCTGAAGAGCGTGGCTTTTTGTGGAAGATGTTTCTGGAAAGCTGAATCAGCTTGCCAAATCTGATATCCCCCTCCTAATGTGAAGAGGAAAGGATAAGATCACTGGGTATAAAAAAGAGAGGAGGGACTGTTTTTGACACCACGGAACCAATATTTAGTTTAGATTTTCTTTTTTTTTTTTGGCTTTTGGCTGCTAGGGCTGCTGGGGAGCTGTTAGAGACTTTGAGCAAGTACAAGATATTGGTTGCCATGTTGTTTTATAAATGCAGCAGGCATAAAAGGAGGAATCATTTTAAGTATTTGGAATTTTTCACATAGCCACCTGTATTAGTCCATGTGTATTATTAAAAAGGAATACCTGAGTCTGGGTAACTTATAAAGAAATGAGGTTTAATTGGCTCACAGTTCTGCAGGCTATATAAGCATGGCACCAGCATCTGCTCAGCTTCTGGTGAGGCCTCAAGAAGCTTTTAGTAATGGCAGAAGGTGAAGGGGGATACTGCACATCATATGGTGAGACAGGAAGCAGTAGAAAGGGGAAGGGGAGGTTCCAGACTTTTACACAACCAGACTTCACATGAACTAAGTAAGAAGTCACTCATCACCAAGGGGATGGCACCAAGTCATTCATGAAGGATCTACTCCTCTGACCCAAACACCTCCCACCAGGTTCTACCTCTAACATTGGGGATTGTAATTCAACATGAAATTTCGAGGAGAAAACATCCGAACTATATCAATCAAACCCTGGCACCACCCCAAATCTCATGTTCTTCTCATACTGAAAAATACCATCAAAATCTTCTCACATTGCAAAATACCCTCCCAATAGTCCCACGGAGTTTTAATTCATTCCAGTGTCTAGTCCGAAGTCCTGATTCTCATCTGAGACTCATCTTGTTCCACTATGAGCCTATAAAATCAAAACAAGTTATTTACTCCCAAGATAAAATGGTAGTACAAGTATTGGGTAAACATTCCTGTTGAAAAAGGTAGAAATTGGCCAAAAGAAAGAAATAACAGGCCACACACAAGTCCTAAGCCCAGCAAGGCAGTCATTGAATCTTAAAGCTATAAAGTATTCTCCTTTGATTCTATGTCTGGCATCCAGGGAACATGCGTGCAAGGGAAATTCTGCCTCTGTGGCTTTTCAGGTTGCAGCCCCTCTGGCTTCTCTTACGGGTTGGAGTTGATGCCTGCAGCTTTTTCAGGCAGAAGATTCAAGCTTCCAGTGAATCTAACATTCTGGGGTCTGGAGGGCAGTGGTCCCCTTCTCATGGCTCTGCTTTTGCAACAGACTTCTGTCTGGGCACCTGCAGGCTTACCACAGCATGGAAACCACCAGAGCTTATGGCTTGTGCCCTCCAGAGTGGTGGCCCAAGCTGTACCTGGAGCCCTTTGAGCTGAGGCTATAGCTGAAGCACCTAACACGCAGGGAGAAGTATTCTGAGGTTAAACAGGGCAGCAGGTCTGGCCCCTGAAACCATTATTTCCTCTTAGGCTTCTAGGTCTGTAATAGGAGGGGCCACCTAGAAGATCTCTGAAATGCCTTTGAGATCTTTTCTCATTGTCTTGATATTACCATTGGCTCTCTTTTAGTTATGTGAATCTCTTTAGCAAGTGGTTGTTTCACCGCCTACTTGCATTTTTTCTCTACCACAAGGCTGGGCTGCAAACTTTCCAAACTTTTACACTCTGCTTGCCTTTTAAATATAAGTTCCAACTTCAAGTCATTTCTCTGTTTCTGTATCTAACTGCAGGCTGTTAGAAGCAGATAGTTTACATCTTGAATGCTTTGCTGCTTAGAAATTTCTTCTGCCAGATACCCTGTTATCATTCTTAAGTTCAAACTTTCACAGACCCTGAGACCATGGATACAATTCAGCCAAGCTCTTTGCTATGGTGAAACACGGGTGACTTTTACTCCAATTCCCAATAATTTTCTCATTTTCATTTGAAAGCCCATCAACCTGGCCTTCACTGTCCATATCTGTATCAGCATTTTGGTCATAACCACTTAACAAGTCTCTAAGAAGTTCTGAATGTCCTCTCATCTTCTTCTAAGCCCCTCAAACTCTTCCAAACTCTGTCCATTACTCAGTTTCAAAGCTGCAATTATCTCTTCAGGTATCTTTATAGCAATACCCCCTCCTCAGTACCAATTTTCTGTGTTAGGCCACTCTTGCATTGCTATAAAAAATGCCTGACTGAGTGATTTATAAAGAATAGAGGTTTAATTGGCTCACATTTCTACAGGCTGTAGAAGCATGGCACCAACATCTGCTCAGCTTCTGGTGAGAGTCTTAGGAAGCTTACAATCATGGCAGAAGCAAAAGGGGAAGACTGCATATCAAATGGTAAGACAGTGAACAAGAGAGAGGAGTAGGGGAGGTTCCTGACTTCTAAACATCAAAATCTCACATGAACTAACTGAACCAGAATACATTTATCACCAAGGGGATGGTGCCAAACCATTCATGAAGGATTTGCTCCCATGAACAAATTACCTCCCACCAGATCCCACTTCCAACATTAGGAATCACACTTCAATATACGATTTGGAGGGGAAAACATTCAAACTATATCACCAGCCTTTCCTCTTAAGGTCACCTACTAACACCATTTGCATGTTGTCAATAGACCGAAGTGAGGATCTAATTGCTTTAAACTACTTGGAATTGCTAGAGAGTGACATCTTTAATTTAAGTGAGACTGACTTTACAGATAGTTTGGAAGGGTGGCCCTGACAACAGATTGGGGGTAGAAACAGATGGGAGGGATGGAGTGCAAATTGAGGGTGATGGCAGTGATCACAGGTGGGATGATGAGGAGCTGGGTGAAAGCCGTCATAGAAGGCTGCATCAATGCTTATGCATGGGCAGGAATTGGATAGGACTTACTGACCAGTTGGATCTAGGAAGAGTGGGAAGGAGGAAGGAAAAGTTTAGCAGATGATGACATTACTATTCACCACCCCTCCTACCCAGGCTTGTGTAGGAAGGAGAATAACATCCACATCCATAGGAAATATGAGTCTTCTGTCAATTTCACTAACTCAATGTTTTTGAATTTTCCAATATTAGACTGTCCTAAGTCAGCCTGTATTTCTCCTTCTAAGTCTTCTAAAGAAAGAGCCAAATGTTTCCTAATCTTTATATCTTTAATTATCTCATATTCACTTAGAAGCTCTTGATTATCTGTGATAGATAGTAAAATGGAAATATGTGAAATTGTAGCTGAAACAGGAGAACACTTGGAGGAGCGATTTATGAAGAATACAGACTATGTTTTAACCTTAGGGTACACAAGTAGTAAAAAAATGTCCTCCATTAATGTTTTACAATTGTTTTTTATAATTGTCCCCTCTATATCATATAAAAAGGTTTATGGATTCCCACATAATAGTAATTATATGTTTAGTACTTCTTTGGAAATGTAGTTAAATTTATCTGAATTTACTGGGAATCCTTAGTGTTTGGGAATCGAAGCGAGCTGGCTTTGGATGTCAGCTTTGTCTCTTTCTAGGTGGGTGACATGTGCCAGCTGCTTAAGCTTTCACAGTTTTAGTTTTCTCATCTGTAAAATGTGAATAATATAATCAACTACCTCTCTGGACCATTGTGAACATTGAATGAGGTCATGGATATAAATACATATCCTAGGGCCTGATACATGGGAAGTAATCAATCAGTGCCTAGTTGTAGAAGTTACCAAAGAAGGATCTTTTGTGCATAGTTTTCTTATAACTAAATAAAAATAAAAATGACAAGAAGTTTTGTGTATATGGATTTTAGGACCTCATTGTAAAGATTTATTTCTCTCTCATTTTTGGGCATTAAATCTATCACCAATTGAGAAACCTGGCCATAATATTTTTTGTTAACATTAATCTTACACCATCAATTAAAAAATAAAGATAGATCTGTCTATATTCTGAAGACAGACTATGGGTATATGAAGACAGGATCACTGAACCTTGCCTCTAATGCAAAATTCAATTTTGATTTCGAATTTAAAGGTCTGCAATTATCCAGTCAATATTATAAGCATATTCAAAGTTTGGTTTTCATCTCATCTGGAGGCACACTTTCCAGGCCCACTCTTTATCTACTTACTTACAGGAATGCAAGTAACACTAGATCCATAAATTCCCCACGTCAGAATAAAATCACAGTCTTGTGTGTTTCTATCATCCAAAGAGCTTTTTTTTTCTCTGTTCAGAGATAGATGCAACCTAAGCTTCTCCATTTTTCAGCATCCCCACCATGAATTTTGTTATAAAAAGCAGAGTTTAAATTTAGAAATGGCCAAAACTTCCCACTTGTATGTCAGCCCAGAGGAAGACAACTTTAGAAAAGTATTTAATAATACATGAACTTGAAGGGAAAAATCCAGCTGAAAATCTTCTTTGTTAAGCCCACAATATTTATTAATATTTAAATTCTTAGATTGCATGGCACTTTTTTCCCCCGTAAGTCACACGGCTATGGGTACTCACCATTAATCTTCCTTTCTCATAGATGTTTTCTTTCTGAAACAGTACTTCACAGGGATAAATGTGGCACTCATTTTGCCTTTCATTCATTTTTATTATCTTATTAGTGTGAAAGATAACATGGAACATGTTCTGTGGGCCAGGCACTGTGCTAGGTAATTTACATTAATTACTGTAGTTAATTCTGTAATCTGACAACATCCCTGGGATGTAGGAACTATTATTACCTGTTTGAGAGGAGGAAACTGAAGTTCAGAAAAGTGAAGAAATGTCTTGAGAGGTATTCAAGTGAAAAGCAGAACTATGTCCTGGTTGTAGTCATGTGCGGATAATACAAGCCATTTTAAAATCCAGATTAAATTTCAATTTTGCATTAGAGGCAAAGTTAGACAGTGACTAAGTTCTTCTGGTTACAAACAAACTAACCATGTCAGTGACTGGCTGTGAAAGACCAACAACTGACAGGGGCGTAGATAAGAAGAAGGCAGGGTAAATAGAAAAGGAGGTTTGTGGCAAACAGATTGTAAGGCAGGCTCCATCATTCCCACTGCCTGATGTTCACATTCTTCAGTTATTTCCTCCCCTGGAGTGTGGATGGGAGGAGATCCACACTCAAAGGGAGTCATTTGGTTAGAAGCAAGTCATAGAATTTGACCTGCTTTTAACCAAAAGAAAACAACAATGGGGGTGGGGTGTCAATTCTGTGGTTATATTATAAGACCATAGTATCTGTTTTGCTGAGACAAACTCCCACCCTTGCTGGCTTTGGAGAAGCAAGCTGCCATGTTGCAAGCTGCCTTGCAGAGGAGGCCACATGGCAATGAGCTGGGGGCAGCCTCCAGCAAATATCCAACAAGAAACTGAGGCCCATAGTCTGACAGTCTTCAAGGAACTGAATGCCATCAACAACCATTTGAGCTTGCAGGCAGATGAGACCACAGCTCTGCAGACCCTTGCGAGACCCTGAAGCAGCTAAGCTATGCTTGAGCTTCTGACCTGCAGAAACTGAGATAATAAATATGTGTTGTTTTAGGCTAGTAAACGTGTGGCAATTTGTTATGGAGCAATAAATAACTAATACAAGATCTTTCAAAAGCACATCATTGAATGTATACCTCATTGGATATCACAATGATCTTACGAGGAGGTTGTAGACTTGGAGTGAAATTGCTTTCATCAAAGTCGCCAAAGTCCACTGGACACACTTCAGTAGTCAACGAATGTCCTCTGGGGGCATTTGGGGCCATTTAACAACCTTCTGTTGGAATACCTTCTCCCTTCTCTTCCATGACACTCATCACTGGTTTTCTTACTACTTCTCTGACTATTCCTCATCATCTTTGGGGACGTGCTTCCTCTGCCAATCTCTGGCATATGTGCAGTCCCTGAGGATGTGCCACCAGCTCTGCTTCTCTTTCCTCAGATGCGCTCAAGGCATTCAGTGCAACATGAATGCTGATCAGCCTCAGATCCACGTCTGTGCCTTGAGCTCTCCCCTGAGCTCCTGACTCAAAGGACCAACTGGGCTTCTTGTTTTGGATGTCCTTGGGAAAGCTCAAACTCAATCTTACTCTTCGATTCACTACCACAAAGAGTGATGCCTGCAGCCACCATTCCTCAACCCTCCGACCAGCCACATAGGTCAGAATGTGGCAGATGCCCTTGACATTCCTTCTTCTTGAAACACTAATTCACTAATCCTGTTAGTGTTTATCTCTGAAATGATTATCAAGCCCACACTCCTCCCCTATTCCAGCCCATGATAACTACCACTATCTCAATTAGGTTTACATTCATTCCAAGGGACTATTAAAACATTTTTCTAGACAATTTTCCCATCTTGTCCTCCTTAGTCCACTCCACACATTGCTGCTAAAATGACAAAATAACAGAAAGATAGAAAAATTCTACATGAGCCCCTGAAGCCTCTCTGCTTCTCTCATGTTAGAACCATTGACCATGAAACTAATGTGAAACTGAGGATGTTCAAGTTTATAGCTGTTCACTTGTGGAGCCCTTTCCAGCACGTCTTTCTCATTTAAAATAAATATTTACTTTTGTATCCAATTGCATGTTCATGATTCTGTATCATTTTTCTTAAAAGGTGAAGCCACACATGCTGCTTACAATCTTTCTTTGGTTCTGGGTTACGTCTGAGCAGAAGGCCAAGCCCCTTAGTGGGACCTGATCCTTGCTTGTCTTATCAATCTCATCTTCACTCTCTGCCTCACATCTTATCTCTGAAAAGGTAGAACAATTTTCACTTTTCACTGCATATCATGCTATTTAATGTCTCTGCACCTTTGCTTATGTTGTTCCTTTATTCTGCAACCCCCTCCCAAACCTCATCACTTTCTACCAATGCACATCCAGCCACAGTTTCTATTGAGTAACTTCCCCTCTTTCTACAAGACTCCGCTCTGGAGTCCAAGGAGACTTCTTGGATGCCCTTTCTCTTCCCCAACAGATCTCTGTGCCTTTTTATTTATGCTTTTACAGCACCTTGAGCTTTTCTTTATCATGATATTGATTGACTAAGTGTCCTCAGTGCCTGACAGAGGGGAGACCCACAGTGAAAGTTTGTAGAGCTGTTACCAAATTACAGTTCTGGAACTTGAACAAGTTACTGGACCTCTTCAAATATCAGTCTTTTTCTTTGTAAATAGAAAGAGTTGTTACATTATCTTGATGACGGTAGCAAGGTTTCAATTAGATTATGTAAAATGAAAATATTTGGCAAATATCAAGCATTGTAGTTGATACAAGTAGAACTGCCGGTATTAAGGTGTTTTCAGAACCACAGAAGTGGTCTACTCACATAAAGCTGAACATTTAAATAAAAATCAGACTCCAGAAACCAGATAGAAAAATACGGTAAAAATTGTAGGGCAGTTAAAATCATAGGTATTAAGGCTAGATGGCCTAGGTGTAAATTCTGGATCTGTCGTTTACTAGGTTTTATAAGTTTAAGTAAATATTCTCTCTGTGCCTCAGTTTTATCATCTGTAATTGAAGATAATGATAGGGTTGCTCTGGTGATTTAATGTATTGTGCATTTTTACCTCTTAGAGTAGTGCTTTGCCCTTAGAATAAACCTTCAAACACGAACCACCTTTATTGTTATTATGAATAACAGAATTTGAGAGAAAGAACCCTTTTGATGTCACAATAAAATCAAGCCGGATTTTAGCATAGATATCCAAGCTACATAATCCCATCGGCAGTAAAAATTTTGATCATACTTTTGTACTCATAGATAACAATGATAGAGTATAGAAAGCACTAAGATATCACTAGCAGGTTCAATCCCAAGAACGGGGATGCACAGGGTGCTACCCAAAGCAGAATGCTGATTTTCTTATTTTTAAATATTTGAACACTTGATATACATATATATATATATACATATATATATATGCACACATATATACATACACAAATTTAACAGTAAGATTAAAATCCAAACAAAGCAAACTTGGATGAAAATTTAGCACACGGATTAGTGAAAAGAAAGTAAAGAACAGAAATGCTGAGGCAAAGATTTTTAGACATAAGTAGAATTAGTGTCTCCTTATGTTAAAGCTCTTTCGGATTTCACAATTTCAGAAAGTTCATTGATAGGAACATATTATGGAGAGCTGTATGTAAGAGGTACCCCATTATCTACTTTAGTGAGTGGATGAAAAAAGACTGGCAAGATGAACAGGGCGGAGGCAGTTTCCACTTCTATTTGCCTGGGGAGGAAATATATACTGGTACAAACAAAAATGCTGCTAGGTTGTTTAGCAAACTGACTACAGTGTCAAGACTATCCAGATGCTGAAACTTAAGTGAAAGTGGGAACTCAGGGAGAGCAACAGAACACCAGAGCCTCATTTTGTCTTGAGTGCTCTTTCCAAACCTGAGCCCAGTTCTCAAGACCCATAGGATCCCAGCAGACTAGAGACAAAGGCCAAGGCTTTCAGTAAGTCCACATGTGCATAGAGCAAGCTGGGATCCAAAACATCCTCAGCGTAAGAATGAACTAGACGCCAGACACAAATGTGCTTTTCTAGGGACTTCTGTGAAAATTGCCTGTCTTAAACCCTGATGGAAATTGGGAGTAAAACTAAAAAATCTCATGGAATATAATTTAAAATGGCTCCAGGCTGGTTATACACTCAGGTACCTGGCAATAGAAAACACACATCCTTTTTGGAGGAAACCATTTTTAACAGCAACTTTAAGGAATGCCTATAGATAACATTTTCTTTAAAGATAAACTCATAATTTTAAAATATTACAAAATGCAAACAGACAAACACAATTAGTAAGACTTGGCAAAAACAATAAACAGAAGAATCAAAAGTAAAAAATAGATTTTGAAATTATCTGACCCAGAGAATAAGTATTTTTTACAAATTAATCTGTAGTGACAAAAAAAAACAAAACAGATTAATGATTGCCTGGAAAAGGGGATACAGGAGGGGACAGGAGGGAAAGCTTAAACGAGAAAACCTCAGCATTTGATAGACATATCCTCTCTAGATTGTCGTGATGGTTTTGTGAGTGTTAGCATATATTAAAACATCAAATCATACCCTTTAAATATGTGTAATTTATTGTATATTAGTTATAACCCAATAAAGTTGGTTAAAATAAATACTTTAATGTGTTTTAAATAAAAAAGACATTATTTACTATATAATAATAAAAAGAAAATAATGTAATTTTAGTGCTTTAGTCATATAGGAAATTATAATTTTAATCACAAACATAAAAGATTTCTATCAACAATAAAAAAGAGAAAACATGGGAAAGTATGAGATAAAATTAGGGAATGGTAAAAATGAGTGATCAGTTGTATTAGGAAAAGACCCAAGTAGAAAAATAAGACATTTAAAAAATAATAATAGTTAGAATTAAAGATTCAATGGCTGTTTAACAGTTGGTAAGGCACAGGCAATTAAAAGTTTAATGAACTACAAAATAGATTAGAAGAAATGGTTCTAAATGTACCTTAGAAAGACAAAAAGGATGTAAGAGTAAATATTAAACACAGAGTAAGAAGGTCTAACGTGTCTCATCAGTGTTCCAAAAGAACACAGTGAGAGAATGTGCAGAGGTGATATTTAAGAGATGAAGGCTGAAATTTCCCCACAACTGATAAAAGACATGCATATGCAAATTCAGCAAGGAAAATAAATCCCAAATAGTTTGAATTAAATAAATCCATAGTTAGACATGTCATAGTTAAAGGTGCAACACCAAAGACAAAGAGAAAACCTTAAAAGCAGTAGGAGGGGAAAAAAAAGAGAGTTTACCTTTGACATTTGAAGGCAAGTTTTATTATTAGGAACAACAATAAAAGCTAGAAAACAGCAAGTAATGTATACCACAATACTGGAAAAAAATAACAGTCAACTAAGAATTGTGTACATCAGTGACAATGTATTTCAAGAATGATGGTGAAAGTAAGACAGTTTAGAAAACAAACACAGAGATTGTTTAACCACCAAAAAAACCTCTAAAAAATTTCTAAAAGTTGTTATTTAGGCAAATAAATCCAGAAGAAAGCCTTGAAATTCAAAGCAGGTAAAATAACCAAATGAAGTGATATCATGTGAAGATTTCTAATCAAATATTGGCTTTACATATAAAAAATACCAAAGATTTGCAAAGATTAAAAATATATCAAAATACTCAATAACAATACACAAAAGTCAAGAAGAAATATCTTGAATTACTGTTTCAAACTCTTTGTATTATTTAGAAAAGAGGAAAATATATCAATTAGCTCTAGTCCATGACAAATTAAATATGACTCTCAGCATTTTTGAATGTTAATGAAACGAAAACATTGTTTAAAACAATGTTTAAGCTAGGAGACAGAAAGGATAAAAGTGGCACAATTAATTAAAAAGTAGACAAGAATTAGACAAAGCACATTTAAAAATACAGGTTACTAGAACCTACAAAATAAATTCATACAAAATAAATCCAAATATAGAAATGATTACAATAAATGTGTGTTATCAAATGCTTCAATTGAAAGATATAAAATTTCAAACTCAATAAAAAATAAAGCTCAGTACAAACTATATAAAAGAGAAACATCTGCAACACAGAGGTACGGATACCTTGGAAGCAAATGGATGGGAAAATGATATAACAGGCAATTCTAGTCAGAAGGAAGCAGGCATAGCTATATTTTTGATAATTATTATTTTCTGAACATACATAGATCACATAGAAAGACTGACCACATATCAAGAAAATCTACATTTTTGGACACTTAGAGACACAACTCTAAACAATTCATATATTAAACGAGTAATCATAAGGAAAATTATATATAGTGCTGAATGATAAGAAAAATAAACCATTCAAAATGGATGTGATACAGCTAAAGCAATACTTAGAGAAAAAAAATCATGTCCTTGAAAGATTATTCTATAAAAAAAGAAAGGTTAAAAAAATGATTAGCTTATTCTCCAACTTATGAGGTTAAAAAACAGCATAAACACAAGAAATTACACAAGTAGGAAATGATTATTTTAAATAAGTAAAATTAATGAAAGTAATAAAAAACATGGAATATAGAAAGAAAAGAAGGTACAAGGAAGAAATAAAAGAGAAAGGAAATACACCCACCAAGTAGAAGATATGAAAATAACCATATATTATGAACAACTTTATATTGATAAGTTTTAAATATTAGGTAGAATGAAAACATTCTTAGGAAAAATATATTGTACCCAACTGACTCAATAAGAATAAAACTATAATAGCCCTACCACAAGTAAGAAAACTTTAAAAATCTTTTTAAAAAACTTCCTACAAAACATTCCAGGCCCAGTGACCTCACTAGTAGGCTTTACCTGAGAGTCAAGTAATAAATAACTTAATTTTACACAGATTTTACAGATTACAGAATAGAACACAGCTCAAAAAATTTGGTGGCCAGAGTAAACTTGATATACAAATCTCACAAGAACTTCATGATTACCAGACAATTTTCCTGTGCATATAGATGCAAAAATCTTTAAAAACTATTAGCATGCAGAAAGCAGCCCTATATAAAAAGGATCATCCATCATGCACAAATTGGGTCACTTATAGAAATGAATGTTTGGCTTGACATTGGGAAAATAATAAATATTATGTACCCTATTCATATAATATAGGAAAATTATATGATCATCTCAGTAGTTGGCAGAAAAAAACACTTGAAAACGCTTGATGACAATTGTACCTACTTAGGAGAAAAATCTCTTAATAAACTAGGAAGAGACGAAAACTCAATCACAAAGCCTTTAATACACATTATCCTTAAGGCTGATACATAGACACATCCTCTGGAGGTCAGAGACAAGAGTACCTATGCTATTACCAGTGCAGTCATCATGGTATCAGCAGTCCCATCCCAGACAGTCCAATTGAGAAAGAAAAGTTACAAGGTTTCAAAAGGAAGTAACACCTCTAGCATCTTTTGGGAATAAAATGATTGCCTATATAGAAATTCTAAAAGAAACTAGAGATAAATCATTTGGATTAGGAGAGTTTAAGTTTTCTAGATCTAAAATCAATCTACAAAAATTGATCATCATTGTATATACAGCCAATGAACAGATAGATAATGTAATTTAAATAAATAAATAATTGGTAATAACATAAAAAATGTAAGAAACTTAGAAATATATCTAACAAAACATCTTCAAGGCTCTTATAAAGAAAATTAGAAAAGAAAAACTGCTTTGAGAATTTAAAGACCTGTAGAAATTGAGATATCATGGATGTATGGATTGGAAGATTCAGTGTCATACATACGGCAATTCTCTCCAAATTGATTTATAGATTCATTATAATTCAAATATTACCCCAACAGGCTTTGTGAGCATGTGGGTATGTGTGTGGAAATTGATGAGTTTATGGGTTTGCAAATGACAGAAAAATAGAGATTCTTCTGAATGAGAAAAATAAGGTTGGTTGTCTGACTTTGACAGATATGAATATTTATTTGAATGATAGCAATTAAGACTGTTTTATATTGTTCCTGGGCTAGGCAATCCAACCAACAAAATTGATTGAGTCACAAATTGTGTGTGCGTGTGTCTGTGTGTGTGTTTAATGTATGAGCAGATGTGGCTTTATAGATCAGTGGCAAAATAATGGACTTTTAAACACATGATACAGAACAATTTGTTATTCATATAAAAAAATAGAGTTCTACCTCACAGTATATACAAAAATGAATTTGAGATTAAAAAGACTTACATGTGAAAAACAGTTAAGTAATAAAATATAATATAGGGTAATATATTCATGAATTTCTGTGAACAAAGGTTTCTTAAGGCATGAAAAGCAAAATCCATTTAAAACAATTGATACATTCAAAAGACAGCAAAATAAAGGAAAACATAGACTAAAAAATGCAAAACGTATTCATAATATATATAATTGAAGTTATATATATTGGTTAGTATACAAGATAAATAAAGAACTCCTATAAACTTATCAGAGAATTTCAAGTGACCTAATAGAAAAATGGGCAAAAGACTTGAACAGGCACTTCACAAAAGAGGGAACTCAAATGGCCAATGACAGAGGAAGAGGTGTGTGATCCCATTGATAAACAGGAAAATGCAAATTAAAACCATGATGAGTTACTATGTTACACTCACCAGATGGCCAAAAATTATATCTAACAGTAAGGACTTTTGGCAATGATAGAGAGCGAGTGAGACTGTGACATCTCTCAAGAGAGTGTAAATTGGTGCAATCACTTTGGATAACAATATGCCATTATCTAATAACATTGAAAATGCACAGATCTTTTGTTTCAGCATTTCCTTGCTTAGGTGTACACCCCTAGAGAATCTCCTCTACATGTACATCTGGAGACAGGGAGAAGAAGAGTCCAGAGAAGTTTGTTGTAGTAAAACACTGGAAACAGCCCAAATGTACACGAGTAATAGAATATCTAGGTACATTCTGACATAGTCATACAAAAGAATATTGTTCATCTGTGAAAATAAATGAAGCACAGGTACATATAACAACACAGGCAAATCTCAGAAACATAATATGGAGCCCCAAATCCAAAACAAACACACAACAACAACTGCAAAATAGTGCATGTTGTCAAGAGAATTCATTCAGTATGATTCCATTTATATAAGGTTTAGAAGCATGCAACACTGCAAACAATAGTTTTCAGGAATACAAACAAACGGAGAAGCTATAAAGAAAATGAGGGTGTGGGAAACACGATGAGGGAAGGAGCCAGGATCGGGGAGGGAGGAGCATAAGGTTCTAATTCTTAAATTGGGTTACACAGGTGTTTTCTTGTATTTTTAATTTTTGTGCCTTATATATATTTTAGAAGAATTTGTGTATGAATTCAATCATTTATAAAAAAGAACTTTGTGTATATTTATAATATGGTTAAAAAGCAGGCATATATGTAGCTGATGATGGGAATTATTCCAATGTTGATGAATATGCTGTCAATGTGGGTAAGAGAGATCACTTGGATCTCAGGCATTTTGAAAGACTTCATGGAGAAATGAAGGTTTAAAAGAGGTCCAAGTTTTGTTGAGGTGAATTTCATCCACGGTGAGGATGAAATTCCAGCTTTGGCAAGGGAGCAAAAAGTGCAGCTTTTAAAGTAGGGAGGGTGGCCTTTGAATACATTAGTACCTTAAAAATGGCATTTCAGAGTAAGTGGAGTTTGGCCAGTCTAAGAATAGGTAAGCATTAGATGGTACACCATGTCATGTAAGCCTCCATGTGATACTGTGGTTAATAGTGACCTTGAGTTTGAGCCTTCTGCCAACTTTGTAGCTGTTTGACCTTGGAGGAGTCATTTTATTACCTTGAGCCTCAGTGTCTTCTTCCACATGATGGAGATAAGAACTATGCATACCCCACAGTGTTGCTTTGAGGGTTAAATCAAGGAATGCATATAGTGTACCTTGAATAGACTGATTGACACTGAATGTTGACCACTGTTTTATGATGTGGTTGAGGTTCCTGCTAGGAATGACAGATAGAAAGGACAAGAAATGCCAAGATACACAGGTGTGAGGATCCAAGTGAGACAGGAGGGACATCTTGTTTTGGGAACCAGAGCCTCGGCCAACTGGAGCACTGTGGACCTGAAAAGGACAGGGCATGAGAAGAGGATGAGAGGGAGGAGTAGGAGTCAGATCGCGGAAGGCTTTCTGTGCCATGCCAGAAATCTGGAACATGATTTGCAAATGATGAAGGCAATACCTGAAGGGTATTTGTCAGGAGAGTAGCACTCTCATGTGGGGAATGAGTATGATCTGAAATCTAAGCCGTGTGCCTTTGGGGCTGCATCCGCCCAAGTGACCATTTTATTGTTAGAAAGATCCTTCTGGCTGCTTCCTTGTGGAGAGTGGCTTGGAGGGGGCCAGATGGGGACTGATCGGACAGTCATGTGGAAGGCTGCCACTGCTATCCCTGCACAAGTTATGAGAAGGTCCTACACTAGGGTGGAGCCAGCAAGGAATATGAGCCACACAAAAGCGGCATCTCTGACAGTATCTCTCGGGGCTGGATTAGTCTCAGAGCTTATTTTAAATGCCAAAAGGGAAATGGGAGCGGCATAGGGAGTGGGGTGGTGGGGAGGAGGGAGAGCTCAGATCTTATCTGGACTCTTGGGCTGTCATCGGAGCTGCTCAGAACAGGTGCTTCAAAGCCTTTGGCATTCCCCTGCATTCGGGCCCATGTCGGGTACACACACAAAGTGGGCATGCATTATTCAGGTGGCATCACATCCTCTGTGTAGCTCGTCAGAGCTTGCTGCTTCGGGCCCTCCTCCCCCAAAAGCCCATTGTTAAGAATTATAAACAAACAGGATGGACGCCTCTACAGTCACTACACTGGTGCTGCCGGCGGGATCTGCAGTCATAACAGGAAATCGTGCACTTGCTGCAGAAAGATTTTTTTCTAAGAGGCAGCATGAATGTCATTGACCTAAATTCCAGTGCCCTAGCCTATACCTGCAGAACTTTTCAGCAAAGAAATGCCAGTGAGAGGCAGATTAAAAGGGTCTCTAACTATTTCTTTCTTTTTGCTTTATGAGAATCCATTGCCATGAATATCTAGTGACCCTGAAACCTACTTCCAACTTTGCAATCAGCTCCCCAAAGGCTGACTTAAAGATACGGATTAAAATGATGAGGGGGTATGGATAGAGCAGAAGGTGCTGGCTTTCTACTAGTGGAGGCTGATGTCATCTGTGCTGCAACCAAGAGTAGTGATAGTGGCACCCGGTCCCACCCTACAGGGACCTGCCCGACTACAGAGCTGAAAGGACAGTGCAGGGGACTTCAATCTTTCAGATCAATTACTAGTTGTTCTAAAGGACTGTGGCAATGCAAATTAGGTCAGCATCATTTTCTCCTTTACAGATAAGCTCATCTAGATGCAGTAGCCAAATGACTTGCCCAAGATTTGGAGCTCAGGCAGTTTGCTCAGCTGGCCCCTTTTTCTCTCACTCCAAGAATGCATCATCTCAGCATCTCACTCATTCGTTTATTAATTCACTAACTCACTAAGTATTTACAGAGTGCCTACTACATTCAGGCATGGCGCTGGATGCTCAAAATGCAGCACTTAATACACTGTAATCCCTGCCTATAAAATGGTCATAGTCAAGTAAGAGCAGTTAAGTTAGCTACTGGATGGGACACAATGTAATAAGTGCTGCAATGGAGTTGTTAAGGGATTCCAGAGTAGACTCCCTTAGCCCAGGCTGGGGTATTCAGAAAAGGCTTCCTGGATGAGGGGGCATGGATGTTGGTCCATAAAGAGAATAATCTGGATTTAGCAACAGGAAAGGGGAAGAAGGATGTTCTTCCAGAAGCATTTGTAATGTCAGCTGTATTGGAAATAGCAGAGCTCTAGCCAGCAATCATTAATTTCAGTTGGGTTAGGGGAAGTGCATACCATTGGGTGTGGCAAGAGCTATTAACAATGGTGGGTAACATGCTAAACGGGTATGAGAGGTGTTGTAACCACTCCATCTAAATAGTTAAATCAAAAGAACAATTCTATAAAGTAGTCACTAGGAATCTCTTTTAAGATTTAGGAAACTGAGGCTTGTAGAGCTGAAGTGACTTGCAGGGTTACCTGGTGAGGCAAGTGAGAAAAAGATTTTAAAATTTGGGCCCTAAAGTCTGGCCAGAGCCTCTTTTGGTGCAGGAGTTCTGATTCCTCTTCTTTTATCTCATCATCCAGAGAATAACCAACCTGGAATATGTGTAAGTTTCTGTCTGAGCACTGGTATCATTGCACTGGCCTCCTCCCTTTGCTCCTGAGAAGGGGCTGCCACCGGACAAAGCATGGGACATTGGTACAGTGGATACTAACACTGCATCAGGAGTGAGAATTCTGAGCACACAGGTCCCTCTACAGCTCAGAGTCCCTATACTCATTTCCCTACTATAGCTATAGGGTCTCCCCAGAACTTGAAACTCCTAGGCCGTGCCACCCTCTTATGATGAAGTGAGGAGAACGAATGTCATTGGCTTGTTTTCAAGAAGTACCTCATATACATGCAGAAGGAAGAAGTTGGCCAAGTTAAGGCCAAGGGGAGTCTCTGCTTTTCACCGTAGTACAGTGAGTCTTGGGGAAAAACTGGTCTTGCTGCAGCAATGAGTTGGGCCCTTAGTGTGGTTTCACTGAGAAATAGGAGGTAGCAGGGCTCTGCTCATCTTGAACACCACTGAACACCACTCTGTGTAGAGACAGTGTTGAGGCCAAAGTTGAGGTTGGGGGCCCTGTGTTGGCCAATGCTGCATAAGGGGTTGTGATCACCACAGCAGGTTGCAGGGCTTCTCAGGTTTGACTTGGAGTTCTAGTCCAGCTAACACCAGCTGCGTGATTTCGGATGTGCCGATTGCCTCTCATTATCCCCCTCCTAGAGGTAAGAAGCGGGGCTGAGAGGGCAGGTAGGTGACTTGCCAAGGTCATGTGGTCAGCAGGAGGCAGAGCTCAGTTCCAACCATGGTACTGTGAGGATCATTCTGTGGATCTTGGAAAAAAAAAAAAAAAAACCTCTCTGTGCCTCAGTTTCCTCACCTGTAATGAGAAAATTAAGTTATCTTCCTACCTCAGAGAGTAGTGAGAACCGCCTGAGTGGAGAACATGAAGTTATCCAAGATCTCACCGACTCTGAACATTCTGTCCCCTGTGCCTGGAGTATTTGTTCCTCAGCCTTGCTTTCCACTTTTCCACCTCTCCTGCACCTAATTCATTCCTATGCATTCTTTATTTCATATTTCTATCTATTCTTGAACCCAGATTCAAACTTCATTTTTGGAACAAAGCTATCTCTCATCTCCAACTGCCCACATTCAGAGCAAATTCCTTTGTGATATTTGTTGCAGCTCGTGATTAGAATGCACACCTGTGTGCCTATTTGATTACCATTAACCCAGAGAGACTTTATGCCCCGTGAAGGCAGTCACCATGGCTAACATGTGCTCCCCATTACACTCTTGGGCCAAACATATATAGAAAACTCTCAATAAATAGGGTACCTTGCCAGTTGCACAGACAACTCTGACTCTTGGAAAGGCTGCAGAAATGCAGCAGCAGCTGACTTGTTGAATGAATGCGTGTTTACTTCTCTCCGTGACTGCCAGTCTCCCTGACTAGGGTTTACCAAATCCCTGGCAGTTTCACCTTATCTACTTGATGGTGTTGTCCCACATGCCTATTAAAATAAAATATTGCACTCCTAACGAAATGATTGTATTCTGCATAATGCACCAGTAATTAACCTTGCAAAGTTACTTTTCAAATCACTCATGAGTGTTCATTGCTAGGTGTGTGCAGTTACCCCCCCTCTGTTTATATCTGCATAACTGTGTGTGTTGGTTGTGCTATTTTAATTCTCCCTGTATATTTTGACGTTATTAATTGATTCCATCTGATTACATTAATCACGAGTAATTGAGATGTAAAATAGTTTTCAGCTGAAGTTTTTCAACAATCCTTACAGTAAAGAGAAGGGGACCAGTCTCTAATGGACAATTGGTGCTAGAAGTATTCATTGTTTACCTCCTGTTCAATGTAAGTACGATTCATGGAATTCCAAATTTCTAATGCTTCATTGATTTACAAAAAGCATATTTTTTATTATAACGGACTGAAAATGTAAAACAAATCTTTAGGACTAGTTGTTTGATCTCTAATTTTAAAAAAATGTGAATGAGTAAATGTTTAAATACATAATAACACTTGGAAAGGCTGGTTGTGAAGTAAAAGGCAAATAATGCATAAGCATAAAGAGCAGAAAGCTTCTCTGTGCTATAGGAATCCTCCCTCTGGAGGTAATCAGTGACCAATCTTGTGTCTTCAGGCTTTTTCTTATATGTTTTTGTCTCCACGTGTATTTTATTTTTTTACATAATAGGAATTCAACTATCCATTTTGTATCACAACTAACTTTAACCAATAGACTTGGAAGACTTTTCATGTGAGATCTATGTTTTCTAAGCTGTCTGGTAGTCTATATTATATGCATACTGTAATACATTTAATGAAGTTTGTTTAGCTTGATAGCAATTGTTGACCTGTTCACTGTTAACACCTATATCCACAAATTTGCCACAAAACAACTTTGTACATATATCATAATATATAGGATAGATTCCTAAAAGTAGAATTCCTAGGTACTTTGTCCTGCCTGTATAATGCAGATTTTTATTTATTTTGCCACATAAACAAATAGGAAGTTTGCTACAATTATTCAGTTTACTTGGGCCAGTAGTCCCTGAACACTCCACAGCGATGCTGTGAAAAATTCTCGCATGACGCTAGGGGCAGTGGTTCATGCCTGTAATTCCAGCACTTCGGGAGGCTGAGGTGAATGGATTGCTTGAGGCCAGGAGTTAGAGACCAGTCTGGGCAACATGGAGAAACCCATCACTACAAGAACTACAAAAATTAGCGGAGTATGGTGGCGCATGCCTGTAGTTCCAGCTAGTCAGGAGGCTGAGAAGGGAGGATCACTTGAGCCCAGGAAGTGGAGGCTGCAGTGAGCTGAGATTGCACCACTGCACTCTAGCCTAGATGAGAGAGCAAGACACTGTCTCAAAAAAAAAAAATTCTCAGATGAGCCCCCACATGATGATATATAATTTATTTACAAAGCCTGTTTTCACCTGCGTGCCTCCATTGCTATAAACAAACCTTCTTTCTAAACTCTAGTTACCTCTGCTGGACATGTACTTCTTCTTCAAGGAAAAAAATTGACAATTTCCATTTCACTTTGTTCTGGGTTAAATTGGTAGGAATGCTAATTCCTATTCATTTAGAGGGATTTTCCTTCTTTAAAAAATTTGTGAAAGTGAACAGAAGTCAATGTGTCTGCCACATTTTCATGGAAGAATTGTCCTCTAGGCTGTGTAGTGCAGTAGTTATGATCAGGAATTTAGGAGTCCAATGGGCTGGGCCTCCCTTCCTTAGGAGACCCTGGATGAGCCACTCAGTCTTTGCGCCTCGGCTTTGCCATCTGTAAGGCTGTTGTTTTCTAAGGAGTACGTTGGTCACATATGTTCAGCATGCAGGACAGCAAACATTGTGATTGTTGATATGTTTGTAGCTGAGAAGTAAAAGATAGAGCTTGAAAGCTTAGTTATGGATTTAGACAGACCTGGAGTCAAAACTCCACCTGGCAGCTTTTAAGGTAGATGATCTTAGGCACCTTAGTAAACTTCAGCTTCCTGGTCCGTAAGTAGAAAATATAGCAGTACCTATCTTGCAAGGTAGTCATGAAGGCTGAAAAACAGGTGCTATGTAGAGTGCCTGGCAGGTAAGCAGTCAGTGAATGGTAGCTGTTTTTATTCCTGTGACTGAAATATTTAGACAAAAAAGTCCTGTTATTCACTTAAGATGGGAAATCTTTCTTGAGGCTCAATGCTCGAATACATGAACACTCGATAAATGAAAATACATCTTGTTCTCCACCCTACAAAGGGCCAACTAGGCTGGGTGCTGAAAGCTCATTATTTTCCAGGAGATTTTTATACAAAGATCGATAGGATGTGTTTTCTCTGGAAAAAGAAAGAACTTCCCATTCCTTCTAATCGATGGCAAAATTCCTTGAGAGAATAACAAAGCAGAAGATGGCACTGCAGAAGGTGACCCTCTCACCTCTGGGGCTGGTGACTCAGATTGGCTTTGCCACCTCCACTACAAAGACCACAGCTTTGCTGAATTAAAAATAAAGACGTAAGCCGGTAAACGCAAAGTGAATGGAGCAGATTGTTTAACGTGACTTTCCCTTATCTGCACAACACATGCATAAGATAATGCCGTTGACATTTTTGTCAAGGAAATGAGATGCGGACCCTTAGCATCACTTTAGATGGAAGTCAGGGGGAGGAGGCATGGCAGTTGGTGTGCCAGAACCCAAGCATTCGATGATAAGACAGACACAGGGATGTCTCACATGCTCTCCACACCAAGTGGGTAATTGCACTCATGGCTCTCTTGTTTAACCACTTGGGAGACAGAATGATCCATCCAGCCCTGGAAAAAATAAAACGGAGTCACATATAAGCCACTGAATGTTAGCAGCGCAAAGGAGCTTGAAGATTATCTCTTTTGTGTATGTGTGTGTGTTTGTGCGTGTCTTTCCTATTATAGGTGGTAAAACTAAGAAAAGGGACTAACTCATGATCAAAGAAAGAGGTAGCGTAAGGGCAAAAGGCTAAGTCAAGTGTCCTCCAGTAAAGGAAGATGCTCCTATTGAAATATTAGGGTATATTTTGCCTAGGAACTCTCTCTTCTTCTGTAAGCTGAGAATATATTTTACTTCTACTTATAAGTCCTCCCTACAGTTATTGTTGTATTTTTAGTTCCGAGTTGCTTGGTTTGAGCTGCAAGTGTGCTTCATTTAGGCAAATTCAAAGAGAGTCCTTCACACTGTTAATTTGCTGAAGCATCAAACTAACGGTACTGAGAGAAGAAGATTAAGTTCTAGTAGTTCCCAATCTTGGACCACAGCATATTGAGTCTGGGGAGGAAAATAAAAATAAAAATAAATTCACACCTAGACACACATGGTGGAACTGGAAAATGGTAAGGACTGAGACAATTTCAAAAGCAATCAGTGAGAAAAGTCAGATTACTTGCAAAGGATTAACAATTAGGCTGACAACAGATTTCTTGTCTTCAATCCCAATGTCTGAAAGACAGCAGAATAATATCCTCAAAGCACTGAGTAAATATAAGTCTCATCCTAGTTCTATACCCAGTTAAATGCTGATTCAAGACTGAAGTAAGGCGTTTCAGGCAAAAAGGACATCTAAGACAGGTTATCACTCTGCTGAAAGAACTGTCAGAGGACATTCACGTGGAAGGACACTCAAACAAGTAGGGGAAGCATACAAAAATACAATGCTAGGCAAATAAACTGTCTGACCATACATAGAGATTTATAACAAACAGTAATTATCATAAGTATGCATTTGAATAGGTTTAAAAACAAGAGAATACTGAAATATTAGACAACAATACCGTGAAAGAGAGAAGAGGGAATTAAATTCTCTATAGTCTTGTAATATCCAAGGGAACAATCATGTTGACTAGACTTTGCTAAGTCAAATGTGTATATTCTCCTTTTATTTTCAGTTGACACATAATCACTTTACATATTTACTGGATACAGAGTAATATTTTGATGCTTGTATACACTGTGTAATACTGAAATCAGGGTAATTAGCATATTCACCGCCTCAAACATTTATCATTTCTTTGTGTTGGGAACATTCAAAATCTTCTCTTCTAGCTTTTAAATTATTATTAACTATATTTATCCTATAGCGCTATAGAACACTAGAAATTATTCCTCAAATCTAGCTACAATTTTATATCCATTAACCAACGTCTCCCTATCCTTTCTTCCCCACTACTCTTCCCATTCTCTGGTAATGAAAATTACACTTGCTACTTCTATGAGCACAACATATTTAGCTTTCACATATGAGTGAGAACATGCTGTATTTACTTTTCTGTGCTTGACTTATTTCACTTAACACAATGTCCTCCAGGCTCATCCACCTGGTAGCAAATGACAGGATGTCATTCTATTTTTATGGCTGAGTAGTATTCAGCTATGTATATATACCATATTTTCTTTATCCATTTATATGTTGATGGTCATTTAGGTTGATACCATGTCATGGTTATTGTTAATAGTGCTGTGATAAACATGGGAGGGCATGTGTCTCTTTGACATACTGATTTCATTTTCTTTAGATAAACACTTAGTAGTGGGATTGCTGGATCATACGGTAGTTCTATTGTTCGATTTTTGAGAAATCTCTATTCTGTTTTCAAGAATGGCTATACTGATTTACATTCCCATCAAAAGTTTATGAGTTACCTTTTCTCTGCATCTTTGCCGACATTTGTTAATTTTTTTCTTTTTGATAATAGCCATTCTAACTGGAGTGAGATGATATCTCATTATAGTTTTGATTTGCCTTTCCCTAATTAGTGATTGATGTTGAGCATTTTTTTAATGTACACATTGACCATTTGTATGCCTTTCTTTTTGAGAAATGTCCCGTTTTAAAGATGTATTATTATTATTATTTTGCTGTTGAGTTGTTTTAGTTCTTTGTGAATTCTGGATATTAGCTTCTTGTCAGGTGAATAGTTTGCAAAATTTTCTCTCATTCTACAGGTTGTCTCTTCACTCTGTTAAGTTTTTTTTTTTGGCTGTGCAGGAACATTTATTTCAATATAGTCCCATTTATCTGTTTTTGTTTTCGTCATCTGTGCTTTTGAGGTCCTAACTATAAAACCTTTGTCTAGATCAATGTTGTGAAGCATTTCCTCTACGTTTTCTTCTAGTAGTCTTACAGTTTGGGTCTTACATTTAAATCTTTAATCCATTTTGAGTTACTGTTTGTATATGATGAGAGATGGGGTGTAGTTTTATTCTTCTGCATGTGGATATTCGGTTTCTTGAGCTATTTATTGAAAATTGTGTCCTTCCCTTTCCCCAATATATGCTCTTGGAGTCTTTGTCAAAAATTAGTTGGGACCAGGCACAGTCACTCATGTCTGCAATCCTGTCACTTTGGGAGTCCAAGAAAGGAGGAGCACTTAAGCTTCAGAGTTCAAGACAGGCTTGAGAAAGATGGTGAGTGCTTGTCTCTCCAAAAAAGCAAAAAGAGAAAAAAGAAAAAAAAAACTACTCTTGTGTGTTGGTACATGCCCAAGGGCCTAGCCACTCAGGGATCTGATGTGGGAGAATTTTTGAGCCAAGAAGATTGAGGCTGCAGTGAGCCATGTTCACACCACCTCACTCTAGCCTGGGTGACAGAGTGAGACTGTGTCTCAAAAAACAAAATCAATTGGCTATGAATATGTAGATTTATTTCTGGTTTCTCTATTATGTCCCATTGGTTCATGTGCCCGTTATCATATCAATACCATACAGTTTTGGTTATTATAGTTTTGTACTGTATTTTGAAGTCAGTAGTATGCTGCCTCTAGCTTTGTTATTTTTGTCCAGTATTGCTTTGGCTATTTGGAGTCTTTCATGATTCCACATGAATTTTAGAATTTTTTTTATATTTCTTTGAAGAAGGCCATGAGTATTTTATAGAAATTGCTTTGAAGCTGTGGATTGCTTTGGGCAGTATGGTCATTTTACCAACATTAATTCTTCCAATCCATGAACAATTTTTTGTGTCCTCTTCAATTTCTTTCATTGATGATTAATAATTTTCCTTGTAGAGATATTTCGTCTCCTTGGTTCATTTGTTTTAAAATATTTTATTATTTTTTATTGCTATGGAAAGTGAAATTTCTATCTTTATTTCTTTTTCAGCATGTTTGTTGATGGTGTACAAAGACATCACTGATTTTTTATGTTGATTTTGTATTCTGCCACTTTACTGAATTTGTTTATCAGTTCTAAGAGTTTTCTTGTGAAGTCTTTAGATTTTCTATACATAAGATTTCTTTCATATAAAAAGAGGGACAGTTTGACACCTTCTTTTCCAATTTGGATTTTTTTTTAAATGTTCTATTGCCAATTACTTTAGCTAGGACTTCCAGTACTATGTTGAACAAGAATAGTAAAAGTGGACATCCCTTTTTGTTTTAGTTTTTGGAGGAAAAGTTTTTAGCTTCTCTCCATTTAGTATGATATTAGCTGTGGGTTTTTCATATCTCACTTTTATTGTGTTGGGGTATATTCCTTCTATATCTAAGGTATTGAGAGTTTTACTATGAAAGGATGTCGAATTTTATCAAATGCTTTTTCTGTATCTGTTGAGATGATCATTTTTTTTCTTCATCCTGTTGATGTGATGTGTCATATTTATTGATTTGAGTATGTTGAACCCTCTTTGCATCTCTTAGATAAATTTCATTTGATCATGGTGTGTTATATTTTTGATGTGCTGTTAAATTTAGTTTGCTAGTGTTTTGTTGAGGATTTTTGCATCTGTAGGCATAAGGGGTATTTGCCTAGAATTTGTAGTATCCTTGTCTGGTTTTGGGATTAGAGTAAAGGTGGCTTCTTAGAATGAATAAGGAAGAATGACCTTCTCTTTAACTTTTTTGAATAGTTTACAGATAATTGATGTTAATTCTTTAAATGTTTAGTAGAATTAAGCAGTAAAGCCATCTGCTCCTGGGCTTTTCTTCATTGGGATACTTTTTATTACTGATTTAATCATGTTATTCATTATTAGTCTTTTTAGGTTTTCTATTTATTCTTGGTTCAATCTTAGTATGTTATATGTGTCCAGAAATTTATTCATTTTCTCTAGAATTTCCAATTTGTTGGCATATGGTTGTTTATAATTGTCTCTAATGATTATTTATATTTATGTGTTATCAGTTAAATGTCTCCTTTTTCTTTCTGATTTTATTCATTTGGGTCTTCTCTATTTTTTTCTTAGTCAAGCTAAGCATTTATTTTATTTTTTCAGAAAACAACCTTTTGTTTTGTTTATTTTTTGTATTTTTTTTTCTCCATTTCATTTAGTTCTGTTATCATCTTTACTATTTCTATCCCTCTACTGATTTTGGGCTTGGTTTGTTCTTGATTTTCTACTTCTTTGAAATGCATTGTTAGGTTGTTTATTTGGCATCTTTCTACTTTTTAGATGTAGGCATTTTTTTGCTATAAACTTCTTTAGTACTACTTTTGCTGTAGCCCATAGATTCTGATATGTTGTGTGTCTATTTTCATTTGTTTCAAGATAAATTTTAATTTCCTTCTTAATTTTTCAAAGAGCCATTGGTCATCCAAGAGCACATCATTTAATTTACAGGTATTTGTATGGTTTTCAAAGTTTCTCTTGATATTGATTTCTGATTTTGTTCCGCTGTGGTCTGAAAAGATACTTAATAAGATTTCAATTTTTTGAAAATTTGTTGAGACTTGTTTTGTGGCCCAACATATGGCTTATCCCTGAGAATGTTCCATATGCTCATGAGAAAAATGTGTATTTTGTAGCTGTTGGATAAAATTTTCTGTAAATATCTGATAGGTTCATTGAGTCCATACTGCAGTTTAAATCTGACATCTATTTGCTGATTTTCTCTTTAGATGATATTTCAATGCTGAAAGTAGGTTTTTGAAGTCCAAAACTATTATTATGTTGAGATATATCTCTTTAGTTCTAATAATATTTGGTTTATTTATCTGAGTACTCTGGTGTTGGGTGCATATCTATTTATAATTATTATATTCACTTGCTGAATTGACCCCTTTATCATTTCATAATGACCTTGTCTCTTTTTATGTTTTTCTCATTTAAAGTCTATTTTGTTTGATTTAAGTTTAGCTACTTCTGCATGCTTTTGGTTTTTGTTTGGCTGGACTATCTTTTTTGATCCCCTCACTTTCAGTCTATAGTGTCTTTACAGATGAAGGTGAAATGAGTTTCTTGTAGGCAGCATACTGTTGATTCTTCTTGTTTGTTGTTGTTATTTTTTTTTTGTTTTTTAATCCATTCCCCCAGGCTATATCTTTTAATAAGATAATTTAAACCTTTTGTATTGAAGGCTGTTATTGATAGATGAGCACATACTTCTATGATTTTATTTTTATTGTTTTCTGATTGTGTTGTACACACTTTGCTCCATTCTTCCTCTCTTATTGTTTACCTTTGAGGTCTTGGTGGCCTTCTGCAGTGATTATGTTTTATTCCTTTCTTATTTGTGTTTTTGCTCTACCAGTGAGCTTTATACTTTTGTGTGTTTTCATGATGGCAGATACTGTTCTTTCATTTCTAGATGGAAGACTTCCTTAAGCATTTCTTGTAGGGTAGGTCTAGAGGTCATAAATTGCCTTAGTTTTTAATTGTCTGGGAAATACTTTATTTCTTCTTTTTTTTTTTTTTTTTTTTGACGGACTCTGTCTCTGTCACCCAGGCAGGAGTGCAGTGGTGCCATCTTGGCTCACTGCAAGCTCCACCCCCGGGGATCATGCCATTCTCCTGCCTCAGCCTCCTGAGTAGCTGGGACTACAGGCTCCCACCACCATGCCTGGCTAATTTTTTGTATTTTTTAGTAGTGACAGGGTTTCACTGTGTTAGACAGGATGGTCTCGATCTCCTGACCTCGTGATCCACCCACCTCAGCCTCCCAATCTTCTTTAATTTTTAAGGATAATTTTGCTGGGTATAATATTCTTGGCTGATAGTTTTTTTTTCTTCTCTCTCTCTTTTTTTTTTTCTTTCAGTACTTTGAATATATTATCCCATTCTTTCCTGGCCTGTATGGTTTCTGCTGGGAAATCGGCTTTTAGTCTAATGAGGATTCTCTTACATGTGACTTGACACTCTTGCTGGTTTTAGAATTCTCTCTTTGTCTTTGACTTTTGACAGTTTAATTAAAATATGCCTTAGAGAGGACCATTTTGAGTCGAATCTATTTGAGAATATTTAAGTTTCTTGTATTTGAATGTCTATGTCTCTCCTACAATTTGGGAAGTTTTCAGGTATTATTTTATTGAATTTCTTTTCTGTGACTTTCCCCCTCTTTTCTCCTTCTGGAACACCCAAAATGTAAATATTTTTCACTTACTGGTGTCACATATGTCACATGGGCTTTTTAAAAAATTCTTTTACTTTTTTTTGTCTGACTGAATTATTTCAAAAGACCTATGTTCTAGTGCAGATATTTCTTCCTCTGCTTGATCTAATCAATTGTTAAATATTTTATTATATTTTTTATTCATTGAATTATTCAGTTCTAAGATTTCTATTTTTTAATTATATCTATCTCTGCTTAATTTCTCATTCAGATCATGAATTGTTTTTTTTTTATTTCTTCACATTTTCTATCTCTGTTCTCTTGTATGTTGCCGAGTTTCCTTAAAAATCATTACTTTTATTTTTTTCAGGCAGTTTATATAATTTTTTCTTCCGGAGCTGTTACAGGAGTACTATTGTTTTCTTTTGGAGTTATCATGTTTCCTTTTTTTTTTTTCTCATGTTTCTTGTGTCCCCACATTGATATCTTCATATCTGGTATAACAGTCACTCCTTCCAATTTTATAGAGTAATTTTCATAGGAAAAGACTTTTTCCTGCAGATGTATTGATAGTGTTGGTTGGGTAGCATGCTTTAACTTTGGTTGTTGGTGGGCACAGTAGTGTAGTCTCTATATGCTTTCTTTGGATGTAAGAAAAGCAGCACTGTCTGCACATTCCTCAGTGGCTTAGACTGTGGTTGTTTGTAAAGGTTGTGAGGTGGTTTTACTGGGGGCAGGGCAGGTCGTCAGGTTCCTAAGGAGCACACATGGCCATGTAGTGGCCCCACCACTGGAGGAGACAAATTTTCTGGCAGTAGCAGCAGTGGGTTCAGGGTAGGCCAATTCTCAAGCCCCTAAATGGTATATACACTGGTGCCAGTGGTGATGGTGGTGGGCTCTGAGTGGGCTAGTTAATAAGCCCCTATTTTGTGGGCCCCTGGGTGGTATATACAAGTGCCAGCAATGTCAAATATGTCGTTTACATATAATATAAAGGAAAACACAGATAAAAGAGGAGATAAAACAAAATAATAAAGACAATTCAATTAACTTAAAAGAAGGGAGATTCTAAGGTAAAAATATCAAAGGAAACATGAAAAATAGAAAAATAAAATTATTGAAATAAATTTAAATTTATTATTAGTCACAATCAATGTAAATAAGTGAAATTTGCTAGTTATAAGAAAGATATTTACACTGGAGTAAAAACAAAATAGTTTCCAACTATATTCTATTTGCAAGAGGTATACATAAAACAATGAAACATAAACGTTGAGACTAAAGAGTTCTACTATTTTATTTTATTTTTTTATTGAGACAGGTTCTTGCTCTGTCACCCAGGCTGGAGTATAGTGGTGTGATCGTGGCTCACTGCAACCTTGACTTCCTGGACTCATGCGAGGACTCCCACCTTAGCCTCCAAGTAGCCGGGACTATAGGAGTGTACCACCATGCTTAGCTAATTTTTTTTTTGTATTGTTTTTGTAGAGACAGGGTTTTGCCATGTTGCACAGGCTGTTCTTGAACTCCCAGGCTCAAGCAATTCACCCCCACTTGGCCTCCCAAAGGGTTGGGATTACAGGTGTGAGCCACTGTGCCTGGCCTAAAGATGTTTTATAAAAGGACAGAAAAAGTAAACAGTTTAAGTAGAAAATCCCAAGAAATTTACAAAATAATCTTGGAAATAATAATTGAGTTCAACAAAATCATAGAATATAAGACAAATATAAAAAATTAATTACATTTCTATATGCTAGCAATGAACATATGGGCACTAATATTTAAACATACGATACCACTTATAACGATTTCAAAAATAAAAATACTTAAGTATAAAACAGATACACATGTGCAAAATTTGTATAAAAACAAATAAAAAGAATTCTTAAAAAGTTGAAAAACATATCATGTTTATATATTGGAAGCGTTAACATAGTAGAGATGTCAGCAATCCACAGATTGGTAGACAGGTTTAATGTGATTTTTATAAAAATCCCAGCAAGTTTTTTTTGTACATATAGACTAGATTATTATAAAATGTATATAAAAAAGCAGAAGGAATAGAAAAACTAAGACAATGTTTAAAAGGAAGAATAAAGTGGGAAGACCCTCTCTACCCAGTTTTAAGACTTTTTATATAGCTACAGTAATCAAAACTGTGTGGTGTTGGAAAAGAAATAAACACATAGATCAATAGAAAAGAATTGAAAACCCAGAAGCAGAACCACACACATATACCAAATGATTTTTGACAAAAATGCAAAAACACTTCAGTGGAGGAGGATAACCTTTTCAACAAATGGTGCTGGAGCAACTGGACATCCAGGGGAAAAAGAAAAAAAAACTTAAATGATCTACATCTCACACGTTATACAAAAACTAAATCTAAAAGAGATGAGGGACTTAAATGTAAAACCATAAATGTTTTAGAGAAAAACATAAGAGAACATTTTTAGTATCTAGAAATAGGCAAAGACTTGACATCAACACAATCCATCAAAGGAAAAATGGATAAGTTAGATTTCATCAAAATTAAAAGTTTTTGCAATGGTAAAGACACTGTCAAGAAGATGAAAATACAAGCTTTAGAATAAAAGAAAATATTTGCAAGCCACATATCTGGTAAAGAGTCATTATCCTGACTATATAAAGAATTCTCAAAACTCAATAATCAACAAACAAAAAGCCCAAATAATCCAATTGGAAAATGGTCAAAAAAATAACAAAACATTTTACTAAAGAGGATAGGATAAAGCAAATAGGCACATGAAAAGATAGATGTTCAATGTCTTAGCCACGAGGGAAATGCAAATTAAAACCACAAGACATGACTACATATCTATCAGGATGGCTAAAATAAAAATAGTGACAATATTAAATGCTGGTGAGAACACAGAGAAATCAGATCACTCATACTTTGTTGGTGGGAATGGAAGATGGTATAGCAAACGTGGAAAACAGTTTGTCAGTTTCTTAAAAATTAAATATGTAATTACCAGATGATCAAGCAATTGCAATGTTTAGTGAGCAATTTATATCAGAGACATGCGCAATTTATACCACAGAAATGGAGACTTAAGTTTACACAAAAATCTGTACATAAATATAGCAGTTTTATTTATAGTAGCAAAAAAATTGAAATAGCCTAGATATCATTTTATGAGTAAATTGTTAAACTGCAGTGCATCCATACTATGGAATACTACTCAGCAATAAAAGGGAACTAACTTGATTTATACAATGATCTGCATGGATTTCAAAAGAATTATGTTGGGTGAGAAGAGTCAATCTCAGAATGTTAGACAGCATGATTCCATTTATATATCATTCTTGAAATAAGAAAATTGTAGAAAGGGGGAAGAAAGCAGTGGTTACCATGGGTTTAGGACCGGTGAGGGCAGAGGGAGGTGGACGTGGCTATTAAAGGGTAACCAGTGGGAACCTCATGTTAATGGAAGTGTTCAGTGTCTTGACTGCACCGCTGTCAATATCCTGGCTGTGATATCACACTAGAGTTATGCAAGATGTTAACATTGGGTAAAAACAGGTAAACGGTGCTCTTTACAATTTCTTGCAACTTCCTGTGAATCTAGAATTATCTTAAAATAAAAAGTTAATTAAACAAACAAGCAAACAATTCTCATCTATAGTCTATTTATGGGGGGACACATACAAATGACACAGAAATGTTTAGGATAAAAGGTTTTTTGAAAAAGACAGTAAAAGTACAATCCAAAAGAAAGCTGGAATACAATATCAATATCCGACAAAATAGACTTTGAAACCAAAAAGCTTTAATCAAACCAAAATTTATTAAGGATGATTCAAGCAGTAAAAGTAGCAAGCTTGATGACATGTGTGGAAAAGGAGAGTAAGGGTTGACAGAAAATTGAGACAGAAGTACCGTTGTTTAGGTGTATGTATATTACGGCATTTTGATCTGCAGATGAGAAAGTAAGAAAAAGCTCAACTGCCTTCTTGCTTAATCATCACTTTCTCTGTGAGCTACTGAACTTATTTGTGGCTGTCCTGATGGTCCATTTCAGAGGCTTCTAAATGCCTACCTGTAGAACAGAGGTGGTTTGAGAGGTTGTTTTCACCAGTCTGCAGTGAAATGAGAAAAGAGAATCAGCATGATTTTCATGACAATAACTTTCTTTGTTTCAAAGAAATGCTTTTGTCCCTGTGCCTTTAAAATGTCCTTTCTCGTATAAAATTATGCTGCTGATGTTAGTATGTTTATTATTGTTGTTGTTCTAATGTCTTTAATTGGCAAGATTCGGAGTCTGCAATACTTAGAAAAATTGCAAATAGATGTTGACTCTTTTGTTCTTCCTGAATCAGCTCAGTGCAGAGATGGGAGTCTGGTGTTAGGTGACTGGTGCACCTCGTACAAGCTCACATCACTCTTCATGGTCTTTGTAATGATCTTGAGGCTGGTGTTTTTATTCTCCCTATTTAACATAAGAGTAAACTGAGTCCAGATAATTTTGCTAAGCACTGATGTTTTAGATTTTTATTTATCATTTGACTCTAAGTTCAGATCACTTTTTTTTTTCCGAAAAATTACACTCTCCTTCTATTACCCAAGTCATGTTTGAGTGGGATTTCTCTATGGATTGATGCTCTCCCAATCTTTGGGTCAGAGGTCCCAGATGATTCATAAACGTACACCTAGTTTAGAAAAAGTGACAATATTTTTTGGGGGAAAAATTTTTGAGCTCTCTGCATTAGGATCCTGCCAATATGCCCTCTCAAATTATATGCTTCATAAGAAAAGAAGTTTGCTTTAATAAAAATAGATTCTATGCGACATGTTATTCTTCATAATTGGACCAAAGATCACAAGGAGCACACACTTACAAGATAATCTGAAAATGAACGGACAAATAATATAGTAATCACCAAATCCTTATTACTTGAAGCCTATCTGCGCCAGGAGGCCCTTTCTCCCTTGATGATCAGGCCTGACCCCTATTAATTTTAATAGGAGTTAAATAGTCACATCAAGGGAAGTATCAGGGAATGCATTTGCAGCAAACCAACCCCGGAGATTAAGACCTCCACTTTTGGCTTTCTGCTGAAAATGTGACACATTGCCTGATGCTTATCTGCTTTTAATTGTGTGTTGTGTGTGTATGTTTTTCTCCCTTCTTTTTGCAGAGGAGGCAATTTGCAAATCGTTGCTATCTGCCTCCCTACAAGGAAGAGATAAATTATATGAGAGACTGTGGCGTTTGGCCTGTTTGATATCCTTTGCTGATAAATTGAAGTGTACCTTCATAATTAATACTCAATCTTTTCCGATAGGCTCTGTCACACTAAACCTTGGAGGTATCTAACTGTAATGAAAAACCATTGTTGTGATCACCTTGCTCTTTTTTCCCTTTTTACCCCTTTCGTCAAAAATATGCATAGAGGTTTTGTTGGACAGAAAGATCTCTCGGTTTTATTAAGCAGCATCTTCAAAGATGCAGCAGAGACAGACTTGCTTCTGTGAGCTTTGAAACATGTAAGTGACATTTCCCTGCATTTAAATATGGCTTTGTTAGGCAGTGCTTGCAATCAGAATGCAAAAAAAAGCCCCACTGTTAGAACCTGAAACCAAAGAGAAATAGATCCTCCTTTAGTTTCACTTTTGAAATAGGAAGTCGAGGGAAAGTCGAAATCAGAGAAATCAAATTAGATTTAAAATTCCTGTGAACTCTCACAATGCAAGATCAGGATAAACATTTCTTTCTGAACCAAACAAAGCAAGACACCATTTAATAAGATTTTATGATGGATAAGTGAGACTGCTCATTTGTGTACGACTTCACAACTAAGCAAAGTAATTAGAAGATCAGCTCATCAGCTCCCCAAACTTCTGACTTAGATGGGGCAAGGATTTTAGAAATACGGCCATTTTACAGATAGGGAAACTGAGGCACAGAAAGTAGGCATGACTTCTCAAGGCAGACGTGGGATCAGAATATAGGTCTTCTGATATCTGCTGCAATTATTTTGCCACAAAAGGAGACTCCTCAACATTTTATGGTGATTTACATGTCAGTAGGCAGATATGAGGATTTTAGCCAAAACAGAGAAGAGATGAAGCTTGTGCCATCTCATTGGCTGGCCATCCCTGTTGTCTTTCATTCTCTCTTTCGGCAAAACCTGCCACACCACAGGCTTTTTGAGGATCATTCCTCTCACCTCATGCTCACTATTCTTGTCCTAGAGTCTTACTACGAATTTTATTCCTGGCTCCAGATCACATTCACTAGCCCTTGCTATTACCAGCCAAGTCATATTCCCCTGCCCATACACAGAGGCCAGTGCAAATCCTCAAGGCCTGGAAGGGGCAGCATCTTGGAGACACTTGGCAAGATACATGGCTGGAGACCTCAGGCTACCCTCCTAGACACAGATAATTATTTTTAAGTTTCTGATTTGCAGAATTTTTATGAGGAAACAAAAGTAAATCAAACAAAACTAAATAAAAGACTGTATTTTTAAGGGCCTTTCATAAGTCGAATTGGCTCTTGCAATTCTTGTGACTCCACAACATGAAGCCATCTATCCACCCATCCAAACCTCCAACCTTCATTGGTCAAATATTAATTGAATCCCTGCTTTATATAAAGATCCTACCTGCAGTGGAACTTACATTCCAGTAGGAGATGGAGGCAATGAGTAACAAACAAGTTTAAAGCAACAAGTAACAGACAAGTTGAAAGGTGATGTAAATAAATGTAAAACAGGGAAAGTGAGGAGAAGATCTACTACAGAAAATATGGTCAGTGAAGATGTCTCTGAAGAGGTGACATTTTAGCAATGACCAAAGAGAACAAAGCATGTAAAAAAAAAAACAAAAGAAAGGTCATTCTGTGCAGAAGGAATGACAAGGTACCAGCATTTTAAAGGACATGACAGTGGCCCATTGGAAGACAGCATGACACCCAGTGAGGGAGCATTGTCTGGGGACCTCTGAGCTCAAGCAAATGCATGCATAAATGGACACCCCCAGCTGCCACTGACCAGCCTTATCATTTTGGGCAAGTCCCTTGTCCTTGAAATTGCTTCCCAGTCTTGAAAAATAAGAGGATAAATAAACTGAAAAAAATATTTTGGGATTACATTGACTTAAAATCCTGATTCCATGTAAAGCTTGCCCCAGAGACTTCATCATCTTTTTTCTTTCTCGTTACCCCAATCCTGTTTTCCACCCAGATTAGAAAGCTATCATGAGTCCTCTTTGGACCCCAATCAGGGACTCCCTTGGAAGTTCAAGAAAATCCAAGCATGAGAAATAATGAGATCCATCACGCATTCTTGGTGAAGTATTCTTAGCACAGTTGTAAAGTCTTTCTTCAGAATGAAATCCAAAATTTGATCAACAACGGGGGAAAATGATAAAATTACCCTTAATGTAGTAAGTGGACGATAATTACTCTGAAGAAGACAATTAATGTGGGTAGATAACTGTGCCAGCAACTTCATATCCATATTCAGTTGAAGTGTCATCTTGGAAAGAAGATACTCACTTTTTAATCCAGAAGACACATGATTTAGGAGAGTATGCCTGTATTTCCCCACTACCCTGATAAATACATGGAAGGCATAGGCAAAAAGACAGAAATGCAATAATTGTTCCAGAATAAAAGAGCTTTGACCCCTTCCTTTGAAAATAAAAGCAAAATAAATTCATGAGTTGTTCATTAATACATTATTTTATCTGTAATATCTATTATGTAAAAGATTGCTTTATTTTCTTTCAATGTTTTGGAGTTTCATTCTAAACCTGTCAGTTGCAAGAATGCTTAAAATTTGGAACACTTGTTAATAGTTGAGTGCATGATGATAAAAGCACTACTGCTTTTAAAGACAAACCACAAATCTTAGGTTTATAAGAAAAAAGTTCAGGTCATAGCTTTCCATTTACTAGCTGTGTGACCTCAGGCAAGTTACTAGTTCCGTGTGAACTTTGATTGCATAGTCTGTACACAGGGAGCATCACAGTCGTCCAACCTACCATGAATGAAAACCAAATATGAATGTATTTTCTCTGGAAATAGCAACACATTGACAATTATGAAGAAGGAGAAAGAAGAGAGGAGAAAGACAAGAAAAAGAGGAGCAGGAGAAGAAGCAGGGGAGAAAGAACTTAAGTTTTACTGATTTTGATCCCATTTAGAGCAGAGATCTAACCAGAAGGATTTGATGGCAATTGGCAGTTCTCAGACCAAAATTCTCTTTAGTAAGTCCAATACAATTTCTAGAGCTGCACATGTTCTTTGAATTTGTTTCTTCTTTTTTTTTTTGTCTTCGGTGTTAAGGGATTAAATATTCCTCAGAAAGTAGCATATTATATTGATATTGGCCATCATTTGAGTTTTATGGAGTCTCCACTGTCTATAGAATAAAGAACAGATTTCTCTAGAATTTTCGGGCTTTCATTATTTGTTGTTAATCTGCCTAACATGATTTTGCTCTCTCTAAAACTATTTAAAGATCTGGAATCTATCCCAATTTGCCTAAATGCAGAGGAGATGGTGAGAAGAATTAATGATAGGAATGGACTCTAAAATTGTCCTACAGCCAGAGAGATAGGCAATTGATCCTAGGGTGACATAGAAATGAAGAGCAAGTTGGAAGGCGAATGTTAGAAGTATGAATAAAGGTGTTCAGAGGCATGGATATTCTACAGAAGATTATTCTTGAGATCCTTTCCACCACTGTAGTAGACAAGTATTGTGCTTTCCTAGGTAAAAAATACCCCTAAGATTCAGAGTATTGAAATGGTTTTATTAAGCTTATAACCAGTAGAAGTGGACCTAGAGTTCAGGTCTTCAGATGCTGAAAGATGTACTTTGTTGACTATATATAGCTAGTGGTTACATTGTGGAGAGTCTCAGAATCCAGGCTAAGGAGTATGGAATCTTGGCTCTAGGGTAGAGAGTCCAGTGAAGAGTTCTGTGCTGGGAAGTGATTTGACGAATGTGAAAGCAATAAAATGGTCACGGCAGGTCAGTTTGGAAGTAGCCGGGATCTGATTCACAATAAAAGCAATGAGAATAATCAGAAAGAGGCAGATGTAAGAAATATTTGAAGGAAGGTACATGCAAAGAAGTTATCAAAGGCAAAAGGGAAGCCTGGGAGATGCGAATGGCTTGGAATTACATGCAGAAGATGAAGAGCCAGACCAAATGGGACATAGGAAAGACATAGGTCCCAAATGGGACCCAGACCAAAATGGGACCTTATGTACAAAGGTACATGTTTGTGAGTTGTGCATGGTGGATGAATTTTGCATTGCACACAATTTGATTCCTCCTGGAGGTGACAATAGGTGTTTGCTAACCCTGGAATCAATATTGTTCTCTGAGATTTAAAATAATCAAATCCACACATAATGGGTGGGTTAGCCCTCTGTGGGCTCCAACCTAGCAAACGATTTCTAACTGTGCATTGAAGTGTGGGTACAGCTTAAATCCCAATCTGGGGGCTCAACAATAATGTCTGAGAATTAGAATCGGAATGAGGATGTCATTTAAGAAGTTGATACCTTTGTTATGCTTATCAGGAGAAAACCCTCTGTGAACAGCCAAGGCCACAAAAACGGGGCATCCAGCCATCTAGACCTGACAGTGCCCAAAAAGTGTCCAAGTAAAATTAGTCCCTCACACAGAGTCTTTCTGGTGGTGATGCAGGTGTGGAGCTATCCTAGCCAGGTGTCAGAACCACGTCTCCACTTTCTGGGCCCTGATGCTCTGCTCACTAAGCAACTTTAAGCCTCAGTGGCTTTCTCGGTGTATCTACCTACAAAGAGTAAATATTTTGTTCCACATTAGTATTTTGAGCATTTTGTCAAACTGAGTCAAATAACATTTTGGAAGCTATACATCTGACTTTAATGAGCTTGGTTACTGTCAGTCTAGACATGAGACCATTCTGCCAACCTGACTGAGTTCCTGAATGTGCAAAGATGAACAGAAATTTCTGGTTTGGACCATGGTGTATTTATGACTTGCTGTTTCTAGAAATATTCTTCTGTGATTATATGCTTCTCTTTCAGATGATAACACTCTGTAAACACTTGATTGATTAGGAATAGGTCACCTCTGTGTGAGTTCCTGGATGGACCCATCTAGATCATGTATACTTACTTTATATCTTTTACACAGGAGGCACTCAGTAGAGAACAAATGAATGAAAGTTTGTTCACCTGTAGCTTATAAAGGTTCTATTTTGATGCCATCTATTTTTCTTTTTGTGAAATATCTTCTCTAAATCTTTTCTCCCACCAAAATCAGTATTGGGAGAAGCGAGAGTTCTTATAAACATTTCACTGTGCTCAAACCACAACGCCCTTTATTAATGACACTTCCAAGCTCTGTGATTGTGCTCAAATTGGCAAAGGGGAGTTCTGTGCTCGCAGAATGTAATTCAAGAACCAATAAAAGTTGATTACATACATATGAAACGTATGGACTGGGGGTAGGAGTCTTGGATGGCTTACAAAGCGGGTGTCATGTTTCATCTTCTGCATGGGGTTTTATGGGAGGCCCGCACGAAGCCACAAACATCTACATTGTCCCTTTCACTAAGCGTCATGTAAACGGAATCATGTTCTCATTCAAAAATACATCTGCAAGATTATAGTTCAGAAAGAGGTCTAGGTTTTCTATCAATTTTAGCTCCACTGGAGAGTCTTGCAAGAAACTCAGTAATTAATTAGGAGGTGCACAAGGTCATCTTTCACTATGAACAATTAAAATAAAGTAGACTGTTAGTTCACCGATTAGAGTTGTGGCAGCTGGAGGTACATGATCTTATGTAACGGATGAGCTTTTTCTATTTTAAAATACATGCAAAAATAAAGCTATATCCCCCTCCCCAATTATAGCATCTACTGATATGTGTGATTGGGAAGGCTTTGCTGTTTTTCACAGCTAAAGAAATGTCTGGATACTCATTGGTGTTCTCTGAAGCCTTGGTCATAGGATTACCCAAGCCTTGTTTGAACCCATGTTGAAACACAGCTACCTCAGAGTAGCGATGTGGCAGCTGTTTCCAGCCCCATAGCACAGCTGGTTTTGAGCAGGAAATGAGGGAGACCTTCTCCAGGGAAAACTACAGGGAATTTTTGGTGAACAGAATGCAATTACCCCAGCTGGAAATATGCCAGGTTATGATGGTACACACCCGATGGTTGCAAAGGCATCAGGGCTCTCTCCCACATAGACTGTGTTTTAAACAGAAGACAGAATGAACATATAATTATGATCCACTTAATCACTATAAGGTAATTATGATGATGTTAATAAATATGATATTTTTCAATGAAGCTTCTTTAACTTTCCAGGATTAAGAGTGAAAAGTGGTGGACTCAACAATTGAAAACAATAGACTCAATAATAAACAAATGGTCTATCAGTCATAGCACCACCTTGATTTACTGCTTCAACATAACTGGCTGGTATGGATTCATTCTTAAGTGCTGGTGACTGTTCCGCTGGTGAAAATTAAGCCTGCTCTTGTCAACATAGAAAGCAAGACTGGCCTGTAGCACCGTAAACTCTTTCTAGAAATTGCATTTGTTTTAGAGTTTTACAAACTCTGTTTACAGACATTTCCTCTGTGCTCTCACGGCAATTTGAAAAGTAATTTGAAAAGATGTGTGTTTTTATGATTCCCAGTTTGCAGATGAGAAAACCACGGCTTAAAGAGATGAACTGACTTGTTTACAGTAATATACTGGTAAGGGTTAGAGTGATTACACTGCATTAGTCCTTCCACTTCACCACTTTTCCAGAGAAAATTTAAATAATGCACATTCATTCTTCCCCTCTAGAAATGCTAATTTATGTTTCTCAACGTATTTTTTAGTGCTGAATTTTAAAATTATGTAAGAAGTAGTTTTGAAGTTGAAGCCATCAAAAAGTTCAATCGTGACTAGTTGACTAGAAAATATATTTGATAATAAAAATTCAGTTCAAAAAAATGGATTACATAATCCATTTTGCTAAACATAGCCTGCAAGAATCTAATGAGAGTCAACTCTGAAATCAATCACTTGAGAAACTAAATTGTTAAAGTTCTTGTGAAGTAGTTTCCTGATAAATGGCATTCTTTGACAGAGCGTCTGTGTAAATATGGTGCACTCATGATTGATCCTCAAGAATCTTGAGTTATTTTTAAAACAATATTTCATTTTTATATTTATATTCGGTTGCCATGAATGACACACATGGATTCAAATTTCAGTTCCACCACTATTTGAATGACCTTGGATGTTGTCCTTCATTCTGGAGTGAGTCGTCAGAAGGTGGAATAAGATTGACATCATATGCATGGTTGTGGATGATTAAATGATATATATGAAAATGCTCAGGATGACATCTGACACAAAGTATGTGCTCCGAAGCTTTAAAAAATCATTTCCAGAAGTCATTTATAGTTACCTACCTTCAATCAAAATAAAATACTAAAGGAATTTAGAGGACATACTTCTTAATAAATATATTAATTTTCATGATAGTCTCTTGATATTTAATTTGGATGTTTAAATTGAAACATTGAATGAACTCAACTAAATTTAGAATTGCAGATACAAAAATCACAGAGACAGGAACATAGCAAAGAACTGTTTCAGATTATGAGAAGCCCAAGGCCCTTGAGTGCCATAAAAACTAGTATTTTTCTATTTGATTGATTTTGGCTATATTTATTTATTTACCTAATATTTGTTAAATGCCTATTAAATAACAGGCAATGTGCTAGCTGATGAGAATGTAAAACTTCAAAAGAGAAATAAAGATAAAAAGTGTATATATTTTTTTAATCTCAAGAGAGTCACAGAATAGCTGCTAATCAGATGTGGAGACAAGTTATTTTCATGCAATAATTGTATTTATTTAGCAGTGATGGTAACTTAAGATCAAATTCACTTGGAGACTCCTTTATGGTTTCTCAATAATCTCTAGTGTTTGGAAGCATCACGAATCTTCGGTTATGAATCATTTGCTGTAAAGGGGAACGATGGTACTTGATGGTGGATCTGGTCCACTCAGATGTCATAGGTCTTCCTTCTTGCCTCCATCTGGGGCCCCTTTATGTTGGCTAGCAGGATTCTTGTATATGAAAGGGCAACGCTGAGATCGCACCACTGCACTCCAGCCTGGGCGACAGAGCGAGACTCCATCTCAAAAAATAAAAAATAAAAAAACTAATTAAAAAAAGGGCAATGCTGTTTTCTAATATATAAATATTTTGATTCCAGGTCTCATTTCACAAGATGTCTCTGAGAAACAAATGGGACATCTGGCATCAAGTCATTAATACCATGTGAGGCCAGAGTAGTGGATGCAAACAAACTTGTTCCCCGTCTTTTATAAGACCCAAATTTTATTAATTCAATCAGAAACGTTCATTATTTATTTATTTATTTTTTTTGAGATGGAGTCTTGCTCTGTCACCCAGGCTGGAGTGCAATGACGCGATCTTGGCTTGCTGCAACCTCCGCCTCCTGGGTTGAAGTGATTCTCCTGCCTTAGCCTCCCATGTAGCTGGGACTACAGGAACGTGCCACCATTCCCAGCTAATTTTTTTTTTGTATTTTTAGTAGAGACGAGGTTTTGCCATGTTGGCCAGGCAGGTCTTGAACTCCTGACCTCAGGTGATCCACCTGCCTCGGCCTCCCAAAATGTTAGTATTACAGGCGTGAACCACCGCTCCCAGCCATTTTTTAAAATTCATTATTATACTTTGCAATATAGACAGTGCTCTGTATTAACACTAGAGGAAAGAAAAATCTTCAGGGCACTGCCAATTCAGAGTTGTCACCTCCAGCGTCTTATCTCTTTCTCATGGTAGCCAGTAAAAAGAAATGAGAGGGAACAATAGAAAAGGAAAGGGAAGAGGAACAAGAGAATAACAATTGCAAATCTGGAAGGCTCCCTCACACCTACTAAAACCTTTGTCTACAATTAAATATCACTATTTTTAGCATTCCTAGCCCAGTCCTCCCTCCCAATTTAATTGGTCTGCAGGTGTCAATGAGTTTCTACAGAAACATGGTTCTGCCACCTTGCAAGACCTACCTTGATATATAGTATCTAAATTTATTCCTTTTCATTGTCCAACTTGTGACTTTTAGGAAAATTCACAATGTTCATTATCCATTTATTTTCAAACCAGTCTTATCTCATCCTTGAAACATTTTTGGGCACTGGAGAAATATAGTCTGGCTAAATTTTCAAAATGATTTTGTTTAATTTTCAGTTGATGACCTGTGCTGAGAAGAACATAAGGCAAGGAGTTAGCAGGGATGTAGGTTGTATCCTAAATGACTCTGGCTGTGTGATCCGAGGAAGTTACCAGACATTTTTAGTTTCCTTGTCCATAGAATGAGTGGATTGAACCCTAGATATCTTGCAGCAATTTACTCAGCAATTACAGACAACATTTTGACCCTGATGTCTCATAAAGTAAGTCATTATTGACCCAGTATAATTTTTGTATCATTTCTTCATTTTATGAGAGCATTTAAGGCTACAGAAGTGACTGGATTTCACTCTTGCTTTTCAACTTATCAAATACTGGTGTCTCTAAGTATTTCCTTGAAGAGAGGAGCTGTCTTTTTTCTTTGTGACGTTTTTATACATGAAATTAGTCTCCTCGTCACAGTAAACTGAAGCAACATTAAAACAACTAGCAGGAAGGCACAAACACATGCGTGTGAGTACACACACACACAGACACACACACACAGACAAACATACACTCCACTGGAAATTTGGCAGCTATGGAGTTAGGGAGATATGGTGGGGTATTTGGTGGGGGCATTTTTCATATCTTTTTCTTCTTCAGTATCTTTGGGATCAAAATTTGGCATGTTACTGTGGCATTTCTATTAGGATGTGGTGAATTGGGGAAATGAAATATGAAATGAAAATAGGATTTAGGTAACACGATAATTTACATAGCCTCTTTTGTGCCAGTAAGGGATTGTGTTTAGCTGTAACTGGGCTCTTGGAAAAGACATCTAGCTTCTTTACGTTTCACTATCCCTTTTTTCACCATCATCCTCTCTAGAAGCCCCAAGCATGGAGAGTTTGGAGGCTGCCTTTAACATCAGGTGGCAAGCCACACCCCTGTGCCCTTGCACCCTTGCCGTGAGAGTGCACCATATTTTTCATTTCTTCAAATTGCATTGGCAATCTGTTTCAGCATAATTTACACATTTACACATTTTAGAGAGCAAGGCACAGTCATGCAACTTAATTCCAAAAAACATAAGCACTGAAGGCTGCCTCCGTACTTAGCTTTGCAAAGCATATGAATGCCTTTGCAGAAACCCAATCCAAGGCACACGGCTGTTTGGAATACGTGTCAGGAGGTACCTGCTGCTTGTCATTTTCCACCCAATGTTCTCTGGAGTGTCCTTACTTGGTTGACTTTTCAATGCTGATTTGGGGTCAGCAACTGGTTTATTAGCAGAGGTACCCTTGTAATTGCACAGAACAGAGCGCAAGTGTCACCTCTCCTCTCTCCAGCCCTGTGGCCGCACCCCTTCAGGGTGAACTTACCCCACTGGGACTTCATTTTTATTTCCATAGAAAGAAAGAAAAATAGTTCTTTAATAATCTTGTGGTAAGGAATTAGTGAAGAGCCTTAGCATAGTACATCCTCAATTGATATCAGTTTTCTTCTCTTCTTTTCACCAGTGGGACATGGTTCTCTGGTTTATTTTTTTTTTATAAAAAAAAAGGGAAAACGACAAATCATTTGCAGAGCAAAGTGTGTCTTGCATCTCTCCGGAGGAAGGCTCCTCTGAAAGGCACTGTTTGTGACCCCCTGTGACAGTTGTCTTGGTATACAAGGTAATTGAGTTTCTCTCCTATTCAATCGGGCTGCTTCCTTAAAAATAGTGATTAAAACAGATTTACTGGAGGGCAGGATGACATTTATATGGACTGGAGGCATTTTCCTGTTCATTTTGTTTGGGGAGTAACCTTTCAGAAAGGGTAGATTTAATTTAGGGAACACTTCATTAAGCGGGAATTGATCACTAGAAGGAATATTCTTACAATAAAAAATGCCATCATCTCCGAAGACTGGCTCAGTTAAAAAAAAAAAAAAGTCTGACAGTTAAGGGAATTGAGGATTTGGGGAGGTAGAGCATGCTTCTTTAAGTTGGTGGATTTTTAATTTCTTTCCTTTTCTTTCTTGGGTTTTTTTTTTTTTTTTTTTTGGTTTTGAATAATCAGTGGTGTTAAAGTGTCTACTCACTATTGCTGGCAATTTCTGATGAAGAATACATGATTAAGGTCATACAAATAGAGATACTTTTGGTGCTAATTCACATATTAGTGCTAATTCACATATTGAGTATTTTCAAAGAGTAATTGATCTTTCCTTTTACCCTCAAAATCCACCCCTAGTTATTAGGGCTATTTTGGGATCTTTTAGGGTTTGCTGTAGGTTGAGCCTTAGAGGGAAGCTCGAATGCCTAGCAGAAAACTTCAAGGAACAGAATTGACTTTATTAACTTGGAAAACACAATAGCCTGGGGGAATACAGATTTAGACAAACACAGCAATTATTGACTGAATCTTCCCTTTTTGAACCTTGTACTGTTACAGCACAAAGGTGCTTTTCAGTGACCTCTGGGTTCTCTATGGTAAGTTCATTTGCATGACAAGGTTCTTCCTATGTCTTTTCATTTTGTTGTCCAGTTTTTCTGCACCTTTTAACAGTCTTCACTCTGCCTCTCTTGGTCGTTTAGTTGAGTGTTCTCTAGGGCTAAATCTCAAAAAGACTGTCTTAAACCAGGTTTTCAAACAATTTCAGCTTTCCTCCTTGAAATCGGCATGGCTGCCCAAATAACAATGGCACCATCGACCTTCTCCACTGGCATAGCACCAAGCCTGGCAAGATAAGTCATGGATATTCCACTCTTAAAGATGCCCATTCAATCATGTTTAGAATCTAGTGTGAGCTGCCTGCAATCTTATGCAGTAAACTGATATTGTTGCTGTTTTAGTGAAGTGTTTTCTGGACTAGAAAGACTGCTATAGCAGCATGCAAAATGTAATAGGTTTTCGAACAAAATAATCCACTATGTATGATGAAACATTATGGCTTTTTAGCATTTATTGGTCAGAAAACATCCTGTGTATAAGCTTTTATATTTCTTTGTGAGTTAAAAAATTTTAAAAATAAATGTATTGCTCGGTGCATCTTTTAACAAATTGTTCCAGGCAATAGTTACCAGTTTTTTCATTTTTCAAATTTGCAGAGATTTTAAAAGATCTTGGCGCAGGGGAGATACTGTGAAACAGGCACTTTTATATACTAGTTACAGGGGGGAATTGGTATAATTTGTATGGAAGGCAATTTGCCAATATGCCTTTGGGGACATTAAATACGTTGGTACCCTTTGACCCAGTAATTCTATTTCCAGGAATTCATTCTAAGCAAGCAATCCAACATAGGTAGCTCTTTTCCATAAATTGGTTTATTTAAACATTACCCGAAATTGTAAAGGAAAAAATATTGGAAATTACAAAATGTCCTTAAACAGGTGAATGATTAGGTAACATTTTGTGCATATGTATTAGGTTATGTTAATAAAGAAATTTTAAGGATTTAAAGAAAATGCTTATTGATAAAGGTGAAGGCAAAATAGAGAAAGCAAAATTGTGTGAACAGTGTGAACTCAATTGCATAAAATGTATATGCATAGAATATGAAAAGAAATTATAGCAAAATATTCATTATTGGTTATCTCCTGGTCTTAAGATTATACACCATTTTTCCTTTTCTTCTTACTTTTCTCTGTGTTATAAATATGTAAAATAACTAAAGACATCCTAAGTAGTAAAAATAATTTGACCTCAATTGTGCGTGGTGTGTGTGTGTGTGTGTGTGTGTGTGTGTATCAATGAAGAATTTTTTTTGTTGTTTTTATTTATGTTTTCTTTAGGAAAATAAAATACGCCTAGTAAGAAAGATGAAACAAAGAAAGAGTTGGGGTAAGTTCACATTTTTCAAACCAACTTGTGCTTCTAAAATAAAATTCTGCCTCTCCACACACTGGGTTCCTGGAAGCTGACCAAAATCTGCTCAGTAATATTAACTCCACTTAAAAAAAGGAAGAGAACATATTGAACTGCATTCACTTATGGTCTGGGTGCTTGGAAGAAATCAGTTGGTGAGTACCAAAGTGATGACTGCATGTTTCTATTTGCATTTTGAAAATTGACAGATAATTGAAAGGAATCAGCATATGAAATTTCTCCAAGGAAGCCAGCTGAGAAGCCCAAGCCCAAGGAATCCTGCCTACGGAGGCCTCCTGGTGCCTGAAGTCTGGTTGCAGAATGTTCTAGAACTGTATACCTCTTTAGTTATTGTTGAATAGATTCTCTATCTGTGTGCTGCGCACTGGGAATAGCTCCATCTGGTTGTCCAGTCAGTGCAATAACAACACTCCATATTCAAAGCTTCCTTTCCATCGTTTTCTTCAATTATGATTTCTGCAAAATCACTGAGACCCTACAAGAGAAATAATCAGAAAGAGTCATCCATCTTGGTGCCATTTAAATATCCACAGAGATACTTTGTCAGAGAACAGTCTTGGCAGACATTCTTTTAAAATACATTTATTAGTTTTTTAATTGGAAATGGCAGCAATGGCTTTACCTTAAGCAAATAGTCAATATACATATTTTTAAATAATCATGAAGATCGAACAATATTTTAAAGGTTTCAGACATGCACAAAATATACATGCTGATAGATTTTTTAAAAGTGAAATCCATATAGAAGTGTAAAGAAATAGTGAATACTCCCCAGTTAAAAAAAAAATGCAATAAAGATATTTGTGGAGGGAGGGAGGAAGGTAGTGAGGGAGAAGGGAAAATTGGGTTAGGGAGCAGAAAGAGAGAGAGAATTACAAAAAAACGCTAGTAACAAAAGCATGTACTTTTTGTTGTAGCTGTGTAAGTTTGAAAATAAAATACCAATGTGAAAACATAAACCTGAATTTACCACTTCACTCTCCCCCTGGGGTAAGGGTATAGGCACTGAGAAGCAAACAGGATTCATCTGAGAACATTGGTTGCATGTCTCTGAGCTTCAGTGTTCAAGTCTCCTACAAAATGTATTTATTTAGCAAATGTCACCCAAAACAGCTTGGTAGCAGATGAGATTTATTTAATGGCAGTAAAACAGGTGAAACATTCCCTACATTTTTCGTCTCTGTTTATGTTTCTATCAAAAAAAAAAAAAAAAAGTGAGCTAGTTACAGCTCTTTACACACTCACACAGAACCATGGCATATATTTGAGAAATAACACAAATTTTGCTTAGTAACTGGCTTGGAAAATAGAAATCCCTGTATTTTCTCAAAGCAATTTATGATTTTTCTGCCCAGAGGACAGGATCATCAAATCCAGACTGAACTTCACTTTATTTTTATTTTATTTTATTTTAAATGCTTTCCCTTCAAGATTTGCAATCTCAATTTGGCATCAGTTTTAAGTTCCTTTAAGTCTTACGTTCTCTTCCTATTTTAGCTTTACTATGCTTTGGAGTGTCCTCTCAGTAAGGAAAAAAATCTACCCGATCTCTTCCCCAGCCCTTTCATCTGTAACCTTTCTACAAGTAAATGCTAATTGAAAAAGAAAGAACACCACTAATCTTGGAATTTAAATGCATTTAACAAAACCAATCTCACTCTAAATTGTTGTTTCGCCATTCCCTTTTCCCTAACAGATGTCGAGAAACTGCAATTCCTATTAAGAACACTTGACTGTTTACTCAGCACGAGAACTTCAGCCCCAGCCTGCATCAATCTAAATGCGTTTTGAGACGTCAGGCCCCCGAAAAGTGCAGACGGTTAGTAGGTTATTTTTAAATGTAATCTTCACATAAAAGAATCACTGCACTTTCCCTTTCACTTTGTCATCCCTTCTCTTTTTTAACGATGGCATCAAGCAAAGGCGTAGAAGGGAATTTTATGACCATTCTGTTTAAGTTGCTTTCGGCATGAGCTAGTGGATTTGTCATGTGGCGAATTAAATTATTAGTTAAGTTTGTAAGTTGATTGGGAAAATAACGTGCTGTCCGATATTCTACAGCCTACAGGCTTAACACGAGGGATGGAGTTGTGATTGCTTGATGGTGTGTGCATGTGTGTGGTGCCGCAGATAGAGAGGTTGAGGCAAAAGGAGTGTTATGTTGGGGTCTCAGGCTTGGCAAGGGCTGGTGGGCGGGAATGAGAGGAACCTCGTGTCCACATCTGAATCTTGAAAACCCTTTCATTCACTTGGCCTGATCTTCAGAGCATCATATCATATTTGTCATTTGTTTAAAAGCACTTGTTCAGCAGTTGGCATGTAACATACATATATTGCACACGCAAGCTGCGTGATTTTGCTGTGCTGTGTTTGCACCCGGTTTCCGGGGCCCTTGTCATCTTGCCAACACCAAGCTGCACAATTTGGAAAGATGTATTTTCAGAATTCTCGGCATTTTCACATGTTTTCCCTTTCCAGTTCACTGTCCCTCTTACTCAACTTATTAAGAATGGAAGAGAAAAAAAAATGCAGATGAAGAAATAGCATCAACTTAAAACTGGAAAAAACATTCCCTGTTTGGAATGAAAGGGAAACTTGTGCATGTGTGGGACCCCTGATGATATGCCAGGCATATCGAGTATACGGCAGGATCACCTGGAGTCTGCACAGCATCTGAGTGTCATGACTCTTGCTTGCTCCATTTTATAGATGAGAAAACTGAGGATCTACAAGGCTGATTTGACTTCAAAGCTAATCTGTTAAAGATGCCAGGCCAGCACTGAAACTTATGCTTCATTAACCAAACCACACAGACTTTCCTTTCTCATTCCTTTTTAAAAATCTTTTTAAAGAGATATTTGAACCAGCTGGGAGCAGTGGCTCATGTCTGTAATTCCAGCACTTTGTGAGGCCAAGGCAGGTGGGCCATTTGAAGTCAGGAGTTCAAGACCAGCCTGGCAAACATGGTGAAACCCCATCTCTACTAAAAATATAAAAATTTGCCAGGAGTGGTGGCGTGTGCCTGTAATCTGAGCTACTCAGGAGGCTGAGGCAGGAGATTCACTTGAGCCTGGGAAGCTGAGGTTGCGGTGAGCCGAGATCAAGCCATTACAGTCCAGTATGGGTGAGAGAGTGAGAGAGTGAGACCATGTCTCAGAAAAAAAAAAAAAAAGATACTTGAACACATACATTAAGTCTTTTACCACGTGGTAAGCTTCTGAAGGATGGACGCTTGTTCTGATTTAACTGTGTCTAGTCCCCAGCATTTGTTCCCTCCTGCTAGCCATATATTTGTGGTCAAATGATAAATTACAGAATTGCTAAGTGCATTCATTGCTAGAGTTGCAGTGACACCAGCCTCTTCTGTGTGATTTTCAAGCAGACGTTAATTTTGCTGGCCTGTAATATACAAAAGAAATATCAGGGGGTGGGAGGCATTTGGGACCTGGCCTGGCCTCCAAGTCCATTCATTGGTGTGTCTGGTTCAGACTGAGAACCATCTTCTCTCACGTCTTCTAATTGATTTTCATGCCTTTGAGTTTGGCTATGCGCCTGAGCTGGGTGAGAACAGGTCTGAATTTGGAGGTTGGAAGTCCAGGCCAGCTGGTGGTTCTGGACTGTAGAATCCAGGGCCCTAGGTCTGCACTTCACTCTCAAGTAGCTTCAGGAGGATTATCTTGTCTGAGAGTCCGTGTCCTCCTCATGATGGCAAAAAGTAACAGTCCCTCTGTCCACCTCCATCTCTCAAGGATACTGCAAAGTACAGTGGCTTGTCTGGTAAATGTACAGTAAGTTCCAGTTACATTTAGTAGAAATGATAAATTTTGGAATTCAAACAAGGTGCAGTACCTCAAACCAGCACCACGGGCTTTTCCCTTTTGCTCCTGCCTCGGGCTTATTGTCTGCCTGTCCCTCTGCTGGGTTCCCTGCCTCCCTTCTCTTTCTTCCTGCTTGCTGCTCAGTCCTCAGTTCCTATCCTCCAGCCCCTGCATCTTCCATCTTCCTTTCTTAACTTTCTTTCCACTTTCCCTAGGCCTCCATTCCCCCTCCCTTATTTGCAAATCCTGTTCTTAGGCTTTGCTTGTTCTTGGTAAGGTGGAGCAATGGACATGGCACTCCTGAGAGGCACAAGAGGAAGCACTTTCTGTTGTCTTGAGGGAGGATGGGCTCTCAGGAATCACAGCTCACCCCAGGGGTGTTTTGATGGGTCGAACTGCTTGGAGCAGAATGCTAGTTAAGTTTTATGTACTCGAGATGGTTAGACACTTAGAATCCTTCTGCCCTGGCTGAAAGGCTTGGCCCTAAATATCTCTGGAGAGTCAGAAGGAGGAATCCAAGCTTTGGTGGTCTCTCCGGCACAGCATTTGCATATGCTAAGTGTATCAGGCTAGTTTTCTGCTTATAATCTTCGAGTTTCCGGAGACTAGATCCCAAGAAGAGGAGGTGAATGTGGCAAGGGAGAGAAAGGGAAACATTAAGATTTAAAATCTTGAAATAGTTTAGACCAATTCCTTCCTTTTATGTAGGAAGAAATCAGTCTCAGAGAGTTCAAGAGAACTTTTGCAGACTCACAGAGCAAAAAAGAGGAGAAAAATCCAAACCTATATTTGTTTGTTTTCTCCATTCTATACTGATAGAAATGGAAAGGGAAAGAAGAAGAAATTAAATCAGTAGATGAGACAGAAGAAGAGAAATCAGAGGATCTAGTCCAATTGTTCTTTCCAAGCAATCCATTGGCTAAACCCCACAAGCTGGATTTAGAATTAAAGGGCCAAGTAATGAGCCATATGAAATTGAACAAGCCATTTGAATTCTCCCACTTCTGTTTCCCTTATCCACTCAGCAACACAGTAGAGCGTTCTTTCGATTCTTCCTTTAAAAGATCCAGATTGAAATTTGATATTGTTTGGATTTGTGCCCACCAAATCTCGTGTGGAATTGTAATCCCCATTGTTGGAGGAGGGGCCTGGTGGGAGGTGCTTGGATCATGGGGGTGGATTTCCCCCTTGCTGTTGTTGCGATAGTGAGTGAGTTCTCGGGAGATCTGGTTGTTTAAAAATGTGTAGCACCTTCCCCCTTCTCTCTCTTTCTCCTTCTTCAGCCATGTAAAATATGCCTGCTTCTTCACCTTCTACCATGATTGTAAGTTTCCTGAGGCTTCCCAGCCATGCTTCCTGTACAGCCTGGGGAAACTTGAGCCAATTATACCTCTTTTCTTTATAAATTACCCAGTCTCAGGTATTTCTTTATAGCAGTACAAGAACAGCCTAACACAAAATTCAACTAGCACTGAATTTACCTACCTTATCCCCTACAATGTATAAGCCAGGAATAATTCAATACTTCCAATTAGTTTTTGAGTAATTTTCACTATCTCATTTTACAGATAGTGAGACTGAACTTGAAGCTTCCTACATTTTTTCATTTAGGGGAAGCAAACTGAATGTGGTGGAAAGAACACAAACTTTAGAATCAGGTGCGTTTTTGTTTATATTTTTTAAACCACTTTATGTTTCTAGTGCTATGTAATGACTCTAAACTTCAACTTTCTCAACCGTCAAAGGAAATAAGGAAGCTGACCCTGAAGAAATAACGGGGACTAAGTGGGAGCGTGTACATGGAGGCCCTTGCTAGAGGAGCTGACTCTCTAGGAGGTGAAAGTGAGAGAAAGACACACATCACCTGCTGTACTTCAGTTTGGAGTTTGGTTCTTAAGGTGGGTGAACAGAGTAGATAAAGAAAGATTAAAAAATCTTCCTACATATGTAATTTCATTCTGTTCATTCAGAGAATTAAACTGAGCCCCCACTAGGATTGAGTCATTCTTCCTGGTTTTGAAACTGTCGGAATGCTTGAGAAAACAACAACAAACAACTATTACTGGTGGGTGAAGAAACAAGAAAGTTCTTAATGAGGCAAAAACAATGCCTGCTAGAGCAAGCTCTGGTCCCACAGAGCACTAATGGTTCCCACACATCCCCGGGCTCCTCCTGTGCAGTGGGCCCCGTGGGCCTCACGTGTAAAAGCAAAAAGGAAAGAAATGGAACCATGAAATTCTAGTGTATCTATGTAAGCATCTTATCCGTAGCCTCAGAAAAAAAAATGAGAAGAATGAATGGGAGGTCGGTTAATTGTAGTAACTTCAAGTCTGTGTTCTTAGATAAGGATCCAGGTGGTCTCTGTGTAGAAAGTAATAAAGAAATGCATGGTCTACTGTTGTATAGGCTTTTGGGAGGATTTGGGAAGTGTGAGAATTACAGGCTCTGCTGCAACCTTGCCAGGCATCTACAAGGTTGCCCAAGAACCCTTGTGCAAAAACTCATCCAGACTTTCCAAAGCCCCTGCAAATGCTTCACTGGCATTCAGCTTTGTTAAAAACAAAACAATCAAAAAAATAGTTCAAGTTTGCTATTACAGCCTTCTTGCCTCCCTTCCCTCACACAAAATAGCCCTGAACCCAGCCCCATTGTTGTGAGAGCCGGCCCACCTCTCACTTTGCACTTCTCTGTCCTGTGTATCCACCTGGCTTGCCTTTCCCATTTCCATGTCTGACCCATCCTTCACATTGTGAATGTATATTTCACTGGGAGCCCCTCGACTCCTTTAGCCCTAGGCTGCCTCCCCGCTGTCTGGGATCTGCAGGGCCTCCTCTGCTGCACTGACTTCTTCTTCTAAATTGCAGTTCTTTCTTCCCCGGGACAGTCTCCCTCAGACCAACCCTGGGTTGGCTCTGATGACACTAGCAAACTTCCGCAAGTCTCAGTTCTGCGTGTGCCAAGCAGAGTGTCGGGTACATTCATGAATGTTTACGCACACATGAGTGGACATACAGGAGCCACTGCTCTGGAGTGTCTACCAGAGGGGCATTCACTGCAGCTCTGTGCCTTTGAGGCTGGGCTCTGTACTAGGCTTTCTGCTTTGTGCTTTTGAAACCACGTGGCTTAGGTTGGAATTCTGGCTTGGCCACTTCCTGGATGTGACCTTGGATGAATTCCTTAAATTCTTGGTACCCCACCTGTTTCCTCATCTGTCAAGTGGAGAGATTCCTCACCAAGTGAAGAGACTAATGCTACATATCTCCCTGGGTGTTATGTGAGTTAAATGTGTTGATACGTATAAAACACAGAACCAGGCCCAGGCATTGTTAGTGTTCATTACAGGCCAGCACTTTGAATGTAGAGGACGTGGGCAGAGAGGCTTGGAGAGATTCATCAGTCCAATCGCTGCCCATGCAGGTCCAGGAACTCATGTTCAGAGAGGCCCAGAGCCTGTGTCAAGCCAGTCTGGTGACAGGCTCAGACAAGACTCTGACTCTTTGTGGACAGTGGACATTATCTTGTGTGTGTGTGTATGTGTGTGTGTGTCTGTGTGTGTGTGTGTGTGTGAGAGAGAGAGACACACACACACAGAGAGGTGGGAGGATGGAGGGTTAGGGAGAGAAGACAACTCCAGCCTGTTTCCAAATCTGAGCAGATTTCTAATTAGGATAACATTCAACGATTCTTACAAGAAAATATAGGAAAGGAGGAACTCATCTCTGGGCCTGCTTAGAAGTACGCGGTGGCAGAAGGTAATCAAGCTTCCTTGAACCTCTGCAACTGCTCGGCTCAGAATCTGGCACGAGCTATCTTTGTTTCCCTATCTTTTCCGGAAGCCTTTAGCAATTGCTAACAATCCTATTTACCCTGTGTACCAGACAAACACTGTTACCGTCGCCATCTCACTATTTTTATCTAATATTGAAATTTCTCTTCCTAAGAGCAGCCCTGAATATATTATGATATCTGCTGAATAAATGATGTGCGTAATATACTGTGCAGAGATGGTATTTATGAAGCCCAGGTCTAGCTAAAAAGAAGGAATCATTCAGTTCTCATTTAAAAGGAAATTCAATTGGATAAATTTTCAAGAAAGCAAAGTCATGTATTTTCTTTTAAACATCCATACAAACTTTTGGATTCAAGGCCAATTTCTTCCTATCCCTCCATGAGAGAGATTGCCCTGCCATTTGTAACATAATTTTTTTTTTCCTACAGAAATCGAGGTTGTCTCCCTGTTCCTATGTGAGGCTTGTCCCTTTAGTACTATCATCATCTTAGTAGAATAAATATAATGATATGTCAAAAACATTTAACAGTGTCTGAGACATTACAAATCAGTCTCTCTAAATGTCTCTGAGTTAAAGGGGCTTTAAAGCCCTCCCATTTTGCAGGGGAGGAGGCTGTACAACAATAGGCAGTGCTAGGAAGTGGATCGCTGATTTCTCAATAGCCCTTCCAGCTCTATGAAGTGTTTTAATATTCACCACACAATTTTCTTTCACCTCTTATACTTGGTGTAGAGTAGCCACAGTGATGGTAGCAGTTATGATATTAATAAAACTATTCTTTGCTTATTACAACAGTTTATAAAGTACCACTCTCTAGTGATACATTGGGGGACTGAGGCCAGAAGAAAAAAAGTGGGTCATTTGTGCAAGTTCCCATGAGGAATGAATGAGGAACCCTGGTTCAGCTCAGGACTTGTGCTCCTGACGGCAAGTCTACCGTCTGTCTTTGTGAGTGTGTGCTGCTGCTGCTGCTGCTGCTGCTGTATTTGTCTTTCCCTTGGGGCTTTGACCCTCGTGATTCTGACTCGGGAAGCCAAAATCTGGTCAGCTTTGTTTACACAAAATTGAAAGTCAGAAAGTCAAGTGCATGGTTAAAGAAGTGCTAATCCGGCCGGGTGCAGTGGCTCATACCTGCAATCTCTGCACTTTGTGAGACTGAGGTGGGTGGATCACTTGAGGTCTGGCCAACATGGTGAAACCCCATCTGTACTAAAAATACAAAAATTAGCCGGGCGTGGTGGCATGGTCTTGTAATCCTCCCAGCTACTTGGGAGGCTGGGGTGGGAGAATCGCTTGAATCCAGGAGATGGAGGTTGCAGTAAGCCTAGATCATGCCACTGCGCTACAGCCTGGATGACAGACTGAGACTTTGTCTCAAAAAAAAAAAAAAAAAAAAAAAGAAAGAAAGAAAAGAAGTGCTAATCCTCCTTTCTGAGTTTCCTCATCCTGGGATTTTAACTCTACATTCATTCAATCTGCCCTTAAAGACAAGAAAAAAAAGAAGGCTTGAAGCAATAACAACAACACTGCAAAACTTTCAGGAATTTTCTAAATAAATGTCTTTCTTTTTCAGATGGGGAAAATGATTTTGCAGGTGAAACTCAGAAAGATGAAGCAGCTTTCCAGAACCACAAAGCCAACCAAGGGCAACATGAAGATGAAGACTCAGGTCTCTTTATTCTTCTCAAAGTGGTCTTTCCATTGTGTCGCAAGGCTGCTGCTTGGCGATCTTCAGACCATTAGGACAAAGTAAGTCACCAATCAGGGGTTTACTGCCTTACCTGCCGGATCTGTTAGCCTCCCCAGACCTCAATCCTACCCCCCATAAGATGGATCACAGAAGGTTAGCAAAATGGTTTAGAGTCTTTCTTTTTTTAGCATCTCAGGGCCCGATGACAAAAACATGCTCAGAGCTGCATTCCCCAAAGCAAGAGTCCTATGGGCAGGCACAGGGGCTGGGTGCAAAGGAAGGTCAAAGAAGTTTGGAAAAATTCTGTTTTCAATCGTTTCTTTGCAGCAGATTTAGAAGGATCATGTGCACTATGTGAATACCCTAGAGGGACAAGCTATGAAGTATTTCCCAACTTATTTGTGTAGAGACTTTTCTTTTTTTTTTTTTTTGCAAATAATATCTTGCAGTACTAACGATCTGTAGACAATACTTCAAGTAAGGATGCTTTAGACCACTCGTCAACAAATTATGGTCCACAGATCAAATATGTCTTGCAAATGAAGTTTTATTGCTGCACAGACACACTTGGAATGCAGAGACTAAGTGGCCCACAGAGTCAACATTTACTATCTGGTTCTTTAGAAAAGAAGTGTGTATCCCCTTTAGAGAATAGTACAATGGGCTCCTTTTACTTTTTATTGTAACTTAGAGCCTCAGTATTAGTTACCATAAATGTTGGAGACAGAACATTTTCCCTCCTTCCTAACAGTACAATGGAGTCTATCCACTGAGATGGTTGTTATGGACACATGCTTAGAGTTTTCACTTACAGTCCATCTAAGCATCTATTCACAGATGATATGGTTTGGCTATGTCCCCACCCAAATCTCATCCTGAATTGTAGCTCCCACAGTTCCCATGTTTCATGGGAGGGACCCAGTGGGAGGTAATTGAATCATGGGATGGGTCCTTCCCATGCTGTTCTTGTGATGGTGAATTAGTCTCACAAGATCTGATGGTTTCATAAAGGAGAGTTCTCCTACACACTCTCTTTCTCTTTGGCTGCTGCCATCCATGTAAGATGTGACTTGCTCCTCCTTGCTTTCCACCATGATTGTGAGGCCTCCCCAGCCATGTGGAAATGTGAGTCCATTAAACCTCTTTTATTCATAAACTAGTCTCAGGTATGTCTTTATTAGCAGTGTGAGAACAGACTAATACAACAGATAGGTTAACTAAGACTTGCTTGTAAATGTGACAAACTTGAGATCATATAGATGGCCCAATTCCAGGGCTGGGGTGGTTACATCCACTGCATAATGGCCTTGTCCACTTCATGCTAAGTGGGAGAAACTGGGATGGAAAAGCTAGTTCTCTATTGGAAACTGCATCCAGATTGGAGGCCCATTCTAAGTTTCCCAGTGAAGAGGAATTGCAATTGAGCTTCTGCCTGTGTCATTCCAGGGCATGCTAACATTTGCTATAGGTTTACATTTAACCTTAAATTTGTAGTTTTTTTTTCTTTTGTTGCAGATTGGTTTTCAGTGAACTGAATACTAAAAAGATATTATAGAGAGAAACAACCCGCCTGGCTGATTGTTTCTTCCCAAAATGGATGTGATGATGAGCGAACGCTTTCATTTACATAAACAATCAGTTGAAAGCCCCTCACCAAATGTGAGCATTCATATTTGATGACATCCTGAATATAACCATAAATAACAATATTTTCATTGTTGGGTAATAAACATCATTATCCAGTGTGTTTTAGGTGAGTGGGCACTTAACGGGGTAAGAAGGAGATGATCAGGAAGATTAAGGTGAGAGCTCAGTAAGATGAGAAGAGATAACCTTGCAAATTTAAGGTGTGCAATAAACATCTTTGCCAAGGGCCTGTTTGTCAATACAATTAGGTTTTTTGACTCATACCAGATAACTTGTGCAAATAAAATGTATCACAGCAGAAAAATCTTTTAATCACCCTGCAAGCCTGTGTCAAAGGACAAAATGTGCCAGGTTCTGCCCATGGTGAGCTCATGGTCTGGCGAGATGACCAGAGCACTCATAGACAAGCCATGACAGTGCAGTGTAAAAGAAGTGTCAGAACAAAGGAAACAAGTTTCTGTGGGTCTCTTTCTGTGCAGATGTTCTACGATCCTGTGATTCTGATTTCATTGTTTTGTTCTTTTGCTTTGTTTTGTCTTTGGTTGTTTATTTTTAAATTTCCATTTCTGTAGTTTTAAATTATTGTATTCATGTAGGATATACCTCCATAAAGCTCATTAACCTTCAGCACACAGGTTGATGAGTTTTTATATATAAGCACACTTATGTGACCACCACCTAGATGAAGACACAGGATATTCAGTACCCTAAATGTGGACACTTTATTTATTTTATTTATTTATTTATTTTTTGTGAGATGGAGTCTCTCTGTGTCACCCAGGCTGGAGTGCAGTGGCGCCATCTTGGCTCACTGCAAGCTCCACCTCCTGGGTTCATGCTGTTCTCCTGCCTCAGCCTCCCAAGTAGCCGGGACTACAGGCGCCCGCCACCAAGCCCAGCTAATTTTTTTTGTATTTTTAGCAGAGACGGTGTTTCACTGTGTTAGCCAGGATGGTCTCGAACTCCTGACCTCGCGATCCAACTGCCTCGGCCTCCCAAAGTGCTGGGATTACAGGCGTGAGCCACTGTGCCAGCGAATTGTTTTAAACCTCAAAGCAGTGTACCTTATAAATAAACAAAGGAAAATAAAATTACAGAGACCAAAAGAAAAATAAATTCTAAAAAGATTATCAGCCAGGTGTGGTGGCACACACCTATAGTCCCAGCTACTCAAGAGGCTGAGGCAGGAACATCCTTGATCCCAGGAGTTTGAGGCTGCAGGGAGCTATGATCACTCTGCTGCATTCCAGCCTGGGTGACAGGGTGACGCCCTGTGTCAAAATAAAATAAAATAAAATAATAAGATTATGAAAGAGGCACTGGTCATGAGCATAGGCGTTAGCACAGAGACAAATCAAAACCTGGAGCTGGCATCCACAACCTGTGAGTCCCTAGAAAATGCATCTCATCTCTTTGAGACTCAGTTTCCCCAACTGCAAATCACCAATGACAATACCAAATTGGGAGGATAAGAACTGTGAGATTGATAGGGAGAGTTGTGCAGGTAACTGTAGTAGGACAGGTAGAAGCCTCCCATGATGTGGCCCACAATGAGAGGTCAGGAAGTATTTGCTAGTCCTATGATGAGAAGACAGCAACAATGCAGAGATTCCACTTTGCAGCAGGTCAATAGTTTGTATGGCCTCTAAGTTATGGATTTACTTGTTCAAAGGAAATGCCATTCATAAGGGAAGAAGAACATGTCATTGATGAGTGGTCATTCATTGTGGAGTTCAAGGTAACTGTTTTCCAAATTTAAAAAAAAGTGATTACGTTGAGACTAAGAAATCTGGGGTCCATCTGTCTTTACATTTTTTGTTCCATGATTTTCTCAATGTTCCTTGTCACCTGGGTCTTTGTTATTTTCTGGGAACAATGGACCTTGACCTCAATCGTCGGACAAGAGCGTATGAGATTTCAATCAGTTTTCATGCAAGGATAAGTGCTTCTGGACTCTGGGGATTTTCTCTTTATCACTTTGGATCCCATAATGAATAATCGCCATGTGATGGTTAATCTTATGTGTCAACTTGGCTGGGTCAACGTGCCCAGATATTTGGTCAAACATTATTCTGATGTTGCTGTGAGGGTGTTTTTGGAGGAGATTAACATTTAAGTTGGTAGACTTTGATTAAGACAGCCTTCTCTAGTGTAGGTTGGCCTCATCCAATCAGTTGAAGGCCTGAATGATTAAGAAGGAATTCTATGTAATACCCGAAATCAGCCTTTAGTCTGGAACTATGCATCTGCTCATCTCTAGGTCCCCAGCCTAACAGCCCACCCTGCAAATTTTAGACTGATCAAGCCTTCACAATCACACCAGCCAATTCCTTCAAACAAATCTCTCTCTATGTGTGCACACACAACCTAATTGTTAAGTTTCTCTGGAGAACCCTGACCCATATATCCCACAGAAAGAAGGAGAGTCCAATTTCAGTGGGGTTCATGATGCCAGGTACTCAGCAAACTCTTTAAGAGAAAATAACAGTCTCCAAAGTCCTGGAAGCCTGCAGTGGAACTCTGGCATGTGCACTTCCTAATGCTTTGACAATGGTATGGTTTGGCTCTGTGTCCCCACCCAAATTTCATCTCAGATTGTAATCCCCACGTGTCAAAGGAGGGTGAGAGTGATTGGATCATGGGGGCAGTTTTCCCCAAGCTGTTCTTATGATACTGAGTGAATTCTCATGAGATCTGATGTTTTTATAAGTGTTGGCAGTTTCTCCTTCACTCTCTCTTTTTCCTGCTGCCTTGTGAAGAAGAAGGTCCTTGCTTCTCCTTCACTTCTGCCATGATTGTAAGTTTTCTGAGGCCTCCCCGGCCATGTAAAACTGTGAGTCAATTAAACCTCCTTTCTTTATAAAATACCCAATCTCAGGTATTTCTTCATAGCAGTGTGAAAATCGACTAATACAGACAGCATGAGTGTCTAAGCCTCTTGGAGCCTTGCTTTTGTCATTGTTATGGGGAGGTAGTGGAATCTGTGCTCCAGGCTACTTGAGAGAGTTAAATGATGTGTTATATTACCTCCTGGTCCATGGTAAACACTTCCCAAATGTTGACTTCTCCTTCTTTATTCTGAAAGCAGACCACTGGGAGAAAAGCTCTGTTGTTTTTTCTCTCCTTTGCAAACTCCAGTACATTCTCTCTGACTAATCAGGACCGCAAAGAGAGAGTTGATGGGAGAGATGAATGAAGCACCAGTTCTTGCCTCTTCTTTTAATTCAAGTTTTATCTCTATGGATAAGCATCATCAGACATTGCTCAAACATTTTATGGTTTAGACAGGAATTATAATTCAGAGAAAGAAAATTGCATGAAAGGAAAGAAGTAGTTACAAAATAAGTTCTCTTGTTCTATGTATCTTTTTATTCTGTACACTAATTTCTGGATATGCCTGTTAATCAGCATTTGACTGTTTTACAACTGGCACAATTATTTTGTCAAAGGTCATAGGGGTTTTTTTGTAGTTGTTTTTTTAATTAATCTTTGAAAATAAAGTTAATTTACAGTTTATTAACTTAGATTACTAGAAATCGCTGCCATGGGCTTTTCAACTGCAACAAGACCTCAAAAAAGTGAGTTTTTAAGACCAATCTGTAAGACTTAAAAACATTAATAGCTATCATTGAACCAGCAGGAGAAAAAATAGACTGTCTATTCTCTCCCTCTGCATTCAGAACCCAGGTTTTGTATTTTCCCCATAAACATCCAGAATCGGATTTTCCTGTTCTTTTTTCCCACAAAACAAATGGGTATTTTCCATGTTGACGATAATTATATAGCACCTACGGGCTTAAAAACACATTCACTCTCAGGCTGTCTATGAACATGCTCTTAGCTCACTCCTGAGAAGAAAGGAGTTTTATTGACAAACTGTTTTTCAGTTGATTGAATTGAAGCTCAGGGAGGTGGGCTGGCTTAATCAAGCTCAGGTGGCTACAAGTGGTTGAGGCAGGTCTGAAAACTGAAGAAGGAACCAAGCCTGTGCACTTTCCTGTGATTAAAAAGATGGTGTCTAAATTACACATATTGAACAACCAAATTGAAGACTAGCCCTGTCCCAATACCTAGGTCCCCTCTCTTCGCAGTCCTCCCCATCTTTAAAGCCCCAGGAAGGTATGCCCAGATTTTGAGAACTGACTATGTCATTCCAAGCCTCAGTCCAAAGTGACCAGTTGAGTGTTTCCAAAGGGCCACGGTGCAAGAAAGCAGAGTGGGCATCTCCTATTTGAAATTCAGGTCCGTCCCCTGACATGCATTAACTATGTGATCTTGTCCAAATTGCTACTTCTTTTTGACCCTAATTTTCCATCTGTAGACAGGAAGAACAATATCCACTTAGTAGCATGATTATAAGTATTAAATAAAACAATGTGTGCAAATGTATGAGGATCAGAGTTAAGCATGTAATAGATGCTTAATAAGTGCTATCCCAATTTCTCCCTTCTCTGGAATGAGTTCACTTTGCTTGAACACATTGACATTGATAGGCATATATGGAAAATGTGAGGTCTGGTGAAGCAGAGGTTGCAGGAGGTCAGCAAACCTGACTCTCTTTTTTCCTGAGAACACGGCAGACCACATTAACTGGCCTCCTTTGCAGTTAGGCATTGCTGTGTGTCTCTGAACATGATGAAGAAAATGATGGTGAATTTAAAAGGATGGTTCTTTTCCTTCAGGAACACACATTTAGAATGAACTTCAGCAAGCAATAAACTTCAGATCTGGCCAATCATTGATAGTTGGGGGTTTATCTGTTATAGTGGCTAGTGTTACCTTATCCAGTACTTACCCATGCAACATGGTTCATTCACTTAGAAATAGCTCACACATTTAGATGCATAGCAACGTGTGCACACACACAGACACACACACACAAACACACACACACACCAGAAATTTAACATTTTTGTGGATACAGTGAATGCTTTATGGAATTTTTAAAATTCTTGATAGTATCAAGAATAAAAAAATTTATACTTGGAGAGACCTTCAGAGGCCAATTGAGAATTTCCCTTTTATAGCTGTCTTGCAGTTGACCACCCACTGCTTGAACCTCTCCTCTGATATGGTGCCCACTGTCTTTCATGAAAATTCCTGGCCAAGACAGCTCTAAATGTTACAATGTGGGCTTCATGTCAAGATCAGAGCTGCCTTCTCTAATGTCCAGCCATTCACCAGGGCTCCACCCTCTGAGAACCAAGAGCCTGCTTGTTTTCCTATAGAAAATCCCCTTAAATAATTGAAAATATAGCCAATTCCTCCATAACCTTTGTTTTGTAAGTGCACATTTGTTTAATGTGACTGGTGTCATAAGGAACAATGCGACATTACAAAACTACACCTAGCTAGATGGAGCCACATAGAAATGTGAGACAACTTACCCTCCCATCTCAGGTCACCCTTCCTCCATCACTTCACAATAACTCACAAGCCTCCCTACTTCCCAGGCCCCCTTCCAGAAGCAAGCTTCAGGCCTTTCTCAAAGTTAGTGTTGCATTTATTGTAGCATGCATATATTTATTAACTACTTAACTGGTGCAAAACGGCAGTATCTCTTCTATTAGGTCATATATTTTTAAAAATGTGTCCCTGATGAAGTTTTTGAATGTTGCGCCCTAGCCTAATTTCCTCTCTAATCCCTGGGATTGTGAGTGATTTTTAGGAACACAGATGTCACAGTGTGGCAGAACTGACTGTAGAACTTGCCTCTTCCTTTGGCTTGTTGATGAGATAGGGGAGTATTTGTCATTAAGGTACATCTTTACATTCTCTCAATAGAAAAGAACCTTGCACCAGGCTTGGCCTGGTGCTGGAAACTCAATGATGAGTAAACACAAGTAGTTCTTGTGTTTCCAGAACTTACAGATTATAGTCCTCCCAACCTCTCAATTCTCCTAGGAAGAAGAACAAATAGACAAACAAAGGAGGATGACAATGAAATGGTGTAATTTCTGGCTCAGCTAATCCAACCACTGAAAACAGAGAAAAAGGAGTGAATTCATGTTGGTGGGTCACTTGTACCAGTGCCTATGCCAGGTGTTTATATAACCATTAAGTCCATTCAGCCCAGCTACAAGCCCTGGGGTGAGCTTTACATCTTCCATTTTGGAAGCGAGGGACTGGGGAGTTTTAGCATCTTCTGAAGACCTAGGGCTCAAATCCCATTGAGCTCTGACACTAATTCTTATGTATTTTCCAATATGTCATGATTTTCCCCAGTGTGCTTTCTGCCTTATCCAATGTCTACTCTGTTGAATTAAGGACCAAATATGTTTTTGATGCTGATGATTCTTTGCATGGTGTTCACATATTAGTCAGGAAAGTGGGAGGTGGAACTACCAAATAAAAGTAGGCAGGATTTGCCTGACCAGGGAGGGCAAAAGACAAATACAAGTATGTAGATTATTAACAGATATTATTTGACTTCAAGCCCAATTCAGAACTAATAAAGTTTGCATAATTCATGCAATCATAAAATGAAACATTTTGTAAAATTGCATCACATATGGAAGTGATGACCTATCATCTAGTATCTATGAAGTGCAAGGGTGATTTCAAAGCTGTATTTCAAGAGGCCTTTGAGAGACCATTTGGGGCCAGAAATGGCCAATATAGTGGAGTTGTGGCCATTTGGTGCTGGCATGGAAACTAAAAGCTGGAACTGCAGCCAGGAATGCAGTAAAAAGAGACTATGCATCCTGTTTCTACGACTTACATTCATCACTGCAGACAACCAGGTAATTCAATTATCTTTGGCCTTGGAAGTCTGTGTCATGTGGTTTATGTGCCTTTCTCTGTCAGTCCCTGTTGTTCCGTCAGACCTGAGGGTGGTGGCCCTGGGCTGGATGGAGGAGGGAGAGCGCTGGTATGTACATGGACAGGAGGCTAAGAAGAAGAATCTGTGTTATTTACTCTGAAAGTGAGGACAATGATCTCGTGGTCCAGAATGCATTGTCCCTTGGAGCCCCCAGTAAGAATAACGTAATTCACTTTTATAGCATCACATTTTATACAAACTCTTTTGTTGGTGAAGAAAAATGTTTCATCTGACATGACTGCAGGGGAAATCCCCTCATGTTCTTGCTCTCCCTTGCCCCTAATATTCTTGTGCCCATCTATAAGAGCACATAAAACATGTGGCATGCAGGATGGTGATGAGATGGCAGACTTTTTCTAACATCAGAATTTCAATAAGGATGAAATTTGCCTCCAAAAGAGGACAGTGATCTTTTCACAAACACTGTCCTTTGTCCTGAGGCACACAAAATCCCCAAATCCCTAAAATATTTCATCTGAAGATAAGATAATTTTGCTCTAGCTTAGGCTGAAAAAGAAAGAAGGGGGAAAAGCCATCTATCAGATGCAGCCAGAAAAGTCCTGTTGCTTAGGGAGAAGGTAAATTAAAGGCTCCTATCTTATCTGTATTTCAATTTAAATCTTATTTTTGGTCCCCGGCAGTGCAACCCGTTGAAGTCTTTCCAAGTAAAAAAAAAAAAATGCCATTTCAGTAGGTGGACGTTAAAGAAATCTTTAACGGGTATGTTCTACATGTGATATGGGCTACTTTTCATGTGGGGGAGAAATGACATGAACAATATTTTGAAAGAGATATGAAATTTACAAAAGTCAGAAGGGCAATGGATGCATTACCCTGGTGAATTCTTTCTCATAGGGTCTTTTGATTCACTGAACCCCATTTGAATATCTGCTAACCCACCCCCAATACTTAAGAAATTATAGCTAAAGAGGTTGGGGGAGGAGATCCAGGAAAGGGAGTTAGGAACTGTCTGAATATCTCGTTATGGAAATCCTTTTGAGGCACTGAGTTCAGGACTGGGTTTATCACAACAAAGCAGGCAAAAAGAAAGAAGCCAGTATTCGGATTAGAGACTGCTACCCATGTGAGTAACTCTTATTGAAACAGCTTAGTAGAACCCAATGAATAAGACCTAGTGCTTCATGCCAAATTATAGACTAAATCAGGAATCAAGTAATAAATAGACCAATCAACCAATCAATCAATATGATTAAATGCAAAAACATATATAAACTAGGTTCCAAAGTAAAAATAAGGCAATTGTAAAAAGTGAGTTTTATGTCAGCCATCAAGGAAACACTAATGAGGAATTTGTATGTCCACAGCACTGTGCTGTATAATCCTTGGGGGGTAAGGATGGAGATGTGATAAAGGAGTGATATGGCTTGGCTCTGTGTTCCCACCCAAAACTCATTTTGAATTGTAATTCCCACATGTCTAGGGAGGGACCTGGTGGGAGGTGATTGGATCATGGGGGCAGATGTCCCCCTTGCTGTTCTTGTGATAGTGAGTGAGTTCTCATGAGATCTGGTGGTTGATAAAAGTCTTGTGCATCCCCTGCCCTCATTCTCTCCCCTGCCGCCATGTAAGATGTGCCTTGCTAACCCTTCACCTTCTGCCATGATTGTAAGTTTCCTGAGGCCTCCCAAGCCATGTGGAACTGTGAGTCAATTAAGCCTCTTTTCTTTATAAATTACCCAGTCTCAGGTATTTCTTTATAGCAGTATGAAAATGAACTAATATAAAGAGTATGTTCCAGAGTGAAGGGAGGAGGTGTAGGTTCTATTGCTAGCTTTGCTACAAATGACCAAGACAAAGGTCAGTAAACTTTTTCTGTGAAGGACTAGATAGTAAATATTTCAGGCTTTGCAGATCATATGGCGCCAGCTGCAGCTACTCAAGTCTGCTGCTGTAGTACGAAAGCCACCGTGGACAATATGTAAATGAATGGGCATGACTGCATTCCAATAACATTTTCTTTATGGACATTGAGATTTGAATTTTTTACTTGTCAGAAAATATTATTCGTTTTTCCTAATCATTAAAACATATAAAAACCACTCAACTCACAGATGATACAAAGAGAGACAGTGGCCAGATTTAGCCTCTTGGTGATAGATCAGCCAAGCACTGATCAAGATGATACCTCAATACCACCATAAGGTGGTCAGGTTCACTACTGAAGAAGTGATTTAGATAGTGCAAGGTGTGAATTGTGAGAGCACCTTAAGTATTGGAGTTCCAAGAGAAAGCATCAGCAGGACTACTGTTGGGACAATTAGGCTGCATGGGGGAGGAGAGAGGCTGTGGCTCATTTGTTAGCTAGAAACGTTATCAGAGGGAGTGATGGGCTAACAATAATAACGTAGTATGTTATCTTACTGAGCCAACATTTACTGAGCACTTACCCAAAGCCAGGCACTGTTCTACACATCCTTCCAATTCTTTAAGCTTTATGTCAATGGAAAGAGATAGGTGTTTTTTCTACCACCACACTGCAAATGGGGAAACTGAGGCCAGAGGAGTAAACTAACTTGCCAGAGGGCACAGAGCTGATAAGTGATAGATCCAGAAAACACTAGAGCTGGGAATTTGGAAAGTGCCATGTAGAAGTACAGACTTGGAACTCAGGGGTCAAATTGTCTGAGCTCCTATCAGGCCTTCACCACTTGCCAGCTCCAGGAACCAGCTTCCTAACCTCTGAGCCTCACATTCCTCCTCTGTGAGACAGAACAATCATTGAATCTACTTTCTAATGTGAGATTGAGAAATAATTAAACTTATGGCTCATAACTAGTGACCAATAAATATTGGCTAATACTACCCTTAACTATAAATTGTCCTAAGTCTTTTCAAACACATTTGAATGTGGAGCTATTAGTACAGTATATTCTTTGCTTCGAAATTCCCTCAGTCTGACTTTGATTCCTCTAATCTGTTCTTTGTATCAGGATTTGGCAAATGAGGCCATAGTCCCTCCATTTATAAATTCATAAATATTATGATATTGTAAACAGCAGGGAAAAGTCCTGAGGACGTTTTTAGACCGCCTCTGGAAAAGCCCCAGGAGTGCGCATGTTGTCCCAGACTCTGTTGGGTCTGGAAACATAAGCGACAACAGCACTGCTTATTGAATGCAGACTCGATGGGCTCCAAGGGACCTGGAGGCGAATCTCACCTGACCCCTGCCTTCGAGGAGGGCGGCATGCAAATCACTCCCAACAGCATTCTGGGTGCGTGCGCAGCCAGTCCCTCAGGTGTCTCATCCTGAGGAAGACCCATATGATCAGCTCAGCAGACTCCATCTTGTTTCATGAACGTCCCTAATTATTTTAGACAATGGGATTTTCAAGTTTTGAGGATTTTCTTTTCTTTCCAGTAGTTCTTGATTTTAAAATCAAGATCAGATCCTACCATCGTGTATTCCAAGTGCTCCCATCCTAATAATATCTGGAGATTTCATGATCTTTAGAATAAGTTCAAATCTCAAACTGTTTTTTTTTTACCCCTGACATTCAGGATCTTTCAAACTCTCATTCTTCTATTTATACAACAGAAATTTATCAGTTTTTATTTCTATCTTTCAATAATTTTACAAAGCACAGAATCTAGCATCTCTGAAATTGGGATGTACCTTAAAATCAATGGCATACTTCCTGGACACATTCTCAACACTGTATGCCAAGGAGCACTCATGACACAGTGGACACAGCTTGCATGCCTGTGTACATCAGAGGACCTACATTGCAACTTGCAGATTCTCAGAGATAATGGTAACCTGGACATAATGGTAACCAAGATTTAAGGGCACAGCATGTTTTTTAACCCCCCGGACTCAAACAGTTGTGGGAAGTGGTGAACCAGTTGGGTTTATCAACATTCCCAAATAGGAGTCAAAAATAGGCCCGCTGTCCATAATTGCAAAGCCAACTTAACTGTCTGGCTTCAATAACCTTTGTTCTTTTGTGCATTCTTTTAAGCAACACTGCATCATCATCATTCTTGATGGCAGAAAAACAAACACTCTATGGAACAAACACAGACTCCAACTGCAAAAGTGACTCAAGAAAGTTGCAACCTGTGAACAAGTTTTAAGACTATTAAGACCGTACCTTCCTTTTTATCACAAGAATTATATATAATGAAACTCTATGTCTACTTAAATCTAAAGGATTTCTTTTGTAAGTGTAAAATACAATTTCTAAGTAATAAGAAAGAATTGTGCTGTGGTTTTATTATCAATGTTCTTTTTTCTTACTTTTTTATTGGTAGTACTGAAGATATTGTTTCATCTTACAATTGATGATATCTTAGATTCAATAAAATATGGTTGTGTGCTAATCACAGACCATACTGGGATCAGAGACACCAAGGAACAGAGATAGTCCTTGCTGTAAGGACTCAGAATCTGCTAAAATGATATCAGCCCCCAGGTCCTCTAGGTATGATTTCCTTGGACTATCCCTTCCGTATTGATGCACATTTACTTATCCTTCAAGACCCAGGTTAAATAACATCTCCAAAGAGATATTTTCCCAGATAGTGCATCATCTCTCATTCTCTGCAGAAATAACAATTTCTTCCTTGGCACCTCTATAATGTTTTTATTATAGTCGTGGGCACTGGAGCCAGGCACCTTGGTTTAAATCCTGGCACATCCTTTTGCTACTTCTGTGGCCTTAGGCAAGATAATTAGGTACACCGAGCCTCAGTATCTTCATCTATATTGTGGATCTATATCTCATTCTCATCTCAGATAGCTATTTTGAGGATTAAATACATTAATATGCATAAGGCACTTAGAAGAGTATCTAGCATAAAGTAAGCAGATTTGACCATTATCATGCCACAGTGTCAGCCTTGATCCCACTGTAATTTTGTTCGTTGTGATGTGGGTCTGCATGTAAGCTCCTGGAGGCTGAAATGATGCCTGCTGTCAGCTTCATTTCTTTCTCTGCAGAGAGTGCAGCATTTGGCTCAGAAGACACAGTCGTTCATTAAGCCCATCCACAAACATTTGTTAAACACCTAGTATGCATTAGCCATTGTTCTAAGCTCTAATAATAAAGCTCTTAAAAATATATGTGGAGTGAATGAGCTAATAATTATTCACTTTACAAATAGTGGTGTGATAGCCAGAAAACAGACCAAGCACTTGGGATGCATGAACTCTGCATGTGATCTCTGTCATGTTTTGTGTATTTTGCATAATGTTTATTTGTTTAAACTAATAAATACTTTCCTAAAATTACAACCACCACACCTGATAGCATGGTCTTCTAGACTGCTGTCTGGTTCAACTTAACTCCCCTAAGGGGCTATCTCTGACTCATCAGGGATCATGCCTCTTTGTAATGTTAAAAGTCTCCACATGCAGTCTGCGGGAGTTACATTCCAAATGTTTCAACCTCAGCTGTTCACTACTCTCCCTCTGCTCTCCAAGTTGTCTCAGCTATGAACCTTGTCTCCAGCCTGTACCCTTTCTCAATACTTCCAAGCTGACATAGACTCAATTTCTTTTTTGGTTGTGTTTTTGTTTCCCTATCTCAGCCCTTCTTCCTTGCTATAAACCAAATGTTTGTGTTCCTGCAAGTTCATATGTTGAAATCCTAACCCCCAATGAGAGAATATTCGGAGGGAGGGGGGCCTTTGGGAGGAGATTAAGTCATGAGGGCAGAGCCTTCAAGAATGAGATTATCAAAGGGACCTCAGAGAGCTTGTTTGCCCAATTTGCCATGTGAGGATACAGTGAGAAGACGGCCATCTATGAACCAGGAAACAGGCCCCCATCAGACACTGAAAGTGCCAGTACTTTGATCTTGAACTTTTCAGGCTGCAGAACTGTGAGGAATAGATTGCTGTCCGTTATAGACCTCCCAGTCTATCGTATTCTGTTATAGCAGCCTGAATGGACTAAGACAATCTCAGGCATAACTTTCTAGATAACATTTGCCTTCCCTCATAGGCAACCTCCCCAGTTTCTCCTCACCTGACAGCAGCTACAGAAAGGTGATGTGTAGCTGCAGGTGCTGCTCACCTAATATTTCCTAGTCTCCAACTTCTGGGCACAGGGTAAGTCTGTTTCAGGAACTCTGTAACAGCTTTGGCCAATGTGTTGTGAACTAAGGAAATATGGCTCACTTCCAGGTAAAGTATTTGTTTGCGTGTGAAGACCCTTCAGTTCTCTGTAGCCTTCTGACCTGGTGATAAGAATAGTCATCAGGCTGAGTTTCGGAGTGAGAAGTCAAGGAATAGAACCGTGTTGGCCTCGTGATGGACTTGGGGCATGAAAAAGGAATAATGATCAGATGTTATTAGTGATTAATATCTGGGAGTTTCCTAATACCTCTGCAGAGTGGATACAATTGTCCAGACTGCTAAGGGCTGACAACATTTTCTACATCCTTAAAAGAAAAGCTCTATTTCCTTTTGGCTCATTATAATGACACATTAACTGTTCATGTACTGTGGATGAAATCCATGTGACATTTTTAGTAAAACTTCAGCCAAACATTTTCAGGTCTCTCTGTGTGTATCCTGTGGAAGGTGGCCTGTGTTGCCAAGTTGTATGCTGATGAACCAGTACTGGCATTTATTACAATTGAAAAGTAGCAGAAAGCTGTCTGATAAAACTTCTATTGTTTAGTGAACAGGGCTGGAATTAGGTAATGGTGGCAGGCACATTATAAGCAATTGTGCTTGATGCAGGGTTCACTTAGATTCATTCATAGTGTGGAGTCATTTCCAAATGCCAGTCTCCACTCTGTGTGCAGTACCAGCATCTAATATTTCTAAACATATTTCGGCTCAGTGACACCTTAATGGTATAAAATAACACTCGGCCTCCCTCTTAGAAAAATGGATACTCTCATTTCTCTAAACATTGGGCCTTCACCTTTAACCATTTCCATTTAAATGCAAATTTCAATCATGTCCACCTTTCTGTGTTCCAACATGAGCGTACAGAAATGAAAGCAGCTTGAATCCAAATTTCAAGAGTCTAGGAGCTGCTTCCTACAGGAGTCCTAGACGAGTTTAAATGGTTATTTTTTGTGTGGCTTCATGTTGCTGAGATTAGTCTCTAAGGGAATATTTTGCCTTTATTGGGAGGAGTGGCTAAGTCAGAAGAAGGAAGGATGACTTTCAGAGCAGGGGACAGACATAGGGATGGATGTCCCAGAAGTGAGTAACACCTTAATGGACCCTGGCTTATATTCTTAGACATGGACCCCCAAAGACAGAACTCAGGGCCCAGGGGATCCTCAAGGGCTTTGATGTACAATGACTGCACTGAGTTTTCCTTCCTGAGGGCGGTCTTAGTTTCTCAGCATATAACCTCTGTCATCGTCATCAAGTCCTGAGTTAATGAGTTCATGCTCCCTGGCCTGATCCATCCTACCTTATCTATAGACAGGATTTTGGGGTCCAGGTCAGGCTAGACCAGGAGAACAGCCTTGCTAACAGTAGGGGAAGAAGGGGTCTGCACAACCTTGGAAGGCACTGGATGGGAAGGGGTTTACTGGGCTAAGTCCCTAGGAGGGCAAAGATGGGGAGTGACAGGCCTTCAGGGTACCACCCAGTGAGAGTGCCAGGACTTGGTGATGAGGGCTTCTGGACTTCAGAAGCTTCTAGAAGTTTGTCTTTTCAAAGAAAGAACACTGGTTCAGGATCTAGACTGCATGAGTTCAAATCAGGCAATTTCATTTCCCAGATGTGGGACCATGAACAAGGCTGTTTACTTGGGTCTGAGTTTTTGCAAACACAGAGCCAAAAAACAGTAGTTACACTCATGGAGCCCTACCAAGGACAACTATGCTAATGACGCAGGCACATAGCTTAGAACAGTGCTTGCTCTCCTGCAAGTGTGCAGGGAAAGTTGGGTAGGATCCAGTGCAGAGGATGATGGTGCAAGAGGTCATGGTATTTGCCCTTCTCCTTTATCACCTGGTGGCCTGAAAGATTTCCTCGTGTTCAGCAGTGAAATCCTTCAAGCTGAAAGGCCTTCCCTTGGGATGGAAAACGGATCAAAGAGAAGCTGTTGTTACAAAGGCCCGAGTTGTCCTGAGATCAGAGAAAGGCCCTTGAGGAAGCATATCTAACAGGAGAAGGACACAGGCTTACTGCTGAAAGCAAAGAAGAAAAGGGAGGTTGTGGAGCGAGCAAGCTCTAGATTGAGGCTTGGTCCTGACGGTTGCTATTTAGAAACTGCATGATGTTGCTATCATGAATTAATATAACATTATTTAACATTCTTTTCCCAATTGGGCAGGTGAGATGTGACTCACTAAAAACTCCAGAGTGGCTGTAGGTTGCGTTAATAAAAAAATGAGGTCAAAGCCAAGACAGATGAATCCCTGAGCAGTGCTGGTTAAACAGCTCTGAGGTTTATCTTTGCTTCAGGGCTATGCCCTTGAATAGGAGTAGAAGCAAAATATGAGAAGACCTCAGAGGAGCCTGTCTACAATCAGAGAGGATGCACCAGGCCATGTCCTGTGAGGTGTAAGGGAAGGGAGGATGCCTTAGCATGGAGGGCAAATCCTCCTAAACAGCCTCTTTCTGGAAGATTCGCCTTATGGTTTGCAGCCAAGAGTGGCAGAATTGAGCACACTGGGAGGATTAAAGGGCAGGGAAGGCAAGATTTTCCCATAATCTGGATTTTGTATCAAGATCAAAGAGGCTGTCTACCAGGTGATGAACACCCTTTCAACAGAGAGATGCAAGGTGCTTCCTGCTTTACATGGGAGACGATTGAGGTGGACATTGGGTAGCTAACAGGATCAAGATTCTCAGATTGCCTCCCTGAGAGAAGTTTCCTGCTTCTGTATATCTCAGGGGCTAAGGAATTGCCATGAAAATGTTATTCCCTTAACAGCCAGCAAAGAGAACTTCTTATTCTAAAGGCAGGCAGATGTGTTCTTCCCTTCTAAAGAAACACTTGAATGTTGGAGTCAGAGATGCAGGAAGATGATGGTAAAGGAAAGAGGGGCTCGCTGCTCTGGCACCAGACGGTTCAGCAATACTTGTCATGTAGCCGGGACCTCCCTGGAGGAGGAGAATTGACTTCCACAGCCTCCACTGGAACTGGGCCGAGGCTGTGTGAGGAAGTGAGCATGAAACCTGTGATCTGTCACTCCCACAGCCAGTTCGTTTTTTATCAAGACAAGGCATTGTGGAAGCTTTCTGAAGAGTGGATTTGTGGCTGAGTGCAGTGGCTCACATCTGTAATCCCAGCATTTTGTGAGGCAGAGGCAGGTGGATCCTTTGAGCACAGGAGTCTGAGACCAGCCTGGGCAACATGGAGAAACCCAGTCTCTTAGAAAAAAATACAAAAAATAGCTGGGTGTGGTAGCACGTGCCTGTAGTCCCAGCTACTGAGGAGGCTGAGGTGTGAGGATAGCTTGAGCCTGGGAGGCAGAGGTTTGCAATGAGCCTAGATCACACCACTGCACTCCAACCTGGGCAATAGAACCAGACTCTATCTAAAAGAAAAAGTTTTGGGCCAGGCGCAGTGGCTCACGCCTATAATCCCTGCACTTTGGGAGGCCGAGGCGGGCAGATCAGGAGGTCAGGAGATTGAGACCATCCTGATAACACAGTGAAACGCCGTCTCTACTAAAAATAAAAAAAATTAGCTGGGCGTGGTGGCGGTCATCTGTAGTCCCAGCTACCTGGGAGGCTGAGGCAGGAAAATGGCATGAACCTGGGAGGCGGAGCTTGCAGTGAGCCGAGATCATGCCACTGCACTCCAGCCTGGGTGACAGAGTGAGACTCTGTCTCAAAAAAAAAAAAAGAAAAGAAAAGAAAAGAAAAATAAAAAAGACTTGCTTGGAAACACTTGCCTCAGATATGGGAAGATGGAGTGAGTTGTAGGGAGACTAACAGGTGGGAAAAGGTGAAAGGTCAGGCAGGATACCGACTCACATGTGACTTGCAGTTGGGGATAGTTTGACCATCTTACAAAATCAGTCTTCTATTTCAGTTTCTTTATTCAGTCATTTATTAGCTTGGAATGGGAGAAATTAGCCTAGGGGCGTATTGATTTCTTTGTCTGTAAAATGGGGGATATCAACACTTGGCCCAGTTGATAATCCTGAGAATTAAAGGAGAAAAGGGATAGGAAAAAGTCTGACAGAACCTGGAACCTGATGAGTCTTCATCGAGTGCTATTTTCTGGAACTACAGTTAGCCTGGGCTCCCTAAGCTCTGCGGCATGCACTTTTCTCTGCATCTCCTTCATCAGATGATTCCCATGAGAACTAAAGCTCAGAGAGGATAAGTGATTTGCTCAAAGGCACACAGTTGAAAAGAAGCTGCTTTAAGTGAAAGCTGCTGGCCTGGAGGCCTGTCCACCTGAACTTTGTATTCTCTGCTCCACTGGCCCCAAGCTCTCTTTAAAGAGCTCTCCTGATATAGAGCTCAAGACTCAAAGGCAGCAGCCCATTTTGTACTTGGAAGGATGGCCTAGGACTCTTCCTGAAGCTCCTAGCCATTTACCTTGTGAAATAGGGGTGAGACTCAGTGAAGCTGCTGATTTACTGTTGGGCAAAGGTGCTGATGACAATGAGGAACACCATGTATTGCTGAGATTCAGGAATCCTGGATTCCAGATAAATTAATCTATTGCAGCGTTTTCCAAAGTTTGTCCTATTAAACTTGTTCTTTAAATGAAAAGTAACTTGCATTTAAGTGGGCAATGCCACTGACCTGCTCCTCTCTGATATTCTCATACCCATTTGCAAAATAGAGGCTCTGAGAAGTTCTCAAAGAACCTGGGTTTCATCTGAACTTTTCCAAAGATCTTGGAATATGGAGCTACCTTTGTCACTTGACACCTTCTAACAAGTCGCAGAACCTACTGTGGTAAATGCTGCTTTATTTAAACACTCATTTCATGGTATTTCAGCCTCTGTTGAATCTGCTTGATGCCAGGCACTGAGTTGGGCTCCAAAGATATTCACATACATTCTGTTTCAGAAGAGTTTCAGGTCTAATGGAAGAGACCAACATATAAGCAATTTTTAAAAATGCAGTGTGATAATGTTTTGAAGTCATCCATCAGAGGACATTTGACTCATATGGGGCAGGGTTTCACAGAGGAGGTTATGGGTAAGCTGAGTCCTAAAAGATGAGTGGGAGATAGCCAGGTGATGGAAGGGACTTGGGAAGAACCTTCTTGAGTTGATTTCTATGTATTACTCTTGGTAAAGTGCTTGAGATCATTTGATCTATAAGTTTCCTTAGTTCTGACATGTGGGGCAAAGGTATGTTTTCCTGGAATCTTCATGAAGCATTTATGCTTTTGGTCTGAATTTGATCTCTGATTCTGAAATAAACTGAGGGCCTTTCTCTCTTTAGTACATCTGCAAGAATGTCCGTGAGTGCCTGGGCCACAGAAGGGAAGCTGCTTTGGTGTGGCTGATATTCCATTGAGGGGTGGGGAAACATTCCTCACCGCCCCCTGCTGGCCTCCCACCCACCACCACATCTGGAATGGCCCATTGGGCTTACCTTAGAATGACACGAGCCACATCTTATAGTAGAAAATGCCCTCGACTAAAGCCTAAAGTCCTTGTTTAATGTCTTGACTCTACTCCTTGAAATCTTGGATAATTAATAAATACTTGAAAAATGGGTTTCATGATCACTGTTTTAGAAAGTCTCTGGATGAAATCCTGTGGCACCCAGCCAGATCAGCACAGGTACTCAAGTTATCTCAAGTGTTTTAGATCTCTGTCCACTTCCCACTCCAGCTTCTGCCCCCTGGAAATTTAGTGGTCTTTGGAATAAAATGGGGATGCATTGATCTATCTTCAAGAATGCAGTGAGGGTCAGATGACACGCTGTACGTGAGAGCACTTTATAAAAAAGGGGGATAATTTGAGATGTGATTCCATCTCTCCCATGACCCAGGAAGAATTTGAGGACCTTACCAACAAGATTCGATATATGGTTCCAAGCCCTGGGAAGACCTAGAAGATGTTGGCTTGGCGAAGTGTGCAAAAGGGACTTGCACCTACTAAGTCAGAAAGATGTAACAAGGTCACTGCCTAAATGTTCCTAAGGACAAAGCCCACCGTCTAAACTTCAGCCCTCTTCAAACCCAGTGCCTACGTGTGGGGTAAATAAAGAAGGAAACTGAGCCCAGATGAAACACGCAGCTGAACCAGGTACTTGGAACCACATAATTATGACCTGGAATGGAAGTGGACGTAGAGGTTTTACTTAGAGACTGTTACGTACAAGTGTCTTTGTCAGCAGTCCCTGCATAGGGATTGAAGATCGATTGAGGAGGGTTTTGGGTTTTGCTACTTAGCATGCTATCGAAGTGAGAGGAACATACATGTGAAAGACAGCAGCAGCTGGAGGTAAAAGAGTGTCACTTAAGGCCAAAAATCAGACCAATGATCACAGAAAAGCAAAATGGAACAAAATAGAAGAATATTTACCTGGATGTGGTTTCTTCATGAGGTTACAAAGTTTTTAAGAGCAAGAAATGGGTCTGACTCAGAAAGCCTGGGACAGAGGACTAGAGTTACAGGATTGGTACGAGCTTATTCAAGGAATGATTGGATTGACAGATAGATGAATGGATGAATTTGTGTATGTGCTCATAAACAGGCTTCCTCCCTATCATTGTCACCATCATCACAGTCCTACCAGCTCTTCTGTCTTCCCGAGCTGCTCCTTTCTGATGTCTGCAATTGGATGGCCCCCTCTCATCATTTGGCTTCAGCTCAGATGTTTAGCTGCCCTTAAGAAGCTGTCTCCTACACCTGTGACCTCATCACTTGTCACTCTGCTACCACACCTTGGCTCGTGTTCCAGAGTGCTCAGCTGTCTTAAGGAATTCACGTAAGTGATATGTGCTTGATATTTACTGTCTGTTTCCCCACCCCTCAATGGTATATTAATCACACCAAAGCAGCAAATATGGTGATCCTGTTGACTTCTGTTTGTCCAGAAATGAGGACAGTGCCTAACACATGGCAGGTATTCAAGAACTATTGATAGGATTTATAAACTATTGATAGAATTTAGAATCACAGGTGAAGTTCAGACCCAAAGCAACTTTATCAACCTAATATAATTACTACTTGCAGAGAAGAGATATCATCCTGGCCTTGGTTCTTTATAAACTTTATTGCAAATTCTTGTGTTGCTTCTGTAAGATAGATGAAATTAGCCGCAGTTTATGGATTAGCAACCTCGAAACACACACGCATGCACACACACACGCACACATGTTTGTTTTTCTGCTAGGCAAAACTCCTGCAGATCTCAGAAAGTCCCCGGAAATGTCACAGCCAAGGTCCTAACTTTGTGGGCTATAGGCCCAGCTGGTCAAGAATCCAGGGCACAGGAGACAAGCGGACTAATGTTTAAGAATATCCCCCTTCCAGGGCCAGCTCCAGCTTCCCAGGGCCAGGAAAGTGCACCGCATAATGGGGCTCACTCCCAGCGGACAGCATCCTAACCAGAGTCAGATGTTTCAGCTACAGGAGACAGGCCAGTCCCTATACGTTTGGGAAAACTTGAAAGAATTCTGGAAGAGCCATAAATCTTGAACTGGAGCCTTTTATCAACCTCTAATTTATCATGGTCTCTGAATTACTTTGACTGGAAAAGTCGTAATCCATGTGTATTGGAAATTTGGTCGACACAGGCCTGCTTTTCATGACAAGAGCGGTTCTTGACACATGTGATTTAACTTAAAGAGATTCCACGTGGTGGCGACTTGTCTCTACATCCCTCACCCCTGTGCTGGTCATGCTCATTCATTCAGCAGACATTCTCAGACCATCTCCACGTTGCCATGTCTTACATTTGCTTATTGAGAGACAGGGAAAGAAGACAGTTCTACTCCCAAGACACTTGACATGGAATGAAAAAAACAGAGAAGCAGACAATTACATTTTAGTGTGATAAATGCCAGAGAAGCCAAGCGTGGCATCTTGGGAGGCCACCAAGTAAGGGCATGTGACTAAACCTAGTGCATCAGAGAAGGCTGCCTGGAAAAGGCAATGCCTCCTCTGAGACTTAAAAGCCTTCAGAAAGCAAGGACTGTATAAAGGCCTGAAGATGATAACATGAAATGGTGGGGAACTAAAATTAGCTAAGTGTGGCTTAAACTAGAGCAGATGACATTGTAGGCATGTTGCTAGGGCCTGCCATATAGGAGGATCTCTTCTCTGAGCTCCAGACACATCCCATGGGCATGCCTCACATCTGCATTTGGTTGGCTGATGGACCATCTCCAACCTAACGTGGCCAAAACAAAACTCTTGATTCCCTCCCATGACCATACTTCTTCTCCCAAGCCTGTCTCATGTCAGTTCTTCCGCATCTTGGCCCATGGCTCCACCGTGTGCCTGTTTGATCAGGCCCCAAATCTGGAAATTAAACTTGTCTCTTCTCTTCCCTTAAACTCTCTCATCTGGTCCATCAGTGAGTCCTGCTGGTTTTACCTTCAAAGCACACCCCAATCTGTTTATGTGTCACCCCTACTCTGCCACCCTACCCCAGGCTTCCATCTGCTCTTGTCAACTTCCTGTAGGTATTTCCTGTATAGGACTCTGGATTCCTTACCCGCAGGAATGGTGACACAGTCATCATAGTGTCCCCAGTACTGATCACAACTGCTTGGATACGTGACTACTTGTGCACCTTTGAGACTATTTGAAAGTCATAAAAAATTTCAATTTGCCTTCAGTCCTTTCTCATACATGTTTGGTAAAGGCAGAGTAAAGAGCATAAATGACAAATCCTCCCAATTTGGGAATATCCCTGTGTACCAGCTCCTAAACCCTGTGCTAAAGACAAGAGTGTTCAGGGACACAAGAAGTGACCTTATGGAGCTTAAAGCCTAGTGGGTAAGGCAGAGAACAGCCAATTACAACAGAGTGGGAAAGGACTCTAATGAAGGTCATGGTGGGTGCTGGCAGACTTGGCTCAGGGGTACCTACTGTGGCTTTGATGAGGTGAATCAGCTGCAATAGAGAAGGTTCTTGGGGCAGGAGATGAGGTGGCAGTGTGAGTTTGGGGGAAGACTCTGCATTGATCATTTTACATCTCTTTAGTGAGGATGACCACACAGCCATTGCTTTTTGTGTCAGTGTGATCATTAGTAACATATCCTCCTCCTCACTTTTATTATCTAAACTGTCCCTGTATGAACAATACATTTAATGGCCACCTTATTTGTAGGAGAATATTGTCACTGCCAAGGCACCCACCAGTATGACAGAAGGAGCTTTTTCCTAATGCACAGTGGACTTAAGCGGAACCTCTCAGTTAGAAAAAACTCCCGAAGTCATCCTAAGACCACTTCCACAGTCCTGTGCACCAGCACTCACTGAACTGGGGAGTACACATGCACACTGACACCCTAGTGTGTGTGAAGCATCCACAAAACACTTCCAGGTGCAACAGCCCAGGGACAGGAGAGCTCTTTACCTTGCAGATGAAGAAACAGGACTTAAGTCATTTTTTTCACAAGGCCACATACTCAGTCCATGCTAGAACCAGCATTATCTGGATTCCAGAATTTATTCACTTTTCTTACACTCTGTCGATGCTCACTTTGGCCCTTTCTGAGACAGCTAGAAACCAGGACCAAGTGGGTTCATTCATATCATGCTGGTTTATTTCTTTAGTCTTTCTTACTATTTTTGCTTTGGTTGTTGTTAACACTCTTCCTCCTCCATAAGTGCCACTAAAGGAAATTTGAAGCCTATGGACATCAGCCTGATTCTGGTTACTAACTACTCCCTGACTCATGGTAAAACCTACACCTACCTTTCCAGTTTTGAGGAAAGTCTTTTATTTTGGCCCTATTTGCTTATTTCAGTTCAGCAGATGTGATGGTTAATACGGAGTGGCAACTTCATTGGATTGAAGGATGCAAACTATTCTTCCTAGGTGTGTCTGTGAGGGTGTTATCAAAAGAGATTAACATTTGAGTCAGTGGACTGGGAAAGGCAGACCCACCCTCCATCTGGGTGGGCACCATCTAATCAGGTGCCAGCGTGGCTAGGATGAAGCACGCAGAAGAAAGTGGAGTGAGCAGACTCGTTGAGTTTTGGGGCCTTCATGTTTCTCCCATGCTGGATGCTTCCTGCCCTGGAACACTAGACTCCAAGTTCTTCAGCTTTTGGACTCTTGGACTTATACCAGTGATTTGCCATGGGCTCTCAGGCCTTTGGCCACAGACTGAAGGCTGCACTGTCGGCTTCCTTACTTTTGAGGTTTTGGAACTTGGGCTGGCTTCCTTCCTCCTCAGCTTGCACATGGTCTATTGTAGAATTTCACCTTGTGATTGTGTGAGTCAATACTCCCTAATAAACTCTCTTTCATATATATTATACATCTATCTTATTAGGTCTTTCCCTCTAGAGAACCCTGACTAATACAGGAGAGAGAAAATTTAGGTTTCACTCTGCATTGCTGACTCTCTATTCAAGCCAGCAAGAAAGCTAGTCCTAAAGGAAGTTGTACAAGATATGTAAGTTCCCTTTAGTTGCTGACCTTAAAGCTGTCTCTTCATCCAGCTTCAAAGGTTTCAGAATCTGTTAAACACCACTGTGTCATGCATCCACCAGTACAAAACATGAACCTGCTAAGCCGATGTGTAGCAAGGACCCCATGCTTTATTGCATGTCCACTAAGCATCAGGTACTTAGCCAATAACATTGCAGGGCAGGCCATGAGATTCCATTTTATGTATGAGGACAATGAGGCTTATACATTGAGGACATTTAGAGGATGCAGTGACTTGTTTTAGAAGGTCATAGTAAGGTCATAATTGAGTGTGGAACTTAGACATACACCACCAGTTGCCTAATTCCAATCCTGTGTCCTTTGTTTCACATCAGGCTACTTCCATCCCTCCATGAAAGAAAAGAACTCTGCATAATGAATCCGAAAAAAACCTTGGTTTCAAAGTATTTGAACCCAAGGAACAGACAGATTTAAACCCAAAAGGGACAGATAGAATGGCCTTCCTGGCAGAGGTGGCAAAACAGGCCAAGGTATGGGGGTAGAGTTCTCCTGGTCTATTTTGGAGATGAGCACATTACCTGTTTAGCTAGAGTGCTGCATGTATGCACTGTATTAGGATGTCTCTGCATGTGTGTAGGTATGCTTGCCCATGTACATGTGTGTACATGTTTGTATGGCATGAGTAAGTTTTAGAAAATTAAGTTGCAACCTAGTCCTGGAAAAATTAAGCACCATGTTAAGCAGCATGTGTTTTTCTGCATTTTTAATAAAGAGCCAATGATGATTTTTTTACCTGGAAATGTGATTAGGATGTGAAACTACCAGTAAGGTGACTGCTTTCCCAACTGAATCCACAATCCAGCCTTAAGTTTGGGACTCATTTAATTTGTCTTTGCATAGGCAGTTCTAAGCAGTCGATAGCACTCATGTATTCTTTCAACAAGCATTTAGTGAATACCTACTTGATGCCAGATACTGTTTCATTTCAATGTTAACGGTTGCAATCTGATAGGGAAGATATATATGTGAATAGAGCATTGCAAAGCAGTGTTTTGGAGTTGATAGAGAGAAACATGGGCTATTATGGGCACCTAAAGAACTTCCCAGCAAATCTGGAGGTTCATTGAAAACTTCTTTGAAGAGTTGTTGCATAGGCTGAATCTCGCAGGATGACTAGGAGTTAGCCCAGGAATGCAGGGAATATGCCAGAGAGAGGAAACTGAAGAGAGAAGGCACTGGGGCGAAGCAGAGGTTGGGATGATGGCAGAAGTATTTACTGGTCACTGAAAAGTCAGGTGCTTCCCTTTGTAGGTAGGCAGGGCCATGGGACTACTTCTAGCCAATAGGCTGCAAGTGTTGTGTTTCACTTCCAGGCTCCAGCATTTACAAGCTGATGTGAAAATCTCAACCCTCTACCCCCTGCTACTCCACTCATGGAGGCCACATATGAAGATCATAGCAGCCTGGATCACTGAGTCACTGCATGGAGGACATTTTCCTTGGAGAGTCTCCCAATGTGCGTAAGAGTTGGGTTAAGCCATTGAGATGCTGAGGTTTACGTTATGATTGGAGCCTACTATAGTCTATTCTAACTAGCACAGCAGATATTGGGATTCTAACGAGTTTGACATTGCCAAAGATAAAAAGGAATGCAGAGGAAGAAGTACCTGAAAGCACCTTACGTAAATTCCAGCTTCTTGAACCCATTACTTCCCAACTGATGCTAAAATTCCCTTTTCATCCTCCCCATTGAGAAGAAATGATGTTTGAAGCATCTGATGAAGCAACTTCAGCAAAACTGAAAAAGTGCACCACTTATTTCCAGTTTCTTTTTCTCCCTCATCTTAGCATACAAATCTGTCAGACCCACAGTTGGGCCTGAGCCTTTGCCAGACAAACTTTCCTTCCAGGCCACAGGGAATTTTCTTTGTTCACTGTGGAATCATAGGAGCCTAAAACTATGCATCGCATGAAGAAGGTACTCAATAAATATTTATTGATTAAGCATCCCAAGGAAAAGATGAACATAGGTGTCCCTGGAGAGAGAGGAGGGTTGCACTGCAAGGCCTGAAGACTCATGTTGATGTCCCAGATGCCTGACTTCAAGTCAGCGCCCCCATCTCTCTGAGCCTCCGTGTTCATGTCCAGCAAATGAGAATAACATGCCTACCTCCCAAGTTTAAAACTTGACTATCTTATGAAGGTGAAATCTTTCCCAACCCTGCCAATACCTTAATCTTGGACCTCTAGCCTCCAGAAATTGAGAAAATAAATTTCTGTTGTTTAAGCTGCCCAGTGTGTAATATTTTGTTATGGAAGCCCTAACAAACGAATCTACCCACCAACATAAACTAATACAAACTGTGCAGTCATTCAGCCATTCAACAAACATATACTGACCACCTTGCAAATATACCTATGACCTTGGCAGGCTAGGCTCTGGGCAGAAAAGATAAATTATGTAAGATTTTTCTTTCCTAAAGGAAAATTATTGTCCATGTTTGTGCATGGTCCTGTCCTGATAAAACTGATGTAAGATGATATGAGATGATATATTATGACAATTGCATTCACTCATTCAATACCTATGTATCCATGCTTCTTAAAGAATAGACATTAGAGATATGAGAGAGTGATGCAGTGACTCTGATCCCCAGGCTGCTGACAGTCCCATAGAGGTAATAATTAGAGCCAGGACTCTGGACTCAGACTTTGTAGGTTCAAATCCCAGCTCTGCCACGTGTTACCTCTGTGCGTATGGATAGAGTCTTTGGACTATTTCTGTCATGTTGTAGAACTGTTCCTATAGGAAGCTCAAGCTGGTGGGTGTTGTGTTCTTATTTGCAGAGTAATTATGGGCTGTAATTTAGCACACAAAGGCAGCGCCAGAGGCAATGTTTTTAGAATTAATTTTGAATGTTCATACAAAAGACATTTGCAGACACGAGGCCATTCTAGTTAAGGGATGAGGAAAATGGTCCTGTGAGAAGAATCAGTCCTCAGAAGGCCAGTGGCCCACCTATCCAACCTCTTTGGATTTCAGTTTTCTAGACTGAAAAATAGAAATTATAGTATTTTCCTTGTTCTGAAATATGTTATCATCAGAATTTGGGCATAAACTATCATTATTCTTGCACTTTATACATGAGAAAACTGAGGCAACAGTATGAGTGAGTAGGCCCAGGTCACTTAGCTGCTAAATATCAGAGCACCTGTGCTGTGTTTTTTGTTTGTTTTTTTCTTTTTTTGAGACAAGTTCTCATTGCCACCCAGGCAGGAGTGTAGTGGTGCAAACATGGCTCACTACAGCCTTTACTTCCAGGTTCAAGTGATCCTCTTGCTTCAGCCTCTCGAGTAGCTGGGACAACAGGTATGTTGTCACCATGCCCAGTTAATTTTTTTTTTTTTTAGTTTTATGTCTTATAGAGATGGAGTCTTGCTATGTTGTCCAGGCTTGTCTCATGCACTCAAGTGATCCTCCAACCTTGGCCTTTCAAAGTGCTGGGTTTACAGAGTAAGCCACAGTGCCCAGCCTGTGCTGTGTTTTGATTCCATAATCCACACTCTTGACTGCTAGTGGGATGGAAGAAATGACCTGTAGTTCTTTAAGAGGTAGCAGGAAGGAACTGGGAATGCAGGATCTCGGGGGAGGTCAGGGAAAAGGATGGGGATTGCCCTCAATGATGGGAGAATGTTTATTAATGCAGAGGGGATGAGCTCTGAGGACCCTCTAGAACAATGATTCTGTCAGTCCTCCCATTTCTGCAGACACGTGGCCCCACCCTCCTCCACTTCTCTTGCCAAGCAGGACGTGCAGTCGGTGCACAGGGATTGGCTCTGCGCATGTGCTGTGTGCTGCAGGGAGAGGAGACAGAAGTCTATAGAATCTGTCAGCATCCCTCCAGGAAAGCCTGGTGTCACACTCACCATTCCTGATTTCTTTTGTTAGTCTCAGAATAGTGACTTAGAACAATTATATTCATTTCACAATTAACATTCTTTTTTGTTCACTAGCTGAGAAGTAATGGAACCTGGACTCTCCACTTTTGAGGCAGGGCTGACAGCTGAGCGTGGACATGGACGCTGGCCTCTTGGGGAAAACACAGCTGTGACAGCCTTCACCATGGTTTAGGGTAACACCTTCCCACCTTCCATTCAGTTTTGCTTGTGTGCTTGTTTGGTTTTGGTTAGAGAACAAAACATTGAAACATTGGCGAATGTATTTTTTTTTATATATTCTCATTAAAATACCCCTGACTCCCGGCTCATTAAAGTCGTCATGTTGGCAAAGATTCCCTCAGGACCTGAAATGTTGATTCCGACTTCGTTGCATATGGAGGTAAATTAGTGTGATCTGTATAACTTATTGAGGAATTTGCAATTTTAGATTCAAGCGTGTCCCATCTGTTCGGCCTGGCCTGTTCTTCTGCCCTAGGGCTTGAGACAACACCCTGTTTCATCCTCTCTGTCGGCTGTGGGATTTGATGCTGTGTCTTGTCATTGATGTTCCTTTAGAAACTGAAGATGTCCTGGCCGGGTGCGATGGCTCACGCCTGTAATCCCAGCACTTTGGGAGGCTGAGGCAGGCAGATCAAGAGGTCAGGAGATTGAGACCATTCTGGTTAACACAGTGAAACTGCGTCTCTACTAAAAATACAAAAATAATTAGCTGGGCGTGGTGGCGGGAGCCTGTAGTCCCAGCTACTTGGGAGGCTGAGGCAGGAGAATGACAGGAACCCGGGAGGAGGAGCTTGCAGTGAGCCAAGATCAGGCCACTGCACTCCAGCCTGGGTGACAGAGCGAGACTTCGTCTAAAAAAAAAAAAAAACTAAAGATGTCCTTAAGACTCCACTCAAACTTGGCCCTCTTCTGTACTGAATTGAATAGTGTTTTCTCAAATGTTTATGTCCAACCAGAACTGCAGAATGTGAGTTGATTTGGAAATAGGATCTTTGAGGTGTAAACAAATGAAGATAAGACTTATTGGATTAGCATAGGTAAGCTCTAATCCACTGGCTGGTGTTCTCATAAGGAGAGGGACATTTAGACACAGAGACATGCTCGTTCAGAGGGCAGGTGATATAAAGACAGATGCAGGGAATGCTGTGTGAAGATGGGAGATGAGTCCACAAGGTGGAAATGCTATGGACAGCCAGAAAACCAGCAGCTACTAGCAGAGAGGGGTGGGGCAGATCCCTCGGCCCCCAGTAGGACCAATTCTGTGGACACCTTGATTTTAGACGTCTCTCCACAATTGCCAGACAATGAATTCCGACTGTTTTCAGGCACCCAGTTTGTGGCTGTTGGTTACAGCAGTCCTAGGAAATGAATGCGCCTTCTTATCACCTAACAGTGATGGCCTTTGGTCTCTGACTGGCATCCTTACTACTTTCCAGGTTCACCTCTTCCCGGGAGGTCAGCACTGCTCAATGACTTGCTTCTAAACTCCTGAAGACACTGAGGCAACATTCCCTCCGTCTTAGCCACAGCCTGGACAACCCATCTCACTCTGCCTTTCTTTGTGTGTCTTTCTCTGAATATGTTTACCCAGCCTCCTGTTACTTGAAACCCATTTCAGCCAACACCCAAAAGCCCTTATGATGTGTCAAGCACAGGACCAGGCACGGTGGAAGTAAATCTGGTGTCTGGAAACGTTTATCATAGTGCAGGCTCCTTCTGACACCACAGAGGAAACACGACGACCCTTCCTTTCCATACCTGACACGGCAGTCTAAAATCAAATGTCTAATGATCATGCATTAGACATTGATGTGGTTTCACCATTCTGTTTTAATCATGAGTGTATTTGCAAGATGCCATAAAGAACCTCTAATGTGGTGATGATGGTCAGAGGTGGAATAGGGAAATACAGCACTCTGTTGTCTTGTAGTCTTGGGGTAACTCCCTTTTCCTAACGTCTGTTAGTCAGGGCTTCCAGATCAGATGTAATGATGGGGCAGGTTCCAAATAGTGTACATTCCCACCAGTTCAGATATAGGCAAGGTCTTTCTTTTAGGACTTTAGGGCACACAAAGAGAGCTCTTGTGCCCTTCAGGGTTTGAGAGGGTGTCCTTCCCAAACAGCTGTCAGAACAGGAGCTGGGAAGGCTGTGAGAGAGGCAGGACAGACAGGGGCTGAGGATAGATAGCCACCAGAGGTAGGCTGGTGTTTGGAGGCAGAGCCAGCTGGAGATCAGGAAGAGTCTTCTACCACGTGGGCAGTTGTGTGTCTGGAAGTGGTGACAGGTGGCACAGGCCAGTGACAAGCAGATAGCCATGACTAGGGGTTGGGTCTTGAGTAGGACTTGGTTGGCAGGAAGACCCTGAGGATGGGAGATCTGTGGGTAGTCCATGAACAGGACCCAGGCAAATGGACAGGCATTCAGGAGGGGAGAGCTGCTTCTGGGTGGGTGGCCTCCAGTTAGATAATAGAATGTGGGACAGGAAGGAGATGGGCAATAAGTAGAAAGACTCTCTGGTGACATGGCTCTCCCTCTGGCAGCCCCAGGCCCTGCCTAGATGCCAAGACCCAAGGGACCACCCCCTGCTTACAATGGGAACCCGCTACAGTAAAAGAAGTTCAAGGGCTACCATACAGGGCTTGAGGTAAGTTATAAGATTGCAGTGTAGGATTTGGGAAAAGGGCGACAACTTGGGGAGATGCAAAAGGAAGCCTTCAGAAGCACATGAGGCAGCCATCATCAAGGTTGGCCTTGGGCTTGATCTCCTGAGACTCTGCCCAGAATTTTAAATCATTCTAGATCAGCAGCAGGATCTAATGGGGGCAGATGAAAGTCAAATGGGCAGAGTTTAGGGCACAGCAGAGCAGAGGCACTCACCCAGTTAGGCCAGTCCAGCTTCTGAGATATCTTATTAAGAGTCCATCTCTGAGGGAAAGCAGGAAGAAGAACGAGAAGGTGGCTGCCCCACCATTGTCTCAGTGGCTTCTGAAAGACATTGTAAAGAGTCATGATTGACCCATTGTAAAAGGCAACCATATGATGCATTAAACCATATGGTGTAATAAAAAAAAAAAACCCAGACATAAATAACAGAGAAAATAAGTCGCATTAACTCCTTTGCATTTCAAAAGTGATAAGACTATTAAATGTATACATTTCTATAAGCCTCTGAGAGTTAAAGATCAGTCCCAAAGGGGAGGCCATGGCAGGATATTAAAAGTTTAATGAGGTGCAGTTTCAGAGGTGTTAACATTTGACAACCAGAAACAGCAGTAGCCCCAAACTTCTAATCTGAAACAGACAATAAATGATGGACAAAGGTTGCTTGCTTAGAGCAAGGCTCTGACTGCAGGGATGTCCGAGAAAAGGAGAAATTAGAGCTGGATGCTAGGCTGGGATATGAGCTAACAAAATGCTTGGCTTGGGCTTCTTAGCCTTAAAATGTAGTTTTGTGGCCAGATGGAAATAATTAATAGAAACAATGAGCTCAGTGCTGGGCCTTGGTGGGTACTGATGGTAGCTGCATAGACTGGGCATCAGAGTGAGTGTTAACACATTTTTGCTAGCATTAAGTAGTTTCTGAAACCAGGAAGTCTCAGAGGGGCTGTGTTCTGTACTGTGCCAAGTGATTCTTGCTATCGCATTCATTAAACTTTCTGTAATCATTTGATTTCACCAAACTTCAACATTTGGTGGAACAGCTCACGGTAAAATAAGCCTGACTCAGATCGTTCTAATGAAATCACCCCTATATTAAAGAGATTTAAGTATCATTTCTGGAATGCATCCAGGTGGCTGATTTCTAAGGAAGAAGGAAAAGGGGTTTTGATGTGTCAGAAATTCAAATGAAGGAGTGGATGGCAAGATGGCCGAAAAGGAACAGCTCTGGTCTGTAGCTCCCAGCAAAATCAAAACAGAAGGTGGGTGATTTCTGCATTTCCAACTGAGGTACCCGGCTCATTGGGACTGGTTAGACAGTGGGTGCAGCCCACAGAGGGTGAGCCAAAGGTGGGTGGGGTGTCACCTCACCAGGGAAGAACAAGGGGTAGGGGAACTCCCTCCCCTAGCCAAGGGAAGCCATGAGGGACTGTGCCATGAGGAACAGTGCACTCCAGCCCAGATACTATGCTTTTCCCATGGTCTTTGCAACCCGCAGACCAGGAGATTCCCTCAGGTGCCTACATCATCAGGGCATGGGTTTCAAGCACAAAATAGGGTGGCCATTTAAGCGGACATGGAGCTAGCTGCAGGAGTTTATTTTTTCATAATCTAGTGGTCCCTGGAACGTCAGCGAGACAGAACCATTTACTCCCTTGGAAAGGGGTCTGAAGCCATGAAGCCAAGCAGTCTTGCTCCATGGATCCCGCCCCCACAGAGCCCAGCAAGCTAAGATACACTGGCTTGAAATTCTCTCTGCCCCCACAGCAGTCTGAAGTCAACCTGGGATGTTCGAGCTTGGTGGGGTTGGGGGGTGGAGGGGGATCCACCATTACTGAGGCTTGAGTAGGCAGTTTTCCCCTCACAGTGTAAACAAAGCCACACGGAAGTTTGAACTGGGCAGAGCCCACCATATCTCCGCAAAGCTGCTGAGGCCAGGCTTCCTCTCTAGATTCCTCCTCTCTGGGCAGAGCATCTCTGAAAGAAAGGCAGCAGCCCCAGTCAGGAGCTTATAGATAAAACTCCCATCTCCCTGGGGCAGAGCACCTCGGGGAAGGGGCGGCTGTGGGCACAGTTTCAGCAGACTTAAACATTCCTGCCTGCTGGCTCTGAAGACAGTAGAGGATCTCACAGCACAGTGCTCGAGCTCTGCTAAGGGACAGACTGCCTCCTCAAGTGGGTCCCTGACCCCCATGCCTCCTGACTGGGAGATACCTCCCAGCAGGGGTCAACAGACACTCCATACAGGAGACCTCTGGCTGGCATCTTGTGAAGGCCCCTCTGGGACAAAGCTTCCAGAGAAAGGAACAGGCAGCAATCTTAGCTGTTCTGCAGCATCTGCTGGTGATACCCAGGCAAACAGGTTTCCAGCAAACTCCAACAGATGTGTAGCACAGGGGCCTGACTGTTAGAAGGAAAACTAACAAACAGAAAGGAATAGCATCAACATCAACAAAAAGGACATCCACTCAAGATGAGAAAAAAAAAAATGCCAAAAGGCTGAAAATTCCAAAATCCAGAATGCCTCTTCTTCTCCAGTGGATCACAACTCCTCACCAGCAAGGGAACAAAAATGGGCAGAGAATGAGTTTGACGAATTGACAGAAGTAGGTTTCAGAAGGTGGGTAATAGCAAACTCCTCTGAGCTAAAGGAGCATGTTCTAACCCAATGCAAGGAAGCTAACAACCTTGAAAAAAGGTTAGAAGAATTGATAACTAGAATAACCAGTTTGGAGAAGAACATAAATGACCTGATGGAGCTGAAAAACACAGCACGAGAACTTCGTGAAGCATACACAAGTACCAATAGCCAAATCAATCAAGTGGAAGAAAGGACATCAGAGACTGAAGATCAACTTAATGAAATAAAGCATGAAGACAAGATTACAGAAAAAAGAACAAAAAGGAATGAACAAAGCCTACAAGAAATATGGGACTGTGTGATAAGACCAAACCTACCTACGATTGGTGTACCTGAAAGTGACAGAGAGAACGCAACCAAGTTGGAAAACACTCTTCAGGATATTATCCAGGAGAACTTTCCCAGCCTAGCAAGACAGGCCAACATTCAAATTCAGGAAATACAGAGAACACCACAAAGATACTCCTCAAGAAGAGCAACCCCAATACACATAATCTTCAGATTCACCAAGGTTGAAATGAAGGAAACAATGTTAAGGGAAGCCAGAGAGAAAGGTCGGGTTACCCACAAAGGGAAGCCCATCAGACTAACAGCGGATCTCTCTGCAGAAACCCTATAAGCCAGAAGAGAGTGGGGACCAATATTCAACATTCTTAAAGGAAAGAATTTTCAACCCAGAATTTCATATCCAGCCAAACTAAGCTTCATAAGTGAAGGAGAAATAAAATCATTTACAGACAAGCAAAATGCTGAGAGATTTTGTCACCACCAGGCCTGTCTTACAAGCTCTTGAAGGAAGCACTAAATATAGAAAGGAAAAACTGGTACCATCCACTGCAAAAATACACCAAATTCTAAAGACTATCAATACTATGAAGAAACTGCATCAACGAACGGGCAAAATAACCAGCTAGCATCATAATGACGGGATCAAATTCACAGATAATAATATTAACCTTAAATCTAAATGGGCTAAATGCCCCAATTAAAAGACACAGTCTGGCAAATTGGATAAAGAATCAAGACCCATTGGTGTGCTGTATTCAGGAGACTCATCTCAGATGCAAAGACACACATAGGCTCAAAATAAAGAGATGGAGGAAATTTTGCCAAGCAAATGGAAAGGAAACAAAAAAAAAAAAGAAAGAAAAAGAAAAGAGATCAGGAGTTGCAATCCTAGTCTCTGACAAAACAGACTTTAAACTAACAAAGATCAAAAAAGACAAACAAGGGCATTATATAATGGTAAAGGAATCAATGCAACAAGAAGAGCTAACTATCCTAAATATATATGCACCCAATACAGGAGCACCCAGATTCATAAAGCAAGTTCTTAGAGACCTACAAAGAGACTTAGACTCCCACACAATAATAATGGGAGACTTTAACACCCCGCTGTCAATATTAGACAGATCCATGAGACAGAAAATCAACAAGGGTATTCAGGACTTGAACTCAGCTCTGGATCAAGTGGAACTAATAGACATCTGCAGAACTCTCCACCCCAAATGAACAGAATATACATTCTTCTCAGTGCCACATTGCACTTATTCTAAAATTGACCACATAATTGGAAGTAAAACAGTCCTCAGCAAATGCAAAAGAATTGAAATAATAAAAAACAGTCTCTCAGACCACAGTGCAATCAAATTAGAACTCAGGATTAAGAAACTGACTCAAAACCACACAACTACATGGAAACTGAAAAATCTGCTCCTGAATGACTACTGGGTAAATAACGAAATTACTGAAGAAATAAGTAAGTTCTTTGAAACCAATGAGAACAAGGACACAATGTACCAGAATCTCTGGGACACAGCTAAAGCAGTGTTTAGAGGGAAATTTATAGCTCTAAATGCCCATAAGAGAAAGCAGGAAAGATCTAAAATCGACACTCTAACATCACAATTAAAAGAACTAGACAAGCAAGAGCAAACAAATTCAAAAGCTAGCAGAAGACAAGAAATAACTAAGATCAGAGCAGAACTGAAGGAGACAGAGACACGAAAAACCCTCCAAAAAAATAAGTGAATCCAGGAGCTGGTTTTTCGAAAAGATAAACAAGGTAGATAGACTGGTAACCAGACTAATGAAGAAGAAAAGAGAAAAGAATCAAATAGACACAATAAAAAGTGATAAAGGGGATATCACCACTGATCCCACAGAAATACAAACTACCATCAGAGAATACTATAAACACCTATATGCAAATAAGCTAGAAAATCTAGAAGAAATGGATAAACTCCTGGACACATACACCCTCCCAAGACTAAACCAGGAAGAAGTTGAATCCCTGAATAGACCAATAACAAGTTCTGAAATTGAGGCAGTAATTAATAGCCTACCAACCAACAAAAGCCCAGGACCAGACAGATTCACAGCTGAATTCTACCAGGGGTACAAAGAGGAGTTGGTACCATTCCTTCTGAAACTATTCCAAACAATAGAAAAAGAGGGACTCTTCCATAACTCATTTTATGAGGCCAGCATCACCCTGATACCAAAACTCCTGGACACATACACTCTCCCAAGACTAAACCAGGAAGAAGTTGAATCCCTGAATAGACCAATAACAAGTTCTGAAATTGAGGCAGTAATTAGTGGCCTACCAGTGAACAAAAGCCCAGGACCAGACAGATTCACAGCAGAGACACAACAAAAAAAGATAATTTCAGGCCAATATCCCTGAAGAATGTCGATGTGAAAATCCTCAATAAACTACTGGCAGACCGAATCCAGCAGCACATCAAAAAGCTTATCCACCATGATCAAGTCAGCTTCATCCCTGGGATGGAAGGCTGGCTCAACATACACAAATCAATAAATGTAATTCATCACATAAACAGAACCAATGACAAAAAGCAAATGATTATCTTAATAGATGCAGAAAGGGCCTTCGATAAAAGTCAACACCACTTCATGATAAAAATTCTCAATAAACTAGGTATTGATAAAATGTATCTCAAAATAATAAGAGCTGTTTATGACAAACCCACAGGCAATATCATACTGAATGGTCAAAAGCTGAGAAGCATTCCCTTTGAAAACCAGCAGAAGACAAGGATGCCTTCTCTCACCATTCCTATTCAACATAGTATTGGCCAGGGCAATCAGGGAAGAGAAAGAAATAAAGGGTATTCAAATAGGAAGACAGCAAGTCAAATTGTCTCTGTTTGCAGATGACATGATTGTATAGTTAGAAAACCCCATCGTCTCAGCCTAAAATCTCCTTAAGCTGATAAGCAACTTCAGCAGTCTCAGGATACAAAATCAATGTGCAAAAATCACAAGCATTCCTATACACCAATAATAGAGATCCAAATTATGAGTGAACTGCCATTCACAATTGCTACAAAGAGAATAAAATACCTAGGAATACAACTTAAAAGGGAAGTGAAGTACCTCTTGAAGGAGAACTACAAACCACTGCTCAAGGAAATAAGAGAGGACACAAACAAATAGACAAACATTCCATCCTCATGGATAGGAAGAATCAGTATTGTGAAAATTGCCAAAGTGCCCAAAGTAATTTATAGATTTAATGCTATCCCCATCAAGCTACCATTGACTTTCTTCACAGAATTGGAAAAAACTACTTTAAATTTCATATGGAAATAAAAAAGAGCCTGCATAGCTAAGACAATCCTAAGCAAAAAGAACAAAGCTGGAGGCATCACGCTACCTGTCTTCAAACTATACTACAAGGCTACAGTAACCAAAGCAGCATGGTACTGGTACCAAAAGAGATATATAGACCAAAGGACAGAACAGAGGCCTCAGAAATAATGCCACACATCTACAACCATCTGATCTTTGACAAACCTGACAAAAACAAGCAATGCGGAAAGGATTCCTTATTTAATACATAGTGTTGAGAAAACTGGCTAGCCATATGCAGAAAACTGAAACTGGACCCCTTCCTTACATCTTATACAAAAATTAACACAAGATAGATTAAAGACTTAAATGTAAAACCTAAAACCGTAAAAACCCTAGAAGAAAACCTAGGCAATACCATTCATGGGCAAAGACTTCCTGACTAAAATACCAAAAGCAATGGCAATAAAAGCCAAAATTGGCAAATGGGATCTAATTAAATTAAAGAGCTTCTGCACAGCAAAAGAAACTATCATCAGAGTGAACAGGCAACATACAGAATGGGAGAAAAGTTTTGCAATCTGTCCATTTGACAAAGGGCTAATATCCAGAATCTACAAGGAACTTAAACAAATTGACAAGGAACTTAAACAAATTGACAAGAAAAAAAAAACCCCATCAAAAAGGGGGTGAAGGATATGAACAGACACTTCTCAAAAGAAGATATTTGTGTAGCCAACAAACATGAAAAAAAGCTCATCATCACTGGTCATTAGAGAAATGCAAATCAAAACCACAATGAGATACCAACTCATGCCAGTTATAATGTGATCATTAAAATGTCAGGAAACAACAGATGCTGGAGAGGATGTGGAGAAATAGGGACACTTTTACACTGTTTGTGAGAGTGTAAATTAGTTCAACCATTATTGAAGACAGTGTGGCAAATCCTCAAGGATCTAGAACCAGAAATACCATTTGACCCAGCAATCCCATTACTGGGTATATACCCAAAGATTTACAAATCATTCTACTATAAAGACACATGCACACATATGTCTATTGCAGCACTATTCACAATAGCAAAGACTAGGAACCAACCCAAATGCCTATCAATGATAGATGAGGTAAAGAAAATGTGGCACATATGCACTATGGAATATTATGCAGCCATAAAAAAGGATGAGCTTATGTCCTTTGCAGGGACATGGGTGAAACTGGAAACCATCATTCTCAGCAAACTAACACAGGAACAAAAGACCAAACACTACATGTTCTCACTCATAAGTGGGAGATGGAAAATGAGAACACATGGACACAGGGAGGGGAACATCACACACTGGGGCCTGTCAGGGTGTGGGGGCCTAGGGGAGGGATAGCATTAGGAGAAATACCTAATGAAGATGACCGGTTGATGGGTGCAGCAAACCACCATGGCATGTGTATACCTATGTAACAAACCTGCAAGTTCTGCACATGCATCCCAGAACTTAAAAAACATATATATATAGAAAGAAATTCAAATGAGGCCCAAGAAAATTATGAGAGGATCCAAGGAGCCCACTTTCCCAGCTAGCTTTCTGGGTGTTGACTTCTGTGCATATATAAACATTATCCATTGCTACAACATGTTAGATAATTGTCCTGCCACTCACTCATTCACTCATGCTTTCATTCCTCCATTCACTTGTTCATCCATGCTTCTATTCCTTCTTTTTAGTGCGAGAAGACCAGACTGTGGCGTGGTACGAAGCCTGGCATGGACTTCATCTCTGCTCCACCTCTTACTGTGTAATTTAGGAATTTCATGTCACTTCTCTGTACCTGCTTCTTCATCAGTAAAATAAGACACATGGTAATACCTAATTCAAATGATTTCGTGATAATTAAGAAAGGTAAAGTAGCTAACATAATCCCTCATGCAAAGTAAGCATTAGTAAATATTAACTGTCATTATCATTGTTGACCTTTCAATCAGAGATATCTCTGGGTGTCAAACACAGTGTTTTGTACTGAAATATAAAGCATAGATAAGGTGGCTTTGATCCTCAAGGAGTGCACATTCTAGTGCATTCTAGTGAGAGAAACTGATTTACAAAGAAGCAGTGACACACTGTGTAAAAGTCATTAACATGTCTCAAACATTTTCTATTGCCAGATACTTTTCTGTACATGTCATGTGAAATATATGTCATTATTTCATGTATATATGTGAAATGTAATTTTGTGTATTTCTTGTATACATATGTATGTATGTTATACATATTTCACAGGTATCAACAAATTTAATTCTCACTCCAGAGGAAAACTCCAGAGGACTAAAAAAATCTCACTTTGACAGGTAAATCAATGAAGTCAATGTATCTATAGAACTTTTTTTATTAGTTTTGGTTTGTTTGAACCCATGACTGTTGTTTGCAAAACCCTTTACAATTTTCAGTTACAATTTTCAATTTTTTCCCATCTTTAGTCATCTATTCCTCACAAGAACCCTGCAGCATGGAGGTGGTTGTTATTTTTATTTGCACTTTGCAGGCAAAGACACTGAGGCATGAGGAGTGCAGGTAGCAAGTTCAAGGTTACTGGAGCTAACACAGGTCCCATGTGTTAGGACCTCTTCATATCCACAACCATCACCTCCATCTTTCTCTGAGATGCAACCAGCTAGAAAGGCAGAGCCACACCTTCCTGAGTTCATAACAGTTATACTTGGCAGCAGAGTACTCATTACCTTAACCTTTTCCAGCTCATGCAGCCCATTCTGTTCTTCCTATATTTAATCTGTTACTGTCTTTCCATTTCCATTGCTTTTCTTGTTGGAGCCCCCTACTGCATTCTCTGGTTGTTTCTGATCATTTTTCTCCAGATACTTTTGTTCGCATTATTTCCAAGATGCATCTCATTTTTAACTCATAATTCTAGTTTTGATGAGTTCCTTGTATTATGCTTTTCACTTTGATCATGCTCCCAGGCCATTATGATTTAGGATATTCTTGGCAAACCTCATTAACCTGCTCTCAATTAATTAATGGTGCTGCAGAATCAGACCACACCCTTTCCACTTTGTACCCTGTGGACTAAACCCCTGGACAATTAGGCATCATCAATTTTATTACATTTAGGCTGTTTCTCAATCTACATTATAGTTGGGTAACTGTGCTCATCTGCATTCCTTTGGTGAGTGCCAATTTCAAGAGATGGAAGTTCACGTGTTCCTCTGCTTCCTTCATCTGGTTTTACAAACCTATCAAAAGGGAACCATTTCTCCCCCATAGCACAAGTTATTATTTATAGGTCCAGACACACTGTTATTTTATGTTATGGTTCTGGATCTTTCAGATGTTTCCTGTATTCTTTGTTCTGTTGTTTCTCTTATTAGAAACTATCCTTTGATTTACTGCCTGGGATTGTTTTTCTTTTCTTGAACATTTACTAGCTGTCAGGCATCTGGTGCAAAGCCCTGTGTCTTCAAGGGCACAGAAAAGGGCAAGACCCATGAGAAAGCAATTCTATGACAAAGAACATGAACAAACTGGCTTTCCCCATCTGACCACATGAATTTACTAAACACTTACCAATATCAGTCAGTATGGTGCAGTCTCCATGTGCAGAATTACACTTTGTTTGTGTAACAGCCCAGCAGTCAAGATCCACCAATCCTTCCATTTAACCAAGACTGAGGTGGGTGGATCACCTGAGGTCAGGAGTTTGAGACCAGCCTGGCCAACAATACAAAAATTAGCCGGGCGTGGTGGCAGGTGCCTGTAACCCCAGCTACTCAGGAGGCTGAGGCAGGAGAATTGCTTGAACCTGGAAGGCAGAGGTGCAGTGAGCAGAGATGGCGCCATTGCCCTCCAGCCTGGCAACAAGAGCAAAACTCCATCTCAAAAAAAAAAATAAATAAATAAATAAACAAATAAATAAATAAGTGCTGAAGCCAGGACTTGAACTCAAGTCTAGTTCTAATGCACATGCATTCAGCTTTCAGATGCCTCCAGTCCCTGCTTCACCCTATTCAGATGCACAGAAATCTTGTGTTGCCCCTGAAGATACTCTCGCTCAGCCTTCCCTCTGCGGAGATGGCTTTGAAAGCCCCACAGCTATAATCTCCAGCTTCTCTTCTGAGCTGTGCTCAGGCAAAGTATCCAATGCCCTTTGCATTAGGGACTCCACCAACACATCTCATGGGAGTTTTAAAGCTTAGCATATAGTAGGTTCAATGGTCAAAACACTAGGATGGGAGGAGATTGAAACTGGACTTGAGACCATCAGTCCAAGAGGCACCGCTTTTAGTTACATGATCCTAGAACAACCTGCCTACTTTGGTCATTCTCAGATTGGCTAAATCATATTTCTAATCTTGGTCGTCTATGCCATAAGCAGGGATGGTGGTGGTGGTGGTAGGGATGTTAATGAGTGGAAGGTTGTGAATGTGTGTTGTGAACTCCAAAGTGTGGAAAATTGATTTTCACATGGTAAGCTCCAGTGCACAACATCAGCATCCCTTTATTCAAAGCAATATTGAAATATAGTCATGGTTCCATGATGACCTGCAGATCTTCTTTACAGGTATTGTTGAATCCCAAAGTTCTGACTTTATAATTTAAAGCCCTTGAGTAGGATATTCTCACTGGGATGTCCCTCAGGTGACGTGAACTTGACAAATCCAGAATGAACCCTCAGCTCCCCTCTCTGCTCTGTCGTCTTTAGTACCACCTGTCCCAAAAATGAGCATCATTATCTGCCCAGACTCTGAGGTTAAAACCTTTTCCTCACTTCCCATGTGAGTCAAAAATTGTGTCTGGAAAATGCCTTTTAGACCCCTTCCCCTTTCTGTCCAAAGTTCACCCTCTTGGGTCAAGACTCGCGTTTTTCACCTGGTCTCTTGATTTCCTGGCCTGCTGTCCTCCATCTATTGGTAACCCACTCGTGGTTTTTCTAGACCTCAAATCAGTTACTGTCATCCTGTTCCCCAGATCCATCCTTCATGCTCAGCCTCCCTCCAGAGAGATGCCAAGTTCTCCAACAGGGAGGCCCTCTCATTCCTGGTCTAGGCAGATCTAACATCCAGACTTGTCTCAGGCAAATCCATGCCTGCCCCTTACTCCTCAGGAGCCTGAACTTCTCACCCTTCCTCAGCAGAGCGAGGAGCAGCCCTGCATACAATGCTTTTCCGTCTCCAAGGCTGCCCCACTTCCCTTGCTTAGGGAACTCTTCAGCATCCTCAGGATCCACTCATGTGTCACCCTATGAATGACATCTTCTATGTCCCAAACTAGTCTTTCCTCTCTAGGTATTTTTTACCCCCACCACTTACATATTCATTCAAATTCCGTGCATTCATTTATGAATATTCATTGAGCCAGACCTGCAGAAAGTGCTGGATATAGAGGTGAGAGGCTATCCTTTAAAGGGCTCAGAGTATCAGTGGGGAGATGGGTGAGGTCACAAAGCCTGAGAGCACAAAGTGAGAGGGGCATGTCCTACCTCCCCAGATTCTAGGTCTCTTCAGGTACAGCTCAGTCACCAGCCAAACCCTCTGAATTGTGTGCTATGTGATATTTATATACTCTTTGCAAGCAACTCTGAAAAATCATGATGTAGTATATAGACAAGAAAGATGGCAGATTCTAGGGCCAGCTGGAAGGTGGGAGAGTTGGATGCCATGGGGAAAGTGGAATCCCTGAACCTCTACCTTTCTTGAGGAATTTGGTGAGCCCTGGACCTAGGGGCAATAGGACACAATGGGCACACACTAACGTGGGCATCGGAGCCCTGGTTCTGGGCCCTGCGGGGTCCCATCATCAGGTGGTGACCCTTTGGCTTGAGGATATAATTAGATTTTGTCTTAGGCATTGTCCAGTGGCTGCTGCACTGTAAATATTTTATGACTCACTCAAAACCTCTGTGATCAAAGAGTCATGTATGCAAACCCTTGATCTTGGCTGAACAGCTTCTCCACTCCCTAATTATTTCTGACAATGCTTTTAAATAATAATGCTTTCCAATTAAAAAATACTTTCCTTATCTCTTTTTTCACTTTTGAATTGAAAAATATCTTAATTTTAGGTTCTTATTGTCTATTTCTATTCTGTTTTCATCACAGAATAGTCAGATTCACAGCTGAGGAGTTGGGCCATCCCCCTTCTTGATAGGTGGCCAATTGATGTTCTCATCCTAAGTCAGCTCTCTGGGTTGCCTTTTCCGTACTTAGGGAGGTAGGATTGTTATTAGTTGCAGAAGCAGTGACTGCATTCATCTATTAATTTCTGAATAGCAGGAATGGTGTCCTTTTCTTCCAGAACACAACCCTGGTACTAAGGACTAAGAAAGGGTGAATTACTGAACATATTAATAGAAGCCATTTAAATCTACAATGTATATTAAGCATTTATATCTTTAAAATATTATTTCCATTTATTTAATGTGAGACTGCTTATTTGTTTTCCTGCCTGGTGCTTAGCACTTAACAGGCAATCACTCATTTATTTTGCTTAACCACAAACCTATGTGCTGTTGTTATCTCCATGCTAGGGATGAGAAAACTGAGACTTAGAGAAATTAAACATCTTTCCTAAGGACCTTAAAACAAGAGTCTACTCTGTAGCCACTTCCTCCTCAGCTACTCCTTTGTTACCTTCCAGTTTGGATCCTGCCCTTATTGTTCTTATAAAACTGCTAGATGCAGGCTTCCCAGTGGCCTTTTGTTAGGAATTTGGTTTACCTGCTAGTCAAAGGAGACAGAAGTTTGAGAATGCATTAGCTTCCTAGGGCAGCCATAACAAAGTAGGTCATAAACTGGGTAGCTCAAAACAACAGCAATTTCTTCTCCCATAGTTCTAGAGGGTGGAAGTCAGAAGGCAAGGTCTTGGCAGGGCCATGCTTTCTCTCTTTACTTCCAGTTGTTACCAGATATCTTAGTCGTTTTTCTGTTGTTTGCAACAGGATACTTGAAACTGGGTAATTTAAAAAGAAAAGGCATCTATTTCTTACAGTCACGGAGGCTGAGAAGTCCAAGGTCAGAGGGCCATATCTGCTCAGGGCCTTCTTGCTGCTGGGAACTCTGTAGAGTCTCATGGTAGCACAGGACATCACATGATGAGGAAGTGGAGCATGTTAGCCCAGGTATCTCTTCCTCCTAATATAAAGCCACCCGTTCCCCTCCTATGATACTCCATTAACCCATTAATCCATCAATGGATTAATCCATTCATGAGGGCAGACCAATCACTTCTTCAAGGCTCTACCTCTCCATACTGCTACCTTGGGGATTAAATTTCAACATGAGTTTTGGAGGAGACAAATCTTCACACCATAGCGTCATCAACTGTTGGTATTTCCTGGCTTGCCATTGCACAAATCTAATCTCTACCTCTATCTTCTAAATGTGTTCCCCTTCCTGTGTGTGTCTGCCTTCAAATTCCCTTCTTTCTATAAGAATACAGTCATACTGAATTAGGGACCACTCTCACAACCCCATCTCAATGAGATTGTATTGGTCAATGCCCTAATTTCAAATAAAGTCATATTCATGGAGACCAGACTTTAGGACTTGAACATCTGTTTTTTTTCTGTGGGGACATACATTGAAGCCTCTCATGAACATTAACACACATAGAGATTGCTTCACATACATAAATAAGTCAGAAGGTGGCCATCTGGGGCCCAATGATATCAGAAGGAGCCTGGGCTTCTTCCCCTTCCTGCTCCACTGTTGCCTTCATGTGCCTTTCATCTTGGAGGCCCCCTCAGGGGACAGGATGGCTGCTGCACACCAGCCTTTGTGCTTGCTTATTAGACCACAGGAAAGAAAAAGAAAGAAAGGACAGAAGGGAGAGAGGGAAGGAGGAAGAGTAAAGGAACAAAGAAAAGGTGGTTTCATGATTTGAATGTCCCCTCCCAAAACTCATGTTGAAACTTGGTCCCCAACGTGGTATTATTGAGCAGTGGGTCTTTTAAGAGGTGATGGATCATGAGGGCTCTGTCCTCATGAATGGATGAATTGGTTTATGGATTAATGAATTGATGGATTAATGAATGGGTTATCATGGGAGGGGACCTGGAGGATTTATAAGAAATAGAAGAGAGACCTGAGCTGGCACACCCAGCCCCCAGGCCATGTGATGCCCTGCATCACCTCAGGACTTTGCAGAGTCCCCACCAGCAAGAATGCCCTCACCAGATGCAGCCTCTTGACCTGGGACTTCTCAGCCTCGAGCACTATAAAAAAAAAAAAAGCATTTTCTTTATAAATTACCCAGATTCTGGTATTATGTTACATGCAACAGAAAACAGGCTCACACATGTGGAAAGAAGGAAGGGAGGACAGGTCATGAGTAACCTCTTGGCTGGGCCAGTCCCCTTCAAGCATTTGGATTCTCTCCTAAGGGCTGCTGTAACATAGCATGGCAAATCCCAGTGGCTTAAAAAACAGAAATTCATTGCTCCACAGTCCTGGAGGCTAGAGATCCAAGATCAAGGTGTAGGTAGGGTTGGTTTCTTCTGAGGTGTCTCTCCCAGGCTTGTAATGGCTACATTTTTTGCTGTGTTTTCCTCTATGTATGTCTGTGATCAAATCTTCCTATTATAAGGTTGCCAGTCATATTGAATTAGAACCCACTGTAACGCCTTCTTACTTTAACTTAATTACCTTTTTAAAGACTCTTATCTTTAAAAAGCCACATTCTGGCTGAGCGTGGTGTCTCATACCTGCAATCCCAGCACTTTGGGAGGCTGAGGCAGGTGGATCACCGAGGTCAGGAGTTCAAGACCAGCCTGACCAACATGGTGAAACCCTGTCTCTACTAAAAATAGAAAAATTAGCTATTAGCTAGGCATGGTGGTGGGTGTCTGTAATCCCAGCTACTTGGGAGGCTGAGGCATGAGAATTGCTTGAACCCAGGAGGCAGAGGTCGCAGTAAGCCAAGATTTTGCCACTGCACTGTAGCCTAGGTCACAGTGCAAGACTCCATCTCAAAAAAAAGAAGAAAAAAAGGTAAATAAATAAAAAGCCACATTCTGAGGTATTGGGTGTTAGGACTTCAATATATGAATTTGGTGGGGAGTGAGAATATGCACAGTTCAGCCCATAGCAACATACATCTAAGGAGTCCCACATAACACTCTCTCTTACATCTCTTTGGTCAGAACTTAAATGACCACACCTATGTGCTGAAAAGGCTAGAGAATAGGCTTTTTTTGCTGGGCTATGGAATCTTTCTTCTCACCAGGAAAAAGAGGAGAATAGATATAGTCACCAAACTTTCACACGAGAAATCACGTGGTTCCCCCTCATGTGTTCATCCTCTTAACTTCTCTGCAACATTGGGCTGTTGGTCATTACCTCCTAAAACTCCCACAGTCCCTTCGCTTGGCCCTCCAAGGTCTGTCCACCCCCATGAACCTATGCAGGGAGGCATTGAATTCTGGCATTAGCCCAACCTGCCTATGAGGCCTAGGGAACCATTAGGCACAGTGAGTGGGCAAAGTACCCCTTGGCTTTAGCTCTGACCCATGCCAGGTGGGAGCAGAGGCCCTATGGTGTGGGTGAGCCTTGGAGCTAGAGCCTTCCTGTCACACTCAATCCCCAAAGCCAAACAGCATATCTGGCCTCCTGCTATGTTCTGTGTGGCTCAGGAATCTTCAATGTGGTGATTTTGTAAATCAAAATTGGCAGCTTGACTCCAGGCATCCATGTCAACACAAACCTTTCCTACATAAACATGTAGTATCATCTCAGCATCCCTAGTGCCAGGAATGACACCTGTGAACATGTGCAATACTCCTGGGAGATGGAGTGAGCAGTGGTGACCCCTAGAGCTCTCCTCTCCTCCACCAAGTGACCATGCAGTGTGTCTGGTACATTCTCCAAAGCCCTCCCCATCCCTCCCTAGTCACAGAAAAATGCTTTGTAGGCCTGGGTCCTACCTTCTGAGGCCTCATGCTCCTACTCGGTGAGATGGATTCCCCCAGGGCTCTCTCCTCACATCTCTTCTGTCTCTCAAGGATCTCATCCATCAACAAATCTTTAATGTTCAAGACCATGGAGAGGGTGCATATATGGACCACCCTCTGCCCTGGGTTCTCTCCCAAGTTCCCACTTGCCTTTCCAGGCTCCTCATGGGCACCTGCCTTGGAAGCACTGTCTGCCCTGAGGCCAGCGAGCCCATCCTGACTCTTTATCTTCCCTGCAGCAGCTTCTCCAGAATCCTGGGAGCTCCTTCGGTAACAGAACATGGTGCCCGGCAGTGTGGATCTGAGAGCAAGGCTGTCTGGGTGAGCTTGAGCAAGATGCTTGACCATTCTGTGAACATTATTTTCATCTGTAATTGCTTATTGAGAGTCTCTGCTGAAAGCACCACCATCTCCTAAGAGTATTGTGCTTCTTCTTTGGAAAGCTAATAATTTAATTTCAAATGCCTCATCTGGACATTCACAGCCCTCTATATTGTCCTAGCTGAATCCATCTTGGTCTGCCATGAATACTCTATACACTAAGCAGCTCTTCTACCAGGCATACCCTCTTCTTTTCTTACCGTAGTCACACATTTAAATCCCATGAGCTCTTCAATATTTCAAATGACCTGTTTCCAGAAGTGTCAGTGTTCCTCCCATGCAGTCATTGTCTCTCCGTCTTCTGAACCATCTCCAACCCTTCTCCCCACCATACCTGCAACACCTGTTACCTCTACTATACCTTGGCCCAGACACATTTGTGTAGCTGCCTGATCCTCTTGCCCTGACCAGCAGGCTTCCACCTCAGTGTGGTGATAGATATGTGTTTAGTCACTAATAGCAAAGAATTGAGGTTTATGATCAATTTTTTTTTTAGAAATCCAAGCCATCTCATGTCAGGATGCAATGTCTTCACTCTCATCACTCAACTGCATGCCACTTGCCTTGCTTGGAAGGATGGAGTTCCAGAAGCCCAGTGGGAAGGGAACTGTGCAGAGCCCGGCCACAGGAGTGAGTCCTGTGTGAAAGCCATCCAGCTTCAGTCTCAGCAGAAAGCAATTAGCAGGTACAAGGAGCCCCTGCAGGACCAGTGTGCATGGTGGGTGGCACGGGTGAAGTCCTCTGGGCCTCAATTCCTCTGCTCCCTGCCACCTGCCACTCACAGCCACTTGTACCACAAGGCCTGTCCCAGAAGTCATCACTCACCACCACCTTCTGCACGTCTTATGCCCCAGAAAAAACTAAACCACTTGTACTTATCTCCCCTGAAAAATTTTAATGAAGCAGTTGCTTTATTAAAAAACTTCATAAAATAGCTCTGGAATATCTTTCATCTACCGACCTAATAATTAAAAGAACAGTATCAAAAGAAGTTACCATTGACTGATTAGCACCTGAATGTCAGGCAGCCCACTAAGTTTATGTCTACTTCCCTTTATTTTCACAACAGCACAACAATTTAGGGGGTCAGAGTACTAATATATGCATTTTTTGGGGTAAGGACATTGTTAGTGTAAAGGTCACCTGTGTAGAAAGAGTTAGCAGCGCCCACACTACTCACATGTTTTGTTTGGTTTTTGTTTTTGAGAGACGGAATCTCATTCTGTGGCTCAGACTGGAGTGCAGTGGCATGATCATAGCTCAACGCAGCCTCAAACTTCTGGGCTTAAGTAGTCCTCCCACCTAGATCTCCTGAGTAGCTGGGACACAGGCATGCACCACCATGACCAGCTAATTATTGTTGTATAATTTTTGTAGAGACAGAGGTCTGCTTTGTTGCCTAGGTTGCCTAGGTTGGTCTTGAACTCCTGGCTTCAAGCAATTCTCCCACCTCAGGCTCCCCACATGCTAGGATTACAGACATGAGCCACCATGCCCAAGATTGAGTCACTGCCGCAAGACTGTCACTCCTCAAGCTGATCAGCACACCACACTCCCTTATGTACACACGAGCCTGTGTCATAACGTCCCATGTGGTCCAAAGGATTCTGCAATGAGGCTACGTGTCCCAAACTGAATCACTGTGAGATTAAAACGTCTGAGTTTCAAAAAGTTGTTTTGGATTCGTGTAAAATACTTGAATTATGTCTCTTAACTACAGTAATGCTGAGATTGGCCCTTTGTGTTTCCTCGGTGCTGGGGTTCTGCTGCTCTTGGGACCCAGCCTGGTAGCATGACCCCCACTTCCCCAGCTCCTACAGTCCTGCCAGCCTGTGAGTCACCCTCAATTCTTCCAGAGAGGAGTCGCTCTCATCAAATTCGAAAACTCGTGACACTCTATACCCAGCATCTGGCTCACCAATCATTTCCGGCTAGTGGGAAGGGTCCTGATGGCTCAAGTCTGAAATGTGATTTTAATAAAAATAATGCTAAAATGAGATTCGTGAGGAGTGCATTCTTTAGCTTACGGGAGTTGAGCAAATATTTGTGGCATCTAAATATTTGCAGCCTGACATCTGGAGACATGAGCGCTTCCAAATCTCATGGAGCAACTGATCCTGTTTTATTGCGCTGGCTCCCCTCATTGCCATAGCTTTGACCTTGCCAGGTGGGGCAAGGGTGCAGAGAACCGTCCGCACCAAGGCTTGGCATGCGTCAGCAACGTGCTAGGTATACCACGGGCTTTGCCTCATTAAATTTCCAGGCATTTTTTCCCAAGAAAGCAGTAGTTCCTTTTTGCATGTGAGGAAATTGAGACTCAAAGACCTGGGTCACAGGTCAAAGTTCACACTGTTATTTGGTAGCCAAGAGGGAATTCAAATCCCCGTCCCAGCCTAAACTCTTTAATTTTTCCTATGAAACCGCATGTCTCTCTTTACATGCTTGCCTGTGCTTTTGATTACTTTGGGATATATTCTAGAAATGCTGAGCAGAACCACGAGGGAGGGGTTTAGGGTCAAGAAGCAGCTCACCAGCCACAAGCATCACTTTTCTCTGGGCTAGGACTAGATTCTGTAAGTAAATACCCAAGTGAAAGAGAACGCTTTTCTTGGAAAACGTTGGTAACTTGATGCGTGTAAACAAACTCTTTTGTAAGAGCCCCTGTCACATGGGGGCCTGCGGGCAAATTCTACCAAGTAGAGAACAGTTTTCACTGCAAAAACTCAAGGGAAGACAAGCTTGGTAATGAGAGCTAGCATTTATTGACCGCTTACTAGTGCCAGGCATTATGCGGGTACTTGTGAGACATAATTTACTCTTCCCTGCAACACTTTAGATATTAGCATGTCCCCCATTGAATAGATCAGGAAACTGAGGCACCAGACATATAGAAAGAAAGAGGCAGAGAAGGAAGACAAAGCAGGCAGTCTGGTTTCAAAAGCTCAGCTCCTGAGCAATAAGCTCTACTCTCCCCTGGTCCTTTTAAAGAGGGAGCTTTTACTACCTGTCATGTTCATGTTGGGGATTCCCAACCCAATGAAGGCCTTCCCTGTTAGCATTTGATCGTTCAGTATATGCCTATATCCCTTTGCTAGGGATGTCATACAGAGTTTCACAAACTGGGTGGCTTAAAAAAAACAGAAATGGCTGGGAGTGGTGGCTCACGCCTGCAATCCCAGCACTTTGGGAGGCCAAGGTGGGCGAATCACGAGGTCAGAAGATTGAGGCCATCCTGGCCAACCCCATCTCCACTAAAAATACAAAAATTAGCTGGGTGTGGTGTTGCAGGCCTGTAATCCCAGCTACTCAGGAGGCTGAGACAGGAGAATCGCTTGAACCTGGGAGGCGGAGATTGCAGTGAGCCGAGATTGCGCCATTGCACTCCAGCCTGACGACGGAGTGAGACTCCATCTCAAAACAAAACAAAACAAAACAAAAACCCCCAGAAATTCGTTGTCTTACAGTTGTGGAGGCCAGAGTCCAAGATCAAGGTGTTGTCATCAGGGTGTTGCTTCCTTTGACGGTTTTAGAAAAGGACCTGTTGCAGGCCTTTCTCCTAGCTTCTGGTAGCCTCAGACATGTCTTTGCTTGTCATTGTGTCACTCCAATCCCATGCCTTTTCATTGTGCTCTCTCTGTGTGTGTCTGTTCCTGTGTCCGCATTCTCCCTTTTTATAAGACACCCAACATACTGGATTAGGGTCCATCCTAATAACCTCATTTTAACTTGATTACCTCTTTTAGGACCCTGTTTACAAGTAAGGTCACATTTTGAGGCACTAGGGGTTCTCATTTGTGGATATCTTTCTTGGGAGGACACGCTTCAACCCATAGCAATATCTAATAAATTGGAAGCTTATAAAGACCATTGCAATAGGCCAAAGTGAATTTTCCAGCTCCATTTCCTATCACTCGCCTCCCACCCTCAACCATGAACCTGGCACCAGCTGCACAGCCTTGCTCCATTTTGAACACATTGTCACCCTCTTTGCCCCTTTGCTCTGCTTCCCCTGTCCGGAGTATCCTTAATCACTCTATCTATCTACCTCGCAAGTCTCTGCTCATTCTTCAAGGATAAGGGCTCAGACCATATCCTCCTAGAAGTCACTCCAGATCCCAGAACCCCACAACTTTAGTATGTTAACCATGGTTACATAAAGCATGCGTACATTCCAGCATGATAGAAAAATCTGTGTACCTCTGCTTAAATTTAAATTTAAAAATTGGCCAGTCATGGTGGCTCAGGTCTGTAATCCCAGCACTTTGGGAGGCCAAGACAAGTGGATCATTTGAGGCCAAGAGTTCAAGACCAGCCTGGCCAACATGGTGAAACCCTGTCTTTACTAGAAATACAAAAATTAGCCAGATGTGGTGATGCACACTTGTAATCTCAGCTACTTAGGAGACTGAGACATGAGAATCACTTGAACCTGGGAGGCGGAGGTTGCAGTGAGTCAAGATTGTGCCACTGCACTCCAGCCTGGGTGACAGAGCGAGACACTGTCTCAAAATGAAAACAAAAATAAATAAATTGAAAAAGTATCAGAAAGAGATGATTGCTTTGATTAGGGTTAGATAACAAAAACAAGAGCAGTTGGTCAGTTAGAGGCACAGTGGAGGAGAATGTCCTGGGACCATCTCAGAGACGGATTCAGGAGCCACACACAGATGATGTGCCTCTGCCTGGGACCATTTGTGGCACCTTCCTGTACCCTGGGATAAACTGTTAGTAAAATCCTTAAAGTGAGAAAGTCTTTAGGTTTATCTGTGGGGAGTCCAAAACAGGAGTAAGAAAGGAATTCTACATCCTGTTTTTCACATACCACAGGGGATGAAAGGAAGCCCAGGGAACCTCAGGTGGCTTACTGGGGAGAGGAGAAGCAAGTGGGCTGGATCCTTAGGCTGATGGGGATAAAGGAAAGACCATGGGGAAGGGATTGTGTGGACCAAGCAAGGAAAACAATCATGATAACTGCAACTGCTTCTAACACCAGAGATCACACACGTATCCTAGATCATGCGCCGGGCTAGTTGTTTGATTGATACATTTATCTCAGCTATTTATGATATCCAGAACACAGATAAGAAAGTGAGGGTACAAGATTGGTAACTAACTTTCCCAGGGTAACACAGTCAACATTATAAGTGGTAGTCAGACTTGGAGTTCTGAAGAACAATATTGAATATTATTGTGTGTTTTAGGCACCCAGCACATTTCCTAGCACATAGCAGCACAAATACTTGTTGAATTTTGCCAGAGAAAAGAGAATAACCAACTATTCAAAAACATCTACAGGGCTTCTGAGACCCTGAACAAAGTCTCTATTGAATGGGGATCCTTCAGTCTTTATGACTCAAAACTCACTGTTGTTGCTTTCTGTGTTCTTCAAATGACCATATCTAATTGGATGTCAGCCTGGCTGAATGGCCAGGTCCCAGGCTCCCAAGTCAGACACACCTGGCTAGAATCCCAGCGCTGCCACCTAGTAGCTGTGGAGGATGCAGGCAAGTTCCTTCACCCTGCTGACCCTCACTCCTTCATCTGTAACACACAGCCTGTAAGGCTTCCCTCAGGGTTTGCTGTGAAGACTAATGATACGGTGCATGTGAAATGCCTGGTGACCAGCAGGCATCCTGTGACAGATGGCAGTTATTCCTATTAGTGGTGTGGCTTCCTTGCTTGCTGGTGTCACTTCCTGGTGCCTGGAAGCCGACGGGAGTGCATGCCTTCCCACGTAGATCAAATGACCACTTTGGTTGATTATAGGGTTTGGTGTGTGTGAGAGGTTGTTTTAAACAACCTCTCCACACTTGCCCTCTTGGCTACAACAGAAGTGAGTCAGAAGGGAGCATATGGAAGGTGGAAAGGAATCAGGGAGGGTCAGATACCCCCAGGGACAAAGAACCACCTGGACAGGCCTCTTCACCCAGGTTCCCAGGTACAGGTGATAGATCTTGAGCCTGAGTAAGGGAATGGGGAGCTCGCTAGAAGAGTGTTCTCTAACCAGTAATTCATGGAACTTGGGGAGACACACTTTGAAACACTTTGTTAACACTTCAAAATCTAGGCTTTGACATTCTTTAAGGACAAATAAGAAAATTTAAATGACAGTGGAGGTCAACACTGAGTTCCTGAAGACATAACCTGCTGGCTCCCAAGTGCCGTCTCTCTTCTCCACTTTCCACTGGAACATTGTTCTATCCCTCTCTACTCTTCTACAATGAAAGAAAGCTGATAATCAATCATGGAGCACCCACATTACGTGAGGAGCTGGACTGGGAACTTACATAATACTGGCGTCACTTCAGCCACTGCTAAATAATATCTCACACTTATTGAGCTCTTACCATGCACCTATGACCTGTGTATATCTACATAATTTTTTTTTAATACTCACAATAAGCTTTTCAGTTAGAGACCTTCATTGTAGTCTTCATTTCAAAGGTGAGGAAACTGAGGCTTAGTGATTTCTTAAGGTCAAAAGGTTAGAACTTAAAGAAGCCGGGATTTAAACCCAGATCTGACCTGAGATGGTGAACCACTGTGACCATTACAAGAAACCAATGGGGAAGAGCAGGGTTATTCTCACTTGGGTGAGGCAGAGCAAGGCAACCAAGAGCAAGTGCTTTTGGGTTGGAGACACCTGAATCCTCATCCAGGTGCAAGCAACTCCTTCCCAACTCTATCATGGTAGCCAAGTACCTTCATTGCTCTGCAAGATGAGGGGAGAAGAGGGTTGGTGATGCTGGAGTGTCAGTACGTGCACCAACATCCTGCAGGTCTGGCACATAGTGGACTCTGGCACATAGCTGTGACAGAGGACAGCAGTCATTCTGATGTCTGACTTCCATTGGCTAGGAGGTGGGGTCCTGGGAGTGAAGCTGGAGCTCATGGATCCTGAAGCCTGTGCTCTTTCTACAGAGCAGCTTTGCCCCAACAGGCACGTAAATGCACATCATGGGGATAAATTCAGTTTAACCCTGGCGAGGGGTGGGGAGGTGCTCCTGCTTTTGTGTTTCTCTCTCTCTCTCCCAGGATTGTGCACACTGGAGATATCAAAAGGTGTTGGGAGGAAATGTGGAGATGCTTTTGCCTGTCGAGGGAACCCAGTAGCACATATAGAGCTTTTGAGTAATTACAGAAAGACTGCTCCTTCCTCTGGGCAGGCTCGTTTCCACGTGAGAATACCCAGCATTGCAAGCGGAAAGTGGGCTAGATTCTATGCACCACTTTCCCTTTGGCCAGGGGTTCATGTGTACAACTGAACACAGCAGCCATTGGTCTCCCCAAGCCCAATTTAAAGAGCAGGAAACTGAGGCTGAGCTAGGAACTGCCTTAGCCACCAAGTGGGTAGCATCGAGTAGACTGCACGATGAACCTTGGCTCTCAGCCTCTGCACTACCATCCCTGCTCTGCTCACAGGGTGATGAGGGGCTTTGGCCCAAGCATGTGTGAGTAGCTGCTGCTGCTTGGTGCTCTGCCCAGGACTCATGGGGTATCAAGGAAAGAGCACTCAATGGGAAGCCAAAGACCTACTCTACTGCCAACTAGCATGGTCCTTGTTCAAGCTACTCCACAGCTTTGATTAGTGGGCTTAATTAAATTGAATTAATAATACTTCCCTTGAAGACTTGTCCTGAAATATACATGAGAAAACAGGGTGAAGCCCCCTAGCCCTAGACTGGCACAATATGTGTGAGTTGCACCAAGCCTCTGGAGAAAAGTCCAAGCCTCTTGGGCAGGAGATCGAATAGGAAAGGGTCTGTGACTTGAGTGAGACCTTAGGACACACACTGACTTCATGAGCCCAGGACAGCTGTATCTCCAGTGCTGGCATCAAAACTGGCTCATTGAAAGGAATCAAATAATGTGATGAAGGCTGGCTGGGCCAGGTGGCTCACCCCTGTAATCCTAGCACTTTGAGAGGCCAAGGCGGGCAGATCACATGTGGTAAGGAGTTCGAGACCAGCCTGGCCAACATGGTGAAACCCCATCTCTACTAAAATTACAAAAACTAGCCAGGCATGGTGGCAGGTGCCTGTAATCCTGGGTACTTGGGAGGCTGAGGCAGGAGAATTGCTTGAACCCGGGAGGCAGAGTTTGCTGTGAGCAGAGATCGCGCCATTGCATTTCAGCCTCGGCAACAAGAGGGAAACTCCATCTCAAAAAACAACAACAACAACAAGCTACATCACATGCTCATGGTCACAGAGCATATGAGTAGCAGAAACAGAAGTCAAGTCCAGTTTTCTGTGGACTGCAAAACTTGAAGTCTTTCTTCTGCTTCCCTTGCCTCCTCTGGGAAGAGTAGCAGACAGCTACACTTGGGGCAGTCTCCATAGCCTGTACTCAGGGTGTGTGGGGTCCATTTCTGGGTTTTCACTTACATGTTGTTGTTTTTTTAGGGGATTTCCCTTTTCCTCATAATACCGAGTCTTACAACTTTTCACCTCTTCCTGAAATTATTCTGCTACTGGTTTTGACAGGACCAGTTGCTGCCTTCTGAGCAAGGGGAATGGGCTGTTGAATCATCACGTTCGCTGCTGATTTTCCCAGAAGCACAGAATGGTCTTGTAGCCCTGAGTCCCACATCAGAAGGACCACCCATCTCTCCTTGAAGAAAGCAAATCGTATTTTCTTAACAAACCCAAATGACAGCCTCTTTGGTCCCACAACTAGCATTTCCTGAGAGTTCATGAATTCCAAAGTTATTTGAGCAATTTAGCCTTTGAAGCTCAGCTTCCACCTTGGACTCTCAGAATTATTTCTTGGAAAAACGATTAGCACTGAAAAGCTCTATGAAAATTGGCATCCATGGATGGTCGTCTCATTATGCGAAGTGCCCATAGATTCACCTCCAAACACCTTGTGATTTCACAAGGGCTATTATCTTTGAGCTACATCTCTTCTTTGGAGCTTATTACTTAAATAAAAAATGTTAATTGTTTCTGAGAAGTGTGCAGTGAGGAATGGGGGCTGCCATCTCTGAGGAGCCAGGTCTTCAAATTCCCAGGCTGCTACTCACTTTCTTGCCAAATGCTGGAAGCTCTCCACCAGCCAACTATCAATTTATGTGGACTGAGTCACAATTTACATCAAGTACCATTTCCATACGGGGTGTTATTTATTGAGCCCGGTACCACAGCGAGGAGGGTGAGCTCTTGAGTAATTAGAATCCTGTCCTAGCTGGGCAGCAAACAATGCCTTCCTCCTATCTCTGCTTTCTAATGGGTTTGCAATGGCACTATCTCTGCTTCCATAAATAATGTGCTCCATGTAAATAAGGAGTCATTAAAAATGGGGCAGCACCCACACATCATTTCATAAACATGAGGGAAGTACTTAGGAAGAGGATCATCAATAAACAGGCTGTGCTCTGCGTTACAAAACTGAAGCTGCTCTGCTGTGTACACACTGCCTTTTGTAGCTTCAACCCTTCCATTCTTGCTAACTCCATATTAACTGCTGTAGGTATACATCTGGGCATTACCAGCACAGTCCCTGGAGGCAGATAAATCTGCATACGGAGCTGCAGCTCTGAGCTGTGCAATCTTGGGCAAATCACCTGACCTGTCCAAGCCTTGGCTTTCTTCTCTGGACCGTGGCGCTAGCACAGCCTACTTGATTTGTACACCAAAATTCACGAATGGGTTCTATTAGGTTGGGAGCAGGCAGGAAGCAACTTTATTCTTTCATGTAATTTTCTTGCCTCTGTGTTATGTCAGGTCTCTCTTCTCTATTCCTGTCTTGGAATTGTTAAGATGTGTAGTCCAGTTGAATAAAATCCTCATCCTGTTTAAAATTTGGGTTGGATGAACGGAAATGCCAGCAGTGGAGAAGGCTTGAGTTCTCCTCTCTCTAATCCCTTCTGCTCCATGTCTTCCTCCCTCTCCCTGGGATGTGTGGTCCTTTAAGAAAGGGGCCACATTGAAGGGTGGGTACAGAAGAGATGGTAGTACCCATAGAGCCTGGTATATCTGGTACAGTTGCAGCCAAACATTGGCATTTGTATTCAAAAGTAATTCTTTCTTCTTGAGATGCTTTTGTGAGTTCCTCAGAGATCTTACTGGGGACCCCCTTAGTAGTCCCATGGTAGGATGATGGCTTCTCTAATGGGTCTTTTATAAGTCTAGTCAGCCTTTAATTTCTAAGAGGTCTCTCCATACTCACCATGCTGAAATTCTCTCACCCTTGTAGGACATTCCCTCGGGCATCCCAAAGCCAGAATCTTCATATTGGCTATTCTGGCTGATACCAAGAGTTTCTAGAAGAAGAGGTGGCTCTGATGGCTGCTACCTGGCTTTGCTGTGCCACACTATACTATTTCAGCCAGTCTACCACCTTTAGACTCCTATAGGTAAAAGTCATATGATGGTCCCTATCACCCCCAAAGGTGGGGAACACACATCAACTCCCCCCTAATTATTCTCTTGAGGCTTCTTCAGTTGCTAAGGGTTACCAGAGAGCTGCATGCCAGTGATGGTTTCCAAAGAGGCTTTCATTCTTCCGCCTTCTTTCCAAAAAATTCCTAGGCTGCCAAGAGTATTTGATGGGCTGATGAAGGCAGAACCAGGTTGTGGCTACTTTAGAATATGAGGGCACAGGTCACTGTTTTTCTTGGCCTTGGCACTCAGCTGACAAATAGACAAAAGGAAATGTTTCAAATTTCACTGGCTGTAATAGAGATTGAATGAGAATATGTTTTAAGTGCTTGGCAATAATGCAAAGTAAGATGTGAGTGAAGTTTAGTTCTCAGAATTGTACACTGTCGAGTGTCACATGATCAGCACACGCATCACCCATGCTTGGGGTGGGTCCTATTCTACCTGCTTTAGCTACAACAATGGCCCTGTGGGAAAGGTCCTGCCATCATCTACCTGATGTGAATTAGGACTCTAAGGTATGGAGAGGCTCCATGACCTGGGAAGTGTGCCCAGGAGTAGGTCCAGATGGGCTCCTACTCGCCTTCCTATAGGCCTCAAGAGGTGCGGGGGCGTAGAGCTCTCCTATTCCAAAGAGGCATCTATGCAAGAAAAAGTTATTCCTGGGAATCCATCAAGGCTCCACCTGCATCCACTCCTCTCCTCCTTGCTTGCTCCTTGTTTGTGCTGGTGGTGGCTTCTGTCCCCCAAAGGTCCTCTTCAGTCTTAACTAATTGTCCTGGCGCCATTGAACCTTGGCTCCTGTAAAAGTGGTCTGACAGCTGAGTCCCCTGAGTCAGTCCAAAACCTCTCCTAATCTTAAACTCACACCATCCTAGTATTGATGCTGAACTCATCTTCGGGGCTTTCCCAGCTGAGATGTCTGGTCCATCTGGTCTACCAGCTCGTCACACTTCTGAGCAGCCATTTCCTCCTGGTTTCTCATCTTGTTTTGGCTCCAGCCCCCACTCCCCAGAGCTTAACACTGGCTCCTCTGATGTGGTATTAGGGTTCTCCTTTCCTGCTGGTGAAGACCTAAGAATTCCCTGAGCTCCCATTCACCCTTTAAATTTGACCCTACCCTGTCCTTCCCATTCTAAACACCACACAATGTGCTTCCCTGTCCAGTCACCTTCACAGTGCTCTCACTCGTTTCATTTACAACCCTTACCTTCCCATGAGATGACCTTGTCATTTGCCACTTTGTTGGATTGTATTTCCATCTACACCGGTAGTGTGTGAGGCATGGTGATATGAAGCTAGTCCAGAAATCAGATCCCTGCCCTCAGCTATCTTACAGTCTAGTTAAGGAAAGCAAAGGGCATCTGTTCACTGTGCAAACTGTCCCAAGGCACTGCCCCTCTCTGAGCCTTACATTTTCTGCCTCTCTCAGGAGAGGCTAGGCCACTTAATTAAAGGGGTTGTTCCTGCTTTAAAGACCCATGACTCTGGAGTTGCGGCTTCCCTTAATGTTCCTGGAAGAGCAGACAAGACCAATTTGTGATACCTGAATCTGATTAATGTGGGAACAGTTAACATTGGGAGGAAGGTATCCCCCCACCGCTTCTTCCCTTTCCCCTCCAGGCAGCTTTTATGTTTCTGGGCTTTTATCCCATTATCCCAGCCTCATTTTATTAGTACCACCTGGAGAGGAGCCCCCGCCCCCACCAGACACCAGAGCAAATGCGGAGAGTCAGCTCCCCAGGTTTTGTTAGCCTTAGTGCTCTATTTACACACTTCTGGGCCACACCTCTCTTCTCCCTCCTGTTAATCTGGGAAGAAAATCTTTGCCACTGGCCTGGATACCAGGAAAGGAAGAGCTTGCTGAAGCCACTTGAAAACTGAATCCACTTTTTAGTTCTTCCTAGCCTAGAGGAATCAGACTGAGGTTTTCAAAACGACTGTATTCTGTCCAAAGAACGAGCATAAAGAAAATAGACAGAACTGAAAGGAAGGAGAGGTCTGGCTGACTTAATCCAGGTGGCTGATCCTAGTCTGCCAGTGACTCCTGAAGATTCCTTGCCTTTACCTGTGCTCTACCCCATCAGACAAAAACCTGAATGCCTTCCAGTCCTCAAATATGGCATTCTCTCTCTCCTTCATGAAGCGCTTCACATGGGCCTTTTTACCTGGAAAACACTTGGTTGTACCAACTTCAACATTTCTCCAGAGGTCATATCCTCCAGGCTGTTTATCCTGACCTCTCAAGCTTCGGTGATATGTCTACATCTACCTTCCTATGATATTCAAGTATGAATCTCGACACTTGGCCTGCAGTAATGAAGTTCAGCTATGCATGCTGGTACATTCTACTGTCTGCAGGGGAGGAGATATGACAAGTAAATGAGAAGGTCAAACACAGGGTAACAAGGCAGTGCTGGAAGGAACCTAGGGAGCTTTGGGAGCTCAGGGAAAGGGTGATTTACCCAGGTATGGGCACCACGAAAGACTCCTCAGAGAAGAGGCTTAAAGGATGAGTAGAAAGATAAGGAGATTGGAAAAGGTCTTCTAAGAAAAGAAGACACTATGTGCAAAAGCTTAACCATGAGAAAAAAAAATGGTGTGAGGTTAAGAGGATTATATCAGTTAGCTTTTGCTGAGTAACAAGTCACCCTGACACTTAATGATGTAAAAAACAAAAACCACTTACTTGGATCACAGTTTTGCAGGTCAGCAACCTGAGATGAGCTCAGATTTGGAATGGGTAGTTCTGCTAATTTAAGCCAGACTTAGCTGATCTTGGCTGGGCCTCACTCCTGCATCTGAAGACAGGTGCTAGGTTTTCTGGAAACTAGCTGCTGTCAGCTGCGTGCCTGTTATCTTCTCAACATGGCAACCAATCATCCAGCAGTTTATCTCAGGCTTTTTTATTCTGACTTGTCAGGATTGTAAAAGAGAAATCAGAGCCTATATGGTTTTTTTTGAGGTCTGAACTCAGAATCTGTCCAGCACCAAGTTTTGCTACATTGTACTGGGCAAAGCAAGTATCCCAGATTCCAAGTAGAAAATATTGACTGTGTGCCCATATTTTCTGTGTGTCTTCTGCAGAGAATTCCATTCCATGCAGAACGGCCATCTTTTTCCAATCTTCCTTGGGGTGTAAGCCTGGAGAAGCAATCCACAACCATATTATGAGAGGATTTATGAAGTCTACTAAAGTGTGGATTTTCCTTCAGGATAAAGGGAAAATTTGTTAAGTATTTTTAACGAGGCATGACAGACATCAAGATGTACACGATTTGGAAGTTGCTCCCTGGGTAGTCTTCTGTTGGTGTGAAAAAGACTACTACTTGCCTAAGTAGACCCAGAGATCTCATCTGCCTCTGGATTCCCAGGGCTGCAATTCACCAACCCTTGGTCTAAACAGAGTTAGTAGGCATGTGAAGAATTTATTAAGCACCAGCATGAAGGTAGGCATAGAGATACACAGAACTGAGATGAAAATCCAGAAATGGACCCTTGCATTTGTGGTCAATTTATTATTGGCATCAAGACCAACCAATGGGGAAAGAATAGTCTTTTTAACAAATAGTGCTGTGACAATGGGCCATCTGCATGCAAAAGAATAAAGTTGGACTCAGTCACATGCTTTACACAAATATTAACTCAAAATGGAAATAAACATAAATGCAAGAGTAACACTATAAAACGCTTAGAAGAAAACATAAGCATAGTTTCTCATGACCATACATTGGGCAACAGTGCCTTCAATATGGTATGGAAAGCACAAGTGAGCAAAGAAAAAAAAGATAAACTGGTCTCATTCAAATGGAAAACTTTTGTGCCACTAAGTGAAGATGAAAAAAGTGAAAGATTAACCCACAGAATGAGAGAAACTATTTGCTAAGAGATACTTGAAAATATCGACAAGGGTCTTACATCCACAATACATAAAGAACTCTTACAACTCAACAACAGAAAGACAGACAAATACCCCAGTTTAAAAAAGTGGGCAGAATATTTAAATAGAAATTTCTCCTAAGGAGATTGATCAATAGCCAATAAGCAGAGAAAAGCTGTTCAACACCACTAGTCTTTAGGAAAATGCAAATTAAAACCATAAGTACCACTTTACACCCATTAGGATGGCTAGAATAAAAAAGACAGTAACCTATGTTGGTAAGGGTATGCAGACATTGCTGGCGTGAATGCAAAATGTCACGGCTACTTTAGGACATAGTTTGGCAGGTCCTCAAAAAGGTAAACATAGAGTTACCATGAGTCTGCAACTCCACTCCTAGGTATTCCCAAGAAAAGTAAGACCAAATGTCCACAGAAAATCTTATATGAGAATGTTCATAGCAGCATTACCCATAATAGCCCCCAAACAGAAACAACACAAATATCCAGTAACTAATAAATGGATATATTAAATGTTATATAGTCAACCAAGTGGAATATTATTTGGCAATAAAAAGGAATGAAATATGATATGATATAGATGAACTTAGAAAACATCATGCTAAGTAAAAGAAGCTATATATCTCATGATTCTGTTTATATGAAATGATCAGAATTGGCAAATTTATAGAGATAGAAGGTAGATCAGTGGTGTGTAGGGCTGGGGTGAGGGTGGAGAAATGGGGGAAATGAGAATTGACGGCTAATACATTTGGGAGTACTTCTTTTAGTAGGCGAAAACATTCTAAAATTAGATTGTGGCAATGATTACACAAACTTGTGAACATACTAAAAAGACACTAAATTGTGTGCTTTAAATAAGACGAGTTATGTGGTAAATAAATTATATGTTAATAAATCTTTTAAAAAATTACTCATCACTAAATTAAGACATATTAGAGAAATTGTAACAGAAGCAATGGCGATGCCTACCTAAATATAAAAGGGGTGTTGAGAAAAAGGAAAAGGAAATATTTGCAGAGGTGCCCAGGTCTCTGGGCATCTGAAGGACATCTGAAGGTTGATGGTGCCAGGTACATAGACCAGAAGGCTTGTCATAGATTATTTGCTTCCCTGCTTCTGGGATGACTCACAGTGGCCAAAGTCTTCATATGATCCATCCTGTGTGACCAGGTCTCCTGAGTAACTTTTCTTCTTAATCACGTTACAGAGAGATTCCTGGCAGATCTCGAACAGACTGCTGTGAATCTGCGTGCAGGTTGCTCACTGTGCAACTTGAGTGACTCAGTTTCATCACAGTCCTGCAAAGTCAGGCCCCTGAAGATGCAGAGCATCCAGCCTGCCCGGCCATTTGCTGTGGCCCTGGCTATGTATCCATCTGTAGACCAGTAACTTTGTTGATGTCTACCTGATTTTCAGAGGTTGCTCATAAGAGGGATTTCTCTCAGGTCTCAAAAAGAGAAAAACAGTATCTGCTTTTCCTGATTTAGTCTGTTCTTAGCTGGTAAACTCTTATTTAGCTGATTATGCTTGTTTGGGCCCCTGAGAAGGCCACAAGTTAAATTTGCAGTTTTCTTTTAGTAATTTTCTAAAACTTTGGACAATCTTTCTCAAACCATAGTGTAAATTGTCTGGAAATTGAAACATTAAAATATGCTATTTGCATATCTGCCCTCAACTATGGCCATTTAGCAGGTCTAGAAAGGGGCTAAAAATCTACATTTTGGCCAGACAGCAGGTGATTCAGATACGGGGGGGTAAATAGACAACAAATTTAGATACCTCCCCTCATGGTAAGCCCTTTTATCATTTAATTCTTCCTTGTTCTATCTTATCTATTTTTTTATCATTGTTCATTCTACAGATGTGTGTGTGTATGCTTACTTATAATTTGTTATTTTCATTTTAAATCAAGTTGTTTTTGTAAATAATGCAGGCTATGAACTTATCAATTAATTAATTAGTATATAAAATTTGCACAGCATATTGCAGTTTCAAGGTGCTTGTGCATGCATAATTTTCTTTCCTGTGACCCTCATAGCAGCCTCCTAAATTCTGTATTGTTATTCTAGTCTAACACATTAAAAAAAAAAGAAAAAAACCCGAGGTTTAGTGAAGTAACTTACAGGAACAAGCAAGTATTAACTTAAAAAACGAAAACAACTGAAAGGACTACCTGTGCGGCATGCCCAGTATGGGCACTAGTTCATCATGCTGCAAAGACAGAGTTACAGGCATTTGCAGAAATGGGTCGAGTTTCCATCTCAGAAGGGAAGTGATCTTTCTAAAAATTTACCCACAAGAAAAAGCAGCCGATCTCAGCTCTGGTTTCAGACTGGAGATCAACAACCCTTTATCGGGTTGTTCAGGTGACCTCTCTTGGTCCAGCCTTGTTTCAACACATCTCCAGCATCTGAAACCACATTAGTTATCCCCTCCCCTACCACCTGGGCACTGACCACAGTGGGAGCCTTACCGAATATCAGGGTGTTGAATGTTCACAGCCAACCATGCGCATGCGCCTGTGGGGAGAGGGCCTCCCCATGCCCAGGCCTCCTGGAACTGCAGGGCTTAGAGTTCAGACGGTGGATAGAAAGGGAAGGCACAGGGGAGCAGTGATTAGATCTGGTGCCTGGGAGACCTGCTAGGAAGCAGCAAAGTTCAGTGGGAAAAGCTAGGCAGCTCTTGGTCTAGATTCCAGCTTGGTTTCTCAGACTGTAAAAATTCTCTTATGCAACTGATTTAACGTCTATAGAGCTTTAGATTCCTCACCTATAAAACAGGGTTTCTGATACCCACATCTAAGGTCCAAGTGATAAGCACATAAAGCAAAGTGTGTAGTCTGCCCCAGGTGTATCAGGCCTCACAATAAGTTAGATCATCTTTCTTTCCCTCGCTGTGTTTATTTAATTGGCTCCATGATTTGTTTCCCATTGCTGCCGTAACAAGTTAGCACGAACTTAGAAGCTTAAAATAACACAAATTTATGATCTTGCAGTCTGGAAGTTAGAAGCCCCAAATCAGGGTGCCAACAGGCTGGCGTTCCTTCTGGAAGCTCTAGGGGAGAGATTGTTTCCTTCTCTTTTCTACCTTCTAGAGGCTGCTTGCATTCCTTGGCTCATGGCCACTTCCTTTATCTTCAAAATACATCACTTCATCCTCTGCTTCTGTGGTCACGTCTTCTTCTCTGACTCTGACCCTCCTGCTTTCCTCTTATAAGGACCCTTGTGATTACATTGGGCTCATTCAGATAATCCAGGATAATCTCCCATCCCAAGATCCTTAATCTAATAACATAGGCAAAATTATCTTTTGCCAAGTAAGGTGACGTATTCACAGGTTCCAGTCATTAGAATGTGGGCATCTTTGGGGGTCATTATTGAGTCTATTACGAAGGAAGGTCCAGAAGATGCCACCATAAAAACATGTCCTAAAGCCATGGCTAAGAAGATGATGGTGGGACATGAAACATGTTTGCTACAATAATTTAAGCCACATCTAAGAGAGATGTGGAGCCACAGGGCACTATAAGAGCTTCCTGCATCCTCATAGGGTGTCCTAAATTAGAACACACTCAGATCTTTTCCTTCAAGCACTAACCCATGAAAATCCCTCTGAAAACTCTACCGCCATTTGTTCTTCAGTCTCTGCCAAGCTCCTCCAGTGACGACAATCCCCAGATTTCCTAAGGCCAGCTTTACCTGTAAGAAATTCTTTCTAGATATGGAAAAGATCTCTCTGAATCCTGCTTAGGCCCTTTCATTCTGTCCCTGGAGCCACAAAGAAGAAAAACCCAGCCCCCTTTGCCTTCAGAGATCTTTTGCTTTTGCAGACAGTGAGTGATTGTGAATGCCTCTTCCTGTTTACACTCTGGTAAGAGTTTACATCTCTAGAATAAATATTCTAATTTTCTTAACTATTTCTTCTATAAAACAGTTTGGAATTCCCCTTTCATCCTGGTTACTCTCTTCTGAAGCATTCTATTTTTTAATGACTTGTTGAAAAATTAAAAAAAAACAGACTGTAAAAATAATTTACATTCCCTTTTGAAACTTGAAAAAACAAAGAAGAAAATCAGTTACCCATAAATCCATCACCAGTGAGAACCACTGAGTGTGTATTTTTTCCAGTCCTGGGACAGACCTGGATTCTAATCTAACTGCTCTCACAGAGCCATTGTGTGACCTTGGGCAGGTCCCTCTCTCCTCCCACCCTCACTTTTTTCATCTCCAAGATAAGATGCTAGCTTTGAATTCTTTTTTCCCTTTATATATCTGTGAAAGTCGTTTGTTTCAAATATTCACACTGGATTCTGGCTAGAATAGAAGAGCCTTGCTTATTATTAACTTTTTGAAAAGAATATTACTTCTGAAGACCCAACTTATAAGAAAATGTATGGTTTGTCCATGGAGATGGCAGCCTGCATTCTGCTGAGTCATCTTATTACAATTCCACAGTCCTGGGTCTCAGTGTCACCCCATTGAGTGGATCTCACTCCAGTCCTTAGCACTGGGGTCTCCAACGGCCTTGGAGTTTGTTTCCTGTCTTGTATCCATTTCCTCACAATTGCATCTCCCCAGAGCAGCTCCATGTTTATTAGACTGTCATGAGGAGATGGAGGTCTTCTCTGAAGAACAGAGAAGTAGGGGTTCGAATCTGGAACTCTGAGTGGCATGTGATGCCAATCTTTTCTTGGTAGTAAACAGCCTGTTTGTGAGAAATAAAACTTTACAAAGTCCTTTAATATACATCTCATCTGAACCTCACAACAACCCATTAGGTTATATCTTTATATAACCTTTTTTATAGAAAGAAAAGAAAGAAAGAAACCTAAACTTTCAGAGAGATTCAGAGAAGTGAATTTAAATTTTTTCAACCTCAATGCATAGTAAGATATGCATTTAACTACAATCCAGTCCAAATATGTGCATGGAACAACAGACAGTCAGACAAACTAGATACAGACACATAAACAGATAGAGAAATAGCCAGATACATATATAGGCAAAGTGAGAAACAGAAGTTTTACAAAACATATTTACAGCTAGCTAGCTATGTGACAGATAAACTAAACAAAAGTTGCCCAAAACAACATTCCTTTCAAATGTGGGTGCTTAAATCTGATATTTTCTATTTTATAGTATTCTGCTTTGTTGTTTTAAAATGCTAGTTGTACTCAGCTGATTTCATGAACCTCCAGCAGGTCATGACCATAGTGTGAAAACACTGGTGTTGAAACCCTAACCAAGAGTGCACAGCCAGTGTGCAGCAGAATGAGCCTCCTGTCACCAGCCCAGAGCTCTCGGACAGAATTGAGTTCCTGTACAGTAGGACTTTCCACTCATGTCTGTGGTCTAGGAGGAGATTGGGTTGGGCAGCCACCAGGCACGATGGAGCAACCATTAACCCTGGAGTTGTGGAGGCAGGTGAGGTGTCTGGAAAAAAGCAGGGAGGTGTCTGGGAAAAAGCAGGGAGGCTGGAATGCCACAGAAGTGGGTTCTAACCATCAGAGGCTGGCTTCACTGTTCAGGTCATCACTTCCTGCTCAGTCTCAGTTCCTAATAAATGAAATGTCGGCTCAGCAGCATTGTTGGAAGAATTAAATAAATGGAGTGGCTTATATGGAGCTTATGACCAGTGCTGTGAGGTCAACTGATCGTAGCCTCCTTTTTCTAAGGACATTCCATGTGCAGCATATCGCTGTAGTGGGGTGCTCTGAGGCAGGGCCCCAATATTTCTGAATTTTGGGGATCTGAAACACGGAAGAATATATTTCTTTTGGGTGGAGAGTGTTTGTTCTAGGTGAAATCACATTGGAGATCCAGTTAAACATGCATTGCATAAGGTCAATATCCAACAAAGTTGTGTATGGGGGAAGAGATGTAAACTTGGGAAAAATCCAGAATCTATGAAATTATTCGAGTGCTTAATGTTCCCGCTAGGATGTTTAACATCTACTGAGTGAAGTGAAAGTCTGCCTTCCTAGGTCTCTAAGGACCACGTGGGGTCTGGCTAAGGCTTGGCATCAGGGCATAGCTGGCTCTTCATAGGGAGATGACCACAGCTCCCCAAGCCATGGTAGGCTGAGAATGAAGGAGGAGGAGCATAGGGACCTTTGTGAGGGCAGGGGGTTTCCGGGTAGAAAGAACAGTGCTAAGTCACTATTGAGGTTGAGGTGCTTCCTCTTTGGGTTGTAAATTCACTCTGCCCTTCCCACTCCCTCAGTGGGATCTGTAACCACAGCAGACCCATGAGGGAAGGAGCAGAGCCCGGTCTGTGCACGTGTACGTGTGTGAACATTGAAGTGAGCGGGAGACGGCCGTGGTAGTACAGAGAAGTCAAAAGAGAATCAGGGAAGAAGGATGGAGAAGGTCAAGCCTCTCCATCCTTGAGGTCAAGGTATGAGAGAGGCAAACAACCAGAGTGTCTGAGAAGGCAGAAGGACGGGTTTCAGTGAATCCTGTGGCATGAAGATTTAGGTTATTAACATGGGGATATGATGGAAGATGGCGCAAGGACAGCTCGGGAGTGAGTTTATGACTCCATGATTCTGAGACCTGAGCATCCTGCTATGTTCCAGGCACCATGTCAACCCTCTCAGTCACTCATTTATGCTCTAGAATGAGCCTGTAGGCATGGTACTATTGTTATGTCTATTTTACAGTAAACAGAGATGCAGAGAGATGAAGAAACTGGACCAAGTTAATAAGTGAAAAAAGGCAGAAATGAACTCAGCCGGGCTGGCTCTGCAGCTTGTCGTTGTAACTGCGATGCCCTGGTGCCTGTCTGTGCTCCGTGTTTCTACCCCACTGCAACTCAATGGGCAAACTGCAAAGACTCCGGTGGCTGTTAAAGTGCAGATACTCCTTTTAAAACTAACCACTTCCCTTTTGCTTTTGACTGAAACTCATTGCAGGACCACAAGCCGAGAGAGGGCAGCAATGGAAACCCAGCCAAACTATTAATGGAAGGCTGGGTCCCATTCTTTATTATCCTTCTGTGGTCTCGTCACCAGCGGGGTGAGCCAAAGCCGAGGGCAAGAACACGCTGGGTGACCTTCCACACCCCAAATGCAAGATCAAGTGTTGTGGAGAAGGAGGTAAGCCGTGGCTCTTCATTAAAGCAAATATCATTAGACATATGTTCAAGATAACAGAGTGTTTTGACCCCAGCAAGCATTTGAACTGCAGTGAAAACTCATTTTCCTTCTCTGAGGGTAGAGGAAGCAGAGAATTTTTCCACGACTAAAGCCACCATTATGAATATGTATTCCTCAATAATAAAACCTGTATTAATAAATAGGCATATGTACATATACAATTACTAATTCAGCAAATATTTTGGCAGGCCTACTATGTTTTGGGTAGTGTGTGTGTGTGTGTGTGTGTGTGTGTGTGCATGCACACCTGCACAAGACATCTTTATAATTTGCTTCTCATCATGTTTTTTCTAGTAACTGCCCATCTTGACTGTCCATATCTTTACTGTTATTTTAAAATCCACTTTAGTAGTAGAATGTTACTCTGTCCCCTGGCGTTTTATTGGTCTCGTGTTGGTCATCCAACCCCAAATAAGCCAATCTAAGGCTTATCTAGGAAATTTTGAGACAGAAACTGGGAAATGGGGTATAGTTTTGTTGAGGAAGTCTGGAAGAGAGAAGGGATATGTGAAGACTTTGGCTGAAGTGTTGGCTACCACATTTCTTATCAAGTAGGTATGAAAAACAAAAGGAGAGAAGGAAGGGGGCATGAAAGGATGGCAGGAGGGAAGGAGAGAGAGAGAGAGGAAATAAGGGACATGGACAAAAGCTGAGAGGGCCTGAAAGCACCTGACATGAGGATCTTTTTTTCTATCCATTCGTGAAGACTACCAGTGTTCCTTTCTTAAGCTCCCTGTGATGTCTCATTATCTTTAGGATAAACTTCCCTTTTTGCTTCATTTATCTAAGTGGAGTTATCAACGCTGCTTCATTGACCTGACCACCAAAGTTGTACCCTAACAAGTCCTCATTAATCCCCACCCATATGCCACTGGCATGCTGGGTACTGAGAATGCTCAGAACTCAGATCCTGCTCCCAAAGCTTCCTAGTCTAGAGAAGGTGATGCTGTTCAGGGATATTAGCTAGCACATGGGGAAAGGATACTCTACTGGAAGACCTCTAGGAAGAGAAAAATGAATCTTAAGCTGGGCCAGAGTCTGGAGGCCCCTCCCAGACATCGTGCTTCCACTGCGTCTTAGAGGATGTGTCCACTGTCAGCTCAAAGAATCTGTGCAGACCCAGAGGTGCGAAATAGGAAGGCACGAGTCAGTGAGCATGGCTTGGTTTGGCTGTATGGGGGAAATAATGGATTAAGAATGGGTTAGGGCAGGAAGAGAGGCTGGAAGGGAAGTTAGGGGCAGAGTAAGAAGGACCTTCTAGGCCAGATTAGAGTGTGGGCTAGACCTCGGTAAAGGTTGTTAAGCGGGCCTCCTGTAGAAGTTGCCAGTGATGGTCCCGTTCCATAGCAGACATTCCTCGAGAAAAGGGAAGATCACTGTAGAACAGTATAGATATTTTCTATTGCCCTAGCTGGAATGATTATTTGATTTGTAGGTTTTCTAAAAGATTCATCTTGAAAAACTTATATAAATATCCTCTTCCTTCTTCTGCGTTTGATAAACCAAAAGTCTTCAAATTGAATGATTCTTTATATTTTTTCAAACAGGTATAAACAGGAGAAAAAGCACTGGGTATAAAAATCCACAAAAGTTGATGTAAGAATAAATAAGAAGTGAATAGTAATAGTAGCAGCAACAACCATGGCTGAGTGTTGAGTGTCTGCCACGAGCCAAGGACAGCACCAAGGGCTGTGTTCAAGAGATAGGCACAGTAACAAAACCAACTGATGGGGACCGCAAGGGGAGGGGTGGACAGAGGCTGCCCGGATGTACATCCTGGCTCTGCCACTTGCTGACAATGTGGGCTTGCATATGTCACATTAGATGAGGGCGTCTATAATAATTTCCTCATAGGGCTGTCAGGAGGATTCAGTGCAATAATTCAAGTTCAGTGCTGGGAATACTGTTAGTGCTCAGGAAGTGTAAATTATTTGTTCCTTGAAATTAAGAAAAAGAGAAATGATTGATAGATAGATAGGACAGAGATAGCTAGAGAGAGAGATAAACATTGATATATTTAAAAATACATCTCTCCACCATATTCCAATGCAACTGCAATTCTACACATTTCTTTCACTGCAAAATTCAGTGTGTTTATATGACATAAAATATCAGTTGTAGACCACCTGAGGGGAAAACCAAGAAAGAGAAAAGCTGACAGTGACTCTTCTTGACTGATATTAAGTCTAAAAATGCTGTGATTTGTTGACTATTCTTAGTGAGTACAGATGGCTTTGATAAAATGATTTGTATTTTAATTTATGACTTCAATAAATATATATTGGATAACATTTGGAAAAATAAAATGAATTTTAAAATCTACTTCTCACGTTAATGTTTTAGGTATTTTTCTTCTCATTTCTTTTCATACAGTCATTTTACAAAGGATTGTGAATGCACACACACACACACACACACAATTTTGTACCTTTCAATTCCATGTCATTGTTTGATATTTATTTAAAAACTTTGTATACTTTTGTAATAATATTTCAAATATCTGCATATTATGATTTTATATGGATGATAAATGATTTACCTAATCTTTGCTCTGCATTGGATATTTCTGTTGTTTCCAAATGGTAATGATTTTGAATAGACACATGTTCATGCCATTAAGAATAACAGGAGATTGTGGTTAACCTACCCCAGTACATTTACAAACACTGAAACCCAGTCCTGGTATCATCAACATCAAAATTGTATTATATGAAGACAATTTTAGGGACAGCTGCAAACACCATAGCAATCCTTGTTTTTGTCCTCCTGAAGGAAGAAAGTACCTAGGCTCTAAGCCACACATATATAGGTTCAGAATCTGCTATTTTCTAGCTGTAGCCTTGGGCCACTGCTTGACCTCTCTAAGCATTTCCTTTCTCAGCCATAAAACTATAAAATGTGAGTAATATTGCAACCCTCTCCAGGTGATTGTAAAGATTAAATCACATTCCTTTGATCCCTATGCATTGCAAATCCCACCTACATGATATTCATTGTGCTAATCAGGTGTGAGAGCTATGAGTCCAAATCTGATTTCTTTCTGCAGACAGAAAACCTTACGCAGGCAGGAGTGATGTCTCCTTCGTACCTTTAGTGCTTAGCATGATGACTGTCATGTAACAGCCACTTAGTGAGCAGTTATTAAACAAATGACTGAGTATCCCCTCAATACGAAAACTTGAAAAAATTTAGTAATCGTTTGATCGTCTCAGGGAATGATACGATCTTCATTTTCTATGTCCAGCACTACAGTTATGCAGGTGACTGAACTTCTATTGCAGAATATTTTCCACTGGAATGTAATTGTATTTATGGAAATTATAATGTATCTTCAGCAAAACAAACCTCGATTCCATTGTCCTAGGTGGAATAAGTCTAGAGAACAATAGACTTTCTTAGTGGAATGCACCCTCCCATACATTGCTACAAAATCACAAAGAAAAGGAAAAAAGAGAAAGTGATTTTCCCAACAAAGCATCTCTACATGTGGGTGGTCAATGATGTTTACCTAAAATGGATTTGTGGCTGAAGAGAAAATTCTGATTTCCCGAAAGGTGAATCTCACTGATGTTGATTACAGAAATAAGTTGTATTGCTTGATGTAAAGGGAGGAAAAAGTAACTTTTTAATTTATCTCTGCCCTATCCAAACAAGGGCCGGAAAGATTACATGTTTTCCTGTGATTCAGTTCTACAGAGGCAAGAGACTCTATCAATATTGAAGTTGTAAATACCGGAACATTAGATTTGCTTTCTGCCCATGAAAAGCAGATTTTGTTGCTTTTATCTTCTCTCTGCTGACAACATGCATAAACAGTGGCCCAAAATGTGATTATTCCCTGTGGATGCCTAGGTCCTTCCTGTTGCCTCCCCTCCGCAGTTTGGGGGAAGAATTGTCAACCCCGGTGAGATGCCACAACCCGGAAGCAGGTCCTTGTTAATATTTTCCCCATGAAACTTTGAGCATTTGGGCAAAACCAACACAATCACTTTTTCCCTCCAGATAAATAATTAGATCTCTAAGGCTGCTTATTATCAGAAGCCCCTTACATAAGGAGCAGAGTGATGGTTCTTCCATCACATCATGTGAGTGGCTGTGACACACACTGGGCACATGTATGTCCTGACCTGGGCTCCAACAGCATCTGTGGCAGGTATCCCTAGGGTTCCAGAAATAGACTCCGCAGACAGGCAGAATAGGGTGTGGGAAGCATCTTCATCTCTGCAGAGCCACGGTCTCCTGGTCTGCAAACATCCACCATATGACTCTCTTCACTGCCTTTTTGTGGAGCCTCAGTGCCATCAGGCTGGGCTGTGAGGACCCTTTTTCTAATCACACAACTCTATACTGACTATTTTCAAACCAAATAATTGGCAAACATGATTGGTAAAGGCTGAGACCACAGAGCACTCTCTTGAAGTGTAAGTTCACCTTCTCATCAGGAATTTAGTAATTCACAAGCAAAGGGAAGTCAGTAGACAATAGAGAAGCAACTATCAGCCTGTTTCTATGCATTTTTTTCTTTTTACTTTTCAGTCAAAGGGCTTTGAATTATGTGCTAGTATCTTTCATACTTAAGCTTCATCATGGCTCAAAACTTTCATCTCTTTTACCTGTTAAAAGGAAACAGTGTCCTTTGTAATTTAAGTGATGTAATTTATGTGGAATTGCTGAGTAATGTTGCGGGCATAGTGGGTGCTTAAGAAATAGCAAGGAAAGTTGAATGTGAACATTTATTAATCTAAATGTCCCTTCAGACTACAAGGTTCTGGAGGGCAGAGACATTCCTGGACATGACTTATCAGGAAGGAAGATGATAAAGTTCTTTCATCACAGCTGTGTTCCAGTGAGATTCTGGATACTTTCTACACATTAACTTAGCTCACCCTCTGAACCACCCAGCAAGGGAGGTTTTTATACCCCCAACTAAAGAGAAAAAAAAATCAGAAAAGTTTCAAACTTGACCAAAGCCATGGAGCTAAGGAAGGGGATATAGCTGGGTTTAGAACTCAGGTGTGTCTGTCTTCAAAGCCTGTGTCTTCCCCCAGTAGGTTAATAAAGCAACATAAGGTGGGACTCTTAGCCCAAAGTTGGGACCCAGTGGTGAAAAGACTAACGAATGAGTCATACCTCCAGGCTGGATCATAGCTCCACCATTTACTCTCTCTGTGACTCAGTTCCTATCTATAAAATTGGGATGACATCACCATTACGCTGCATTGCCTATAATATGTCAGGTGCTGTACTAAATGCTTATGTGTTCTGACTCATTTACTCCTCACCAAAATTCTAGGAGGCACATAGTGTGATTATTCCCATTTTACACATAAGGAAGCTGAGTCACAATCGACATTCAAAGTAAGTGTCCTACAGGTAAAAGATAGTATGTGTCTGAGCTTGGTTTGAAATCCAGGTAACAGTTCTTGTAGTCTACACTCAACTGCGCCATTGTTTTTAGTAGCTGCCCCCACAGGACTGGCAACTGGCTAAAATAATATGATGCTTAAAACTTCTTAGAACAATATATTGCCCATAGAGTCATTTGATTAACATAAACAATTATTTAGTATTGTTGCTACTATCATGATTGCTATGTCTGGAATATCCAATCCCTTTAAAGCTCAAAGTAACTTCAGCAATGCAAGTTCAAGACAGATGGGCCAGGAGGTGCTGACTCTCAGTAAGTGAAGAAAAAGCATGATCCACAATGCTGCCAGAATGCTTCCAGGGATCAGCATAAAATTTTTCTGCATTTTAAAATACATTTTTGAAATTCAACCATTTCAAACAATTCCATAAAAAGAATGTGTATAATTTCATTTTCAACTCTTAGGCAGAAAAGAATAAGGGTAAAGCTGTGGTCTAAAAAAATAGAAATCTGGCTACTCAATTACAGATAATTGCAACAAAAAATAAAGTTGATCAGTGTTTAAAGACACAAGAAATGGCTGGGCATGTTGGCTCAAGCCTGTAATCCCAGCACTTTTGGGGGCTAAAGTGGGTGAATCACTTGAGCCTAGGAGTTTGAGAACAGCCTGGGCAATACGATTAAACCTCATCTTTACAAAAACAAAATACAAAAATTAGCCAGACATGGTGCTGCACACCTGTAGTCTCAACTACTCAGGAGGCTGAGGTGGGAGGATCACCCGAGCCCAGGAGGTCAAGGCTGCAGTGAGCCATGATCATGCCACTGCACTTTAGGCTAGGTGACAGAGTGAGGCCCTATCAGAAAGAAGAAAGAGGGAGAAAGAGAGAGCAAGGGAGAGAGAGAGAGAGACAGAGAGAGAGAGAGAGAGAGAGAGAAACAAGAAAGCTGCATAAGTAGCTCTCTAATCGGCTCAGATATTTATAATAGCTTTTTCCCTTAAAATGTGTCAAGTAAAACTATTCCTTACATGTGCTTAAAAAGTCAAAGAATATAAGAATTTATGATACAAATCATCAGTCTCCAGGCTCCACTCGTACCCTAATCCCCTAAATAAATCACTTTTACTGCTTTTTATTGTTGAATTGTTAAAGTAATGGGATTATGATACTCTTATTTCTCACTTTACCAATATCAGATATTTATTGATTTCATACCACGATAAAACACAATTTAGGTCACTTACATTACTTCCAATGTACTTACATTACATTACATTACATTGTTTTAAAACTCAATGATTTTAACTCAGTTAATTTTATTGGTTAATTTTGTTTTACTATTTTAGCTTATCTATTGTATCCCATTGTAATTTTTTTAAAGTGGACTCTGTTTTTGTTTTTTAGAGAAATTTTAGGTTCACAACAAATATGTGCAAAAAATACAGAGCGCTCCCTCATAGCCGCTGTCCCCACACATGCACGGTCTGCCCCACTATCAACATCCCCACAGAGTGGCACATCCATTAACAACCAATGAACCTGAATGACACATCATTATCACCCAAAGTTCATAGGAGTGAACATTAGGGTTCATTCTTTGTGTTGTAAATTCAATAAATTTTGACAAATGTATAAAGAATGACATTGATCCACCATTACAGTATTATACATAATAGTTTCACTGTCTTAAAAATCCTCTGCTTGGCTGGGTGTGGTGGCTCACCACCTGTAATCACAGCACTTTGGGAGGCTGAGGTGAGCAGATCGCAAGGTCAGGTGTTCGAGACCAGCCTGGCCAACATGGTGAAACCCCGTCCAATTAAAAACACAAAAATTAGCCGGGCATGGTGGCACATGCCTGTAATCCCAGCTACTCAGGAGGCTGAGGCAGGAGAATTGCTTGAACTAGGGAGGCGGAGGTTGCAGTGAGCTGGGATCACGCCACTGCACTCCAGCATGGGCAACAGACCAAGACTCTGTCTAAAAAAAAAAAAAAAATCCTTGGCTCTGCCTAGTCATCCTTCTCTTTCTCTAACTCCTAACAGCAACCAATCTTTTTTATTATTTATGTAGTTTTGCCTTTTCCAGAATGTGATATAGTTAGAATTATACAGTACATATTCTCTCAAATTGGCTTTGTAAGCAAAATGCACTTAAATCCTTAATGTCTTCGCATAGTTTCATCTCTCATTTCTTTTCAGTACTGAATAATATTCCATTTCCTGGATATACTACAATTTAGTTACTTGTTTGCCTTTTTCTATTGAAAGACATCTGGGTTGTTTCCAACTTATAAATAAAGCTACTAAAAATATTCATGTGTACATTTTTGTGTGGCTTTTAGTTTTCAACTCATTTGGGTAAATATCTAAGAATACAACTGCTGAATATTATTAATATGTTAGGAGTATGTTTAGTTTTGTCAGAAACTGCAGACCTGTCTTCCAAAGTGGTTGCACTTCTTTGCAATTCTATCAGCAATGAATGAGAGTTCCTGTTGCTTCACATCCTCACCAGCATTCAGTGTTGTCAGTGTGTTATAGATTTTGGCCATTTTAATAGGTGTGCTATGGTATCTCCTTGTTGTTCTAATATGCATTTTCCCGATGACATAACATGTGAAAAATCTTTTCATATGATTATTTGCCATTTGAATTTTTTTTTGGATAAAGTATCTGTTTAGGTATTTTGCCTGTCTTTTAATGTTGTTGTTCATTTTCTGATTGTTGAGTTTTAAGAGCTCTTTGGATATTTTGGACAACATATTTTATTAGATAAGTATTTTCTAAATATTTTCTTCTAATCTATGGCTTGTCTTCTCATTATGTTGATAGTATCTTTTGCAGATAACAAGTTTTTAATGTAATAAAGATCAAGGTATCAGTTATTGTTTTTATGGATCATGCCTTTGATGTTGTATCTGAAGAGTCATCTTCAAACTGGAAGTAATCCACATTTTCTCCTATGTTTTCCTCTAGTAGTTCCACAATTTTGTGTTTTATATTTAGATAAATATTTTAGGTGCATTTTGAGTTAGTTGATTTCTGTGAAAAGTGCAAGAACTAATGTCTCATATATATGTACATATTTTTGGCAAATAAGTGTTCAGTTTTTCCAGCACCATGTGTTGAAAAACTATCTCCTCTCCGTTGCATTTCCTTTGCTTCTCTGTTATAGATCAGTTGACTATAATTGTACAGGTCTAGTTTTGGTCTTTCTATTCTGTTTAATCAATCTATTTGTCTATTCTTCCACTAATACCACACTGGTTTGATTACTGTATCATTACAGCATGTCTTGAAGTTAGGTAATGTCAGTCTTGCAAGTTTATTTTTCTTCAATACTGTGTTTACTCTACTGTGTCTTTTGCCTCACCATATATACTTCAGAATCAGTTTGTCAACATTCACAAAATAACTTGCTGCTTTTTTTTATGGTGGAGTTTTGCTTTTGTTGCCAGCGCTAGAGTGCAATGGCGCGATCTTGGCTCACTGCAACCTCTGCCTCCCAGGTCCAAGTGATTCTCCTGCCTCAGCTTCCTGACTAGCTGGGATTACAGGCACCCACCACCATACCCAGCTAATTTTTTGTATTTTTAGTGGAAACGGGGTTTCACCATATTGGTCAGGCTGGTCTTGAAATCTGGTCAGGCAGACCTCAGGTGATCTGCCCACCTCGGCCTCCCAAAGTGCTGGGATTACAGGTGTGAGCCACTGTGCCCAACCAACTTGCTGGGATTTTAACAGATATTATTTTAAAACTATAGATCAAGTTGTGAAAAACTGACATCTTGACAATATTGAGTCTTCTTACCTACGAACATGAACTCTCTCTCCATTTATTCAGTTATTTGATTTCTTTCATTAGATTTTATATATTTTTCTCATAGATCTTGTAGATATTTTGTTAGCTTTATATGTAAGTATTTGGGAAGTGCTAATGTAAATGTTATTATGCTTTAAATTTCAAATTTCAACTGTTCATTGCTGGCATATAGGAAAGTAATTGATTTTTGTAAATTAACTTGATATCCTACAACTTTGCTCTAATTACTTATTAATTCTAGGAGTACCAGTGTCATTTTAATGAAATATTTATCACGTATTTCTATTTTATAAATTTAGCCGTGCTTTCCTATCTGTCATCTTCCCCCATCTACCCCTGCTCTTGCCTCCACTTTTCTGTTGATTGTAATATCCCTATAATTTTATCAGGTGGATCCCACTGGCTTTCTGTTCTTTCACCTCACATATGTCTTTCTTGGTTTTTTTTTTTGGTTGACTTTACAAGTTAAAACCAATACATATACTTATATACTTACTTTGTTATAAAACATCTCCTTACATATATTCTTCAGGCTCTCTGATTTCCTCCTAGACTCAGTTGGACATGATGTAGAGTTACCATCTTGATTTGTATTTTTGTACAATGGTACCCTGGAGTGGATCCTTTTTCTCTTCTATATTTTCTCTTTTTTTTTCTCTATGATTCACTTATTTGGTTATAGATCCTTTTTCTCTTCTATATTTTCTCTATCATTCACTTATTTGGTTACAGTGTGTTTTCCAGAAACTTTCTGAGATGGGGGATTTGGGAGGTAAAATTTTGTGTCTTTGAAAGTAAAAAAATATATATATAAACCAAAGGTAAAAAAGAATTATTATATCTTCACACTTGAGTTATTTCTACAAAACACTTGGAAGACCTTGTTTCCCGGTTCTCTGTCATTTCTATTCGTGGTTGTCAAATTTTATTTTTTGATAGATAATACATTTTATACTTTCCTTTTGTAGTAATTTTATTTTTCTCTTTATCATCGAAGTTGTGATATATACAATAAAGATAAGTGGATTTCAGATGATTGAATTTTCATATCCAAAAAATATTGGTTAAAGAAATAATACTAACGCAGGAAGACAACCATCTATTTTGTTCCATCCCACTGCATTCCCCTTGTTCCCTTGTTGGAGGACTTGATTGAAGACATATAAACATGAAAATCAAATTTTAGACAGCATAAAGGGACACTATGAATGATAACATCATGATATACAGTGTCTAGATAGATTTTAATACACTGAGTTATCTCTAATAAGTAGCAATGTGAACACAAACAGGTAGACCATTTGCGAGAGTTGCAAAATGATTGCATATATGCATTTCACATTTTCCCAAATCTTACACACTTTGTAATCTCTAGGGTCATGATCTCCAATTCAAAAGCCTATGAAAATATTCACATACGGCCAGGGAGTGCCCTTTCCCTCTCTGCTGATGGGCCCCTGAACTGCTTTCACACTTCCTCTTTTCTCTCGGATATTGCCTTTTTCTGTCTTTCACTATCAGTTGACTCCCATCCCACCCACCTGAGGAGAGGCCAGGAGATCTCACTTTTTCTCCTCTCCTTTCTTTTTTCTACAAATATATTTGAATGCTGTACACTATAGATGCAGAGTAAGCACAAGCCATGTCTTCACAGAGGCTGGAGTTGAACTAGAAATAGAAGCACAACACACAATGTTATTGAGAAGTACAGGACACTATGGGTCAGAGAACAGGGTGGCCTAATGCATGCCTGATGGGGTGGAGGCTAATCCAAGATTTCTCTGAGTCAATGATCTTGAATGGAGACAAGACAAACAAGTTGGGTTTACTTACCTCTTGGATAGTTTCTCTGCAGTTTTTCTTCCTGTTTAATCTTGGAACTTCAAAGCTAGCATTTTACCATGAAAAATCTGGATTCTTAGAAGAGACTTTGCTGAAAGTATCAGAGACTGGATGGCTTATAAACAACAGATATTTATGTCTCACAATTTGGAAATTAGAAGTCTGAGGTCAGAGTGCCAGCAGGATTGGGTTCTTGTTGAGGGAGCTCCTCCAGGTTGCAGACAGCCAGCTTCTCACTGTATCTTCACATGGCAGAAAAGAGCTCTCTGCAGTCCCTTGCATAAGGGCATTTATCCTACTCATTAGGGCTCCAACCTCAAGTCCTAATTCTCTACCAAAAGCCCCACCTCCTCATACTTCACAGTGGAGGTTGAGATTTCAATATATGGATTTTAGAGACATGAAAATATTCAGTCCATTGCATTCTGCCCCTGGGTCCCCCAACTTCATATTCCTCTCATAGGCAAAATACTTTTATTCCATCCTAATAGCCCTAAAATTCTTAATTCATTCTCTTATCAACTCAAAGTCTGAAGTCCAGTCTCATCAAAATATTGTCTAAATAAGATACGTGTGAGACTCCAGGTACAATTTATCCTGAGGTAAAATTTATCTCCATCTGTGAACCAGTGAAATTAAACAAGTTATGTGCTTGCAAAATACGGTGGTAAACAGGTGTAGACAGACATTTTCATTCCAAAAGAGAGCAATAGAAAAAAAAAAAAAAGTGGTGGGTCTCAAAGAAGTCTAAAACCTAGCAAGTAAAGCTCCATGAAATATTTTTTTAAAAACGTATTTTAAAATAAGTTTTACTGTGTGTATTTAAGGTATACAACATGATGTTATAGAATACACATGGATAGTAAAAAGGTTACTATAGTGAAACAAGTTAATATATCCATCATCTCACCATTACCATTTTTTTTTGTTTTAGTGGCAAAAGCAGTTAAAATCTACTCATTTAGCATGAATTTGCAAAAAAGCACAATTTTATTACCTATAGTCCTTATGTTGTACATTAGATATCTAGATATGTTCATCCTACACATCTGCTGCTTTGTATCTTCTGATCTACATCTCTCCATTTCCTCCCCATCATCCCCTCCCACCCCCACTCCTGGTAACCACTGTTTTGTTCTCTGTCTCTGTACCTTTGATTTTTTTTTTTTTTTTTTTAGATTTCACATATAAGTGAGATCATGCATTCTTCTTCTTTTTTTTTTTTTTCAATGTCTGTCTTATTTCATTTAGAATAATGTCCTCCAGGCTGATGTATGTTGGAGAAAATGGCAAGACCTCTTTTCTGTTATTTATTTGTTTTTAAGGCTGAATAGTATTCCATTTTATATGTGCACACACACACATATGTGTGTGTGTATATATATATAAATATATATATAAATGTATACATATGTGTGTGTGTATATATATATATAGTTTATTCATCCATTCATCTGTTGACAAACACTTAGGTTGTTTCCATAGCTTGGCTATCGTTATAAAGCTACAATAAACATGGGAGTGCAGGTCTCTTTACCTTTGGGAGGTGGTCATTTTGTAACATTTTGCTTTATGCCTGGAAGAGTAGTAGCTGGATCATATGGCAGTTCCATTTTTAATTTCATTAGAAACCTCCATATTGTTTTCCATAATGGCTAAACTTATCTACACTTTCACCAACAGTCTACAATAATTTGTTTCCTTTTCTCTCACACTTTCTCCAATATTTGTTATCTTTTGAAATCTTGATAATAGTCAATAATCCTAATGCGCATGAAGTTGTATCTAATAGTGGCTTTGATTTACATTTCCCTGATGATTAATGATGTTTAGCATTTCTTAATTTATCTATTGTTCATTTTTATACCTTCTTTAGAGAAATGTCTATTCAGGTCTTTTGCCCATTTTTTTTTTTTAAATTGTGTTATTTGGCTTTCTACTGTTGAGTTGTATGATATTAACCTCTTATCAGATATATGGTTTGCAAATATTATTTTTTGACAGGTAGTTTGCTATTTCATTTTTTTTATGTGCAGAAGCTTTTAGCCTGTTATAGTCCCATTTATTTATTTTTGCTTTTATGGCCTGAGCTTTTAGTGTGATATTCAAAAAATCATTGCCAAGGCCAATGTCTAGGAGCTTTCCCTTTATGTTCTATTCTAGAAATTTTATAGTTTCTGATCTTACTTTTGGGCCTTTCATCCATGGTGTAAACTAAGGGTCTAATTTTATTCTTTTGAATATGAAAATACAGTTTTTCCCACCACAACTTATTGAAGAGACTATTATTTTCTCATTATGTCCTCTTGGTGCCTTTGTCAAAAATTAGTTGACTATATATGTTTGGGTTTATTTCTGGGCTCTGTATTCTATTCCTTTGGTCTATGTGTTTGTTTCTATGCCAGTACCATACTTTTTTGTTTAGTATAGCTTTGTAATATAATTTTAAATCAACAAGTAAAATGCTTTCAACTTTTTTTTTCCTCAGAGCTGAAACCTAATATTTCTGGAGGCTGGAAGTCTGAGATTCACATGCTCCCAAAGGACCCACTTCCTAAAATCATTACTTCAGAGTCTAGGATCTCAACATATGAACTTTGGGGGATGGGGACAGAAACATTCAGTCCATTGCAGAGAAAGAGTCTGTGTTAATATGAAAGAGTCAGAAAAACTTCTTTGAAAAGCAATCCTTTGCTTTCTGAGGGTGAGTGGAGATTAAGCAGAAGGAGCAGTTTAAGGCATCAGGAAATGCTAGGATGAAGGCTCTTGAAGGAAAAACTGAAGGCCAGTCAGTGTGGCTGGAGTGAAAAAATCCAGGAAGATACTGCACAAGTTGAGGCTAGTGAGGAGGCATGGCTATGGTGAGGATTTTGGCCTTTATTTTAAGGATGAAGGGAAGACACGGAGAGGTTTAAGAAGGGGCAGAGTGGAACAGACAACAGGACTGTCAGGGAACATCCATTTTAACAATATCACCTTGCTGCCTTGTGGAGAATTGATTGAAAGAGGGCCACGGTGTGTGGGAGACTCACTGCGAGCACCTCACATTAATCCAGACATGATGGCAGCTTGAACTTGGATATTAGCTGAAGAAAGGGAGAAAAATAGATGACTTGAGATATAAAGGACATAGGAGCTGGTGATCGATTTCATATGAGCAGTGTGGCATCACAGGCATCTTCCAGGTTTATGACTGGAGCTCTGGATGGACTGCGGTGCTGTTGAAGCCAGAAGCAGACCACGTTTGTGGGAAAGACAATAAATTGAGCCAATTAGGATGGGGAGGGGTGTTCAATAGAGCAGAGACAAATCGTTATTGAGGAAAATATGAGAAAGCTACATTTAGGAGGCAGGATTTGAACCAGGCCCTCAATGCATCCAGAAATCAGAACCAGGCATAGTGGGAAGATTACAGGGGAAGTGAGGTTCCCAACAGAGGGAGCACCCAGAGCCTCATGGGGGATCTTGGCATTTTTATTCCATTTTTTTTCTAAGTAAACTTTGCATTGAAGTTCAGCATACCTATAGAAAAGTGCACAATTTATAAAAATACAAATCTATAAAAATTTAAGAAAACAGATCATCCAGTTTCTTTGGGAAGGGGTTCGTTTTTTTCCCTAATTTTCTATTTTAACTGCATCTAGTTTTCTGTTTGAAAGTGGCATTGAATTCCTGGAAGTAAGCTGGGAAGAAAAACTCATTCTATGAGTGAATACACTTGGCAAGAAGTAGTGGGGCTGTAATTGTGATAGTAACAGTGTTACTAGAAAACATCGGTGACTGCTATTGTTATGTGTTATGCTGACTATAATTTGTACTGCATTAGAAGAACGTAATCAGAGAAGACTTGGAGATATCAAGTCTTGGAGTATTACTGATAAATAAATAGAAGTAATTCTAGACTGTACAAGAAAGAGTTCAGTTTTAGAAATTTTAAGTTTCAAGTGTTTACTCAAAACTCATACAGAAGTGAAAATGTCTGGAAGAACAAAAGGACAGAAGAATACATGGGTGAAAAATCAAAGGAGAGATCTTGGCTCCAGGAGACATGTGTGAGTTCTGCTGTGGGGCTACATTTAATCATGTCAGAGTTGAGGTTCTTGCTTTAGGAGTAGTTACTTAGAATGAGATGTCCAGGATTTGTCTTTTTCTTTTATTTTACCCAGAAAGAAATGGAAGTAACTAGAGAGTCTGTTATACTGTTGAAAATGCGGTTCTGGAGCAACAAAGATTGATTAAAGCTGGAAGCAGGGCTTTGGGTGTTGTCAGTTTTCAGAGAGTAATTGAAGCCACAGGTTGGACAAGATGGTCTGGGGAATGGACAGGGAGCAAGGTGACCCCAGTGTGATGGAGGCTGCCAGAGCTCAGGGCAGGAGTCCCAGCTGTGCCATGGTGGTGGCAGCTGCCCCACTTGCCAAGCCCAGGTGGATGAGGTGGGCAGTGGGTGGGGGGCACTCATGCACCATCCACAGAGAGGGTTAGAAGCCAGAGTACTTTCCAAATGTCAACAGTCGATTGCAGACAATTAGGAGGCTGCCTTTCTTCTCTCTCTCCCAGGACCCCTAAGACAAACTGTCTGAACCACAACAGTTGAGTCTGAGCATATCAAATAAGTAAGGCAAAGAGAGACCCCGTGGAATAACTGTGGTTAGTGGCTTGCGGGGCTGCGGATGGGCTGTGGGGGGCTGGTTGCTCAAGAGAAAGAAACTTGCTTTTAATCAATGTGCTAATCCAGGACATAAGGTCTCCTTTCTCTCCCTCCCTTGTTTCATTTCCCAGGGCTCAGTCCCCATTCCCACCCCCTGATCCCTCCCCATACTGGTTGAATGGAAATTTGGTCCATTTTTTTTTTAATATAGATACATTAAAAAACAGACACTGATCTTCAAAGAAGCCTGCAATTTCACTGGCGACGGAATGTTTATAGCCACAATTTGTTTGGTTCTGATAAAATGCACATGCCCCGTTATTCCATTTTATTTTGCATCCCAAGCCAGGCTTGCTTCTTACATTGGCCTGTGCCTCTCCTAGTCAGCAAGACAGAGGGAGACAGAGAGACGGAGAGAGACAGGGAGACCTTCCTCGAGCTGTGGCTACATCTGCCTGTGGGTGTCTTGGACTCCATGGGCCCAGAGGTCATTGAACGTGGCGGAAGGAGACACAGTCCAGGAGTGAGGATGACCAGTCAGAGGGAATTTCAGGCACTCCCAGAGATACGTTATGCCCCATCAATAGAAACACCAGCCTTCCCAGGTCTCGCTGAAGCTAGAAAATAATGTCCCCAGTTCTTGGGAGATTGTGCAACGGAGGTGAAAGAGTCTTGAAACTAAAAAGTGTGGACTTAAATCTTAGCTTAGTCACCTTCCTGCGGTATGATTTGAACACAATTTTCTCTGAATTGGCTTTCTCCGTTTGAAAACCAGCAGCATCTGCCCTACAGAACTGGTGTGAGAGTAAACAGATTAGGACCAGGTCAGCAGGACGGAGCATGCCCAGAAGAGAGTAGAAAGTTCAGTTTTGCCAAGGAGAGGGAATTGAGAGGAGTATTCTAGCCGGGAGGGCGGTGGGCACCCCAGCCCACGGGCATGAGGAAACAGCATTGCTTGGGGAGAAGTCTGAAGTGACTGGGTGTTTAGTTCAGAGATAGAGCAACAGGAAATGAAGCTGGCAGAACAAGAGGTCAGGTTGTGAGCCACTCTGAGGAGTTTAAGTTTCCTTTTGCCGGCTGTGGGAGAGCTTTAGGATTCTAAGTAGAGAACGATGCATGTTTAGATTGTGCTCTGGAAAAAAAAAAATGACCATTTGCAGCAGGATGGATCCACTGCAATGGTGGGAAGAAGAAAAGAAGTTAGAAAGCGTAAGGGCAGGGAATGCTTCTCAGTACTGTGTATGCATTACTGAATTCACTGCGGCAGCAAAGGACACTGCCTGCAATGGTCAAGAGTTAGGACTCTGGGGTCCGATCTCAGCTCTGTCATGGACCAACTGTGGAATCTGGAACAAGGCAGTTACACTCGCTGTGCCTCAGTGACCCTATTTATAAAATGTGGATGGCAATAATGTTTATTGCCAATATAGATACTGTGAGGATTACATGAACTGTTGTTATTATTTTTTGAGAGGGAGTCTTGCTCTGTTGTCCAGGCTGGAGTGCACTGGTGCGATCTTGGCTCACTACAACCCCGCCTCCTGGGTTCAAGCGATTCTCCTGCCTCAACCTCCTGAGTAGCTGGGATTATAGGCGCCCACCACGATGCCCAGCTAATTTTTGTATTTTTAGTAGAGATGAGGTTTCACCATATTGGCCAGGCTGATCTTGAACCCCTGACCTGCCCACCTCGGCCTCCTGAAGTGCTGGGATTACAGGCGTGAGCCACCGCACCTGGTCAACATGAATTTTAAATACAAAAGAAAACCACTGCAAAACACTTAAAGAGTGTGCATGGCAAATACAATACATGCACTCAATAAATGCTGCATATTATTTCCAGCTAAAATGTCAGAGCACTATGTGCTCTAAGCACTTTATGTATGTCATTCCATTTAATCTTTACATTTTCCCTGAAAAACAATTGCTACTTCTATATCTTTTTTTTTGCCTGATGAAAATTAAAGTTCAGAGAAATTGAATTCTTGCCCAGCATGATTAGAGGCTACCTGGAGGAGCTGGGAAATAAAGCCAGATTGCTTCCAAAACCCATGGGCTTCAACATTGCCTATTGAAAGAGGAAGAACAGGAATGAAAATCTCCAGTTCTTCAATCTTGAGTTGCAGGCAGTATATAAAAAAGCCAGTGGAGATATTGCTGATGGAAAGGCCTAACTTTATGCTTTTGGTAAGTGTTCCTTCCAGCCCCACTGCTTTCCATCAGCATGTGTGTATGTGTGTATGCATGTGTGTGTGTTTTGTGTGTGTGTGTGTGTTGTGTGTGTGTGTGTGATTGGTCAGGCTGACTCTAGCCAGTGCTAATAATTCTCTGAGGAACTCTCAACGACAAATTGCTGTTGATCAGATCAATCAGAGTAGATTCTACATTTTTACTCTCACTGAAGTCTTCCTTCATCAGTTGAAATCTCATGAAGACAAACTCTTCTTAAAATCTGATAGGCTTAGATTTGTATGATTTTATTTGAAAAGTTAATTTTTAACTATAATTCAAAATTTCTCTGTAGGTAAGACCCTGGCACCAATTTTCAGTTCCCAGTGACAGAAAACAAAAGAATAATGAAATGCTGGGGTTGGAAGAGCCTCCAGCCCAACTCCCCACCTGGCCTGCAACCATGCCACGTTCCCTGGGTCATCACTCTGTCACTCCCAAGACACAGAAGCCTCTGCTCTTGGGAATTCCTTTCTCTTAGAACCTGACACACTCTGGCTGTTGGAAAATTGTCTCTCATAGATAAAGTGTATTTCTCTGGAACCCCTCTAGGCCCCTCTGAACCTAAGTGGTCTCAAAAGCCCTTCTCTGGTCTTCCCTTCCCAAAAGTGCCCTTCGGGAATCTGTGGGTATTACTGTGTGTCTCTGAAGTCTTTTCTTCCATGGGCAGACATTCTGAGTTTGTATAGTCAGTCATGGAAAGAACACGGCTTCTGTAGTCTTTGGGTAAATTTGTGCCCTGGAGCTGAGTCGGGTCTACACAGATGGCACTTCTACCATGGAATCAGGGGCTGGATTTTGTTTTCAAATGGTTTTCAGTGTAGTTGACACTCTACCCTAAAATCCTTGCCAGGAAGTTTTAGGGGAGCTGCTTCATTCTTGACATAAAGGTGATTCTCCAATAGTTCCCCATTACATCTGAAATAAGATTTGAACTCCTCCTTCTTACCAGCAGAGCTGGATATGTTGTGGCCTGTGCACTTGGCCCCAGCTCATCTTACAGTTCTGTCCACTCACTCTCTCTTCCCCAGTCAAACTGGCATTTGTTTTACTCCGTGAACTTCTGCAAACTTGTCCTGACTTAGAGGCTTTGCAAATGCTGTTCCCTCTTCCTGGACTGCTCTTTTCCCAGATCTATGCAGGGCTGGCTCCTACCTGTTCCGTAGGTCTTTGTGTCAAATCAACCAGGATTTCTGGAGCTTTCTATCTAATATGTTTCCTTTCCCCTCAGCCACTGTCTGAGTCACTGTATCATTTTATTTCTTCATAGCCCCGTTCAAGAAGAAAATTACCGTATTTACCCACGTGCTTACTTTTTTTTTTTTTTTTTGATGGAGTCTCGCTCTGTCACCAGGCTGGAGTGCAGTGGCGCGATGTCGGCCCACTGCAACCTCTGCCTCCTGGGTTCAAGCGATTCTCTTGGACTCAGCCTCCTGAGTAGCTGGGACTACAGGCACATGCCACCACACCCAGCTAATTTTTGTATTTTTAGTAGAGACAGGGCTTCACCATGTTGGCCAGGATGGTCTTGATCTCTTGACCTCGTGATCCGCCTTTCTCAGCCTCCCAAAGTGCTGGGATTACAGGCGTGAGCTACCGTGCCCAACCCCCTACTTGCTTACTCTTTAGTTTACTTTCCTTAAATAAGCTTCAGGCTACACTAGTGGAAATTATGCACTTTTTTTTTGTTTACGTCTTTGTTCCTGTTGAAATGAAATTGCATCTGGAACGTGGTATAGCCCACTGGGGCTATTTGCTGAATTAATGCCTTTGTGAATGATCGAATGGGCTGAGTATGGGGAGAGCTTAAAATAAGTATGTAGAGTCAAGGCATCTTAGAGGCTGTAAAATATTTGAGAGATTGATTCAAATCCACCATGCTTATTCCATAGACAGTGAATCTGTGTCCAACAAAGCCAAGTCATGCACCCAAGATCACACCTTGAGTACATGCAAGAACTGGTCCAGGAGTCCAGCTTCCTAACAGCAGTGGCCTTTTTTCTTCTTTTGACAATGAAAAGTAAATGCATCGCATACACCAAAAGTGCTAAATCAGTTAGGTACTTTAGATCGAGGATTTTCCAAGCAGATTTTCTAAGATGATATTTTTGATGTAGAGAAGATCTGAATAGAAAGCAAGGAGGTTAAGATGTAGGTAGAATATCTGAGAAAAAAATCCAGGAGCAGGAGTTAGCAGATGAGATGCAAGGAAAAGCACAAAATGAGGCCTGGCAGGAAGACTCCAAGGTAGGGGTGGGGAGCCTAGTGGTGGGCAGGCCTTGGCCATCCAGAAAAGAGCCTTGGATTTCAGCTCCTGCACATTGGTGGTCTTTTGAGGAATTGGTGACATTTGAGGAATGCACGTAGCAATGGTGGATGGAGAAAATGGAAAGAGGAAAGAACCACATACAGAAAGGCCTATCCAGAGGTCACTGATGGGCGGAGGGTCATCCAGGCAATGACCACACCAAGCAGCAGAGGAATGACGTAAGGAGCTTGTGCTGAGGGAGGAGATAAGGAGCTTGTGTCCAGAAAAGCAGAAAGGAAGGTGTGCACATTTATGAGATGCTCCCAGGACTTCCTGCAGGAAGAGTGCACAGGGCTCCAGCAGTCCCGCTCCTTGTCAGCTGTGAGCTCTAACAATCTTCCCAAAAATCTGGCAAGACCTGGGTGCCATCAGTGATTTCAGTTGCCCCCTCCACACACCCTTGGAGGCACCTGGTAGCGTAACATAGGCAGAAGTTTTGGAGCCAGACAAGCTGGTTTTCTAGGAAACAGCAAGGTGATGTTGATTTTTTTGTTGTAATTCCCTTTTTGGAATCACAGTTTCTCATCTCTACAAAGAGATAAACAATGACTACCATTTAGCATTATTACAACGATTATGTAAGAATTTATGTGTAAAATGCATATAATCATTTATGGCAATACAAAGTGTTCATACATATTTATTCACCTATATTTTTCCTTTTGCTTGTAACCTGGACCTCTGGCTAAACCTCTTTGATTTGGGATTTATTTATTTTTTTTAATTTTTATTTTTTATTATAAGTATAATCTCTAAGTTCTGGGGTATATGTGCACAGTGTGCAGGGTTGTTACATAAGTAATACATATGCCATGTTGGTTTGCTGCACCCATCAACTCATCATTTACATTAGGTATTTCTCCTAATGATATCCCTCCCCCAGCCCTCCACCCCTGACAGGCCCTGGTATGTGACATTCCCCTCCCTGTATCCATGTGTTCTCATTGTTCAACTCCCACTTATGAGTGAGAACATGCGGTGTTTGGTTTTCTCTTCTTGTATTACTTTGCTGAGAATGATGGTTTCCAGTTCCATCCATGTCCCTGAAAAGGACATGAAGTCATCCTTTTTTATGGCTGCATAGTATTCCATGGTGTATATGTGCCACATTTTCTTTATCCAGTCTATCATTGATGGGCATTTGGGTTGGTTCCAAGACTTTGCTATTGTGAACAGTGCCGCAATAAATATACATGTGCATGTGTCTTTATAGTAGAATGATTTATAATCCTTTGGGTATATACCCAGTAATGGGATTGCTGGGTCAAATGGTATTTCTAGTTCTAGATCCTTGAGGAATCGCCACACTGTCTTCCACATGATTTGGAATTTATTGATTTATTGATTTAAGAATGTTCCCAGCTAAGAAGTTTGAAAGTTGCACATTCCTAGTATGTTATAAAGAAGAATTTAAGGTCATTTAGTCCATAAATTAAATGTTTTTGTTTACATTTATGTTGTGGAGGGTTGGTAGCATTGTTTCAAATTTTTGACTTACTTGCCCATTTTGAACGGGAATATTTCACATAGTGGGAAACTTTTAACATCTCTTGAAAAGTCTGAAAGTCCAACAGCCTGCTGTCCAGCAGTGACCATTAGCTGAAGCTGGGTGTCTGCGATCCCACCCTCTAGTTGGATTGGTTTGTTAGGGCTTTCATAACAGAGTACCACATACTTGGTGGCTTAAACAGCAGAAATGTATTGTATCACAGTTCAGGAGGCTAGAAGTCCAAGATGAAGGAGTCCATAGGACTGGTTCCTTTGAGGGATTTGAGGGGATCTGTTCTATGCCTCTCTCCTGGCTTCTGGGGTTGCTGAAATCTCTAGCATTCCTTGGCTTGTAGAAGCATCACCCTGACCTCTGTCTTTCTACTCATGGGGTGTCCTCCATGTGTGCTTGTCTCTGTTTTCAAATTCCCTTTTCATAAGGACACTAGTATTGAATTAAGGTACACCCTAATAACCTCATCTTCACTAATTACATCTGCAGTGACCCCATTTCCAAGCAAGGTTACATTGTGAGGTACTGAGGATTAGGACTTCAACATATGAATTTGGGAGGAACACAGTTTAACTCATAACACCAACTTAATAACATCCCCTCCCCCAGGCTTCTGGCAGGCATCTGCAAAGTCCACCTGGCTACTGTCATTTTCAGCATGCAGTCCACAACTTTTGGTCAAAAACCTCCTTTCTATCACGGTGGACCTGAGGCCCACATTTCAGTAAAGCAAGAGGCAACTACAAGGTCTGCAATGTTTGGTTGGATTCAAGGCTCCGTCAAGTGACTCTCCCAAGGTGGCACAGCTAGTGGCAGCTGGCCCTTTATGGATTCTGGTCCATTCATTTGCATACCTCCAGTTCAGCCTGAGAGGAAGTAGTGAGAAACAATACTGTTTCAAGTGTAGTGCCTTCTAGCTGGGTGAGGAGTTGAGAAGTCAAGAGGGAGGGTTGGTTTGGGGAGGGCAGGTGACACGCAGGTGGAGCAGTGATAGGTGAAGCGTGAGGTGACATCCTGGGGGAAATGTCCAGGAGGCAGGGGAATGTGAGATTGGTGTGCTCCTGTCTGCCCTCCAAACAGATCAAACCAGAACCTTCTCATATTTGGCAAGGACCTTATCAGGGTGATACCTTGTTAGGAATTCTTGTACTCTTGTCATTTTTCACCTAATGTAAGTTGATAATTAGGAAGCATTACACATATTCACAGAGTAAAGTTCTTGAGATAAAGCACAATTCCTCAGTGTTTTTTTTTTCAGATGAAAAATGTTTCTTTGTGTGTTATTCTTATGAACAGCAAGTGTTTTTTTCCCTACCAAAATGGCAGTTAAATTATATTTTGATAATTTTCTCAATGTGTCAGCTGCCAACAGCACTTTAAATAATAAGAATTAGATCCTTCCTAAACAAGGCAGTAATACTATTAAAAAATGCTGGAGGCCCCGTAGCTCAGGGTCTAAGAACTGAACCACAGGCTTGCTGCAAGGTTTACAAAATTCTGAAAACTTGAACACAAATGTGGCATGCTTCTCTAGAGATCTGCCCTACTCCATAATACTGATGAAGAATAGGCATGTAGCTCTCAGGAGATCACTAGGAGCATTCATATGGCTCTTCTTATTTGGGTCTCTCTAAACTTCACACAATCAGGTAGGAATTACAGTTGATCCTTAAACAATGTGGAGGTTAGGGGCCCCAATTCGTTGTGTTGTCAAAATTCCACATACAACTTTTGACTCTCCAAAAACCAAACCACTAACAGGCTACTGCTAACCAGAAGCCTTACTGGTAACACAAACAGTTGATTAACACATAAATAGACTGATATTTAGCTATATTTCATGCGTCCATGACATACCTGTTTCCTCCTTTTAAAAATATTTCTAGGCCATGTGTTTGTCTGAGGTTTTTCAAACTGTCTCAAATCTCTAAAGAAATGTTCCAATGTGTTTATTGAAAAAAAAATTCGCGTATAAGTGCATCTGCACAGTTCAAACCCCTGTTGTTTAGTGGTTAACTGTACCATCTTCCCTTTACGGTAGAGAAAGCTGAGACTTAGGAAGAAGACAAGACTAACTCAAGGCTGTACAAAAAGTGAATGGCTGAGCTAGGAGTAGTCATGGCAACCACAATCTGGCATGTGTTACTCCTGGGTCGTACCTGGGGACCAGGGCAGCCAGGGTAGCCATAGCCAAGTGCCTTGACTATATGATTCCAATATATTATACATTTTAGGGTGTTTAAAATGGCCACCAGAAGAAATGATTTGACATTGTACAGCATAGACACTGATGCTTAATGAAAGAAATAGATACAAGTAAAGTACAAGTATTCATAAATGATTGCTGGGTACCACACCATACTCTCAGCTCTTGAGCTAAAGTCAGACATTAACATCACACAACTCTATCGTCATCATTGTCATGATCAACATCACCCATTCATTTTAGAGCTGAGCAAACTGAAGGTCAAATTATATATATATATGTATATGTGTATGTGTGTGTGTATTTAATTACGCTTAATATATAGTGAGTTCTTTTTAACAGGTTCTGTGCTTATACACTCTCAATTCCTTTCTGCTACAACTCTGTGTTGCTATGTGTGTGCATGCCATTATGCTCCTATGGAGATGTTGAATTCCCCCTCTTTTTTCACTACACATCTAATTAAACAAAAAGTTTGCAAAGCAAGGAACCCAAGTTACCAGGAATGAAAAACGTGTGCTAAAATTTTGGGAAACTTTTGGGAAGTTTTTTTCTGACTCACTTAAAAATAATTTTAATCAATTGTAAGTCAAACTAACAGATACAAAAATGTTATGACAAAACATAATTACCATATTTACCCAATATCTAGAATTCACAAATGTAAACCTTTTGCTACTTTTCACTTTGATTTTTTAAATTAATCACTCTGGAGGGAGTCAAAATCCCTTATATTCTTTTGTGACTCTGTTTCTCTTTTTCCATCTCCAGAAATCTCCAGGATTTTAAAATTGATCTGCACCCTTCTCTTTCATATTTTATACTTTTGTTATGCAGGCATTTGTCTACAATACTTTGTAGCCTAGTTGTAGAATTAACTGGCATGGTACTAATTTCCAAAAAAACTTTTAAAGTATCTATATTTACAAAATTTGTCACATATAAAAATGTACAGATAGTATAATAGACACACATATTTAAGTAACACAAAATTGACATGTGCAAATACTGTTTTACTTTCTTCAGATACTTTATCTTAAAAAAAAAAACACTAATCCCAACACTTTGGGAGGCCGAGGTGGGCAGATCACCTGAGGTCAGGAGTTCGAGACAAGCCTGGCCAACATGGTGAAACCCCATCTCTACTAAAAACAAAAAAATTAGCCAGGAGTGGTGGCAGGTGCCTGTAATCCCAGCTACTTGGGAGTCTGAGGCAGGAGAATCACTTGAACCCGGGAGGTGGAGGATGCAATGAGCCGAGATTGTGCCACTGCACTCCAGCCTGGGCAACAGAACAAGACTCCATTTCAAAACAGAAACAAAAATACAAACAAACATTACGGATTTGGCTAATTGACCATCCCCTAGCATACCACCTCCTACTCCCCATACAATTTTATTCCTTTTTCCTTTTTCTAAGAGAATCTTTTCTAAGATTAACACAAGAATAACTGTGATTCTTTTCTGTTTTATGCTTGTACCATATTAAAGTAGCCTTAAGTTATACAGAATAGTGTGTGATGTGTTCCTTAAGATTTATATACCTGGTATTATTACCTCTAGCTCTGTATCAATCTATTCCTTACTTGCCTTTTTGTTTAAATTAACTTTTAGAATCATCCATGTTAATAGACGACACTTTATTCATCTTAACTTTGATTTAACGTATCATTTATTTGTTCATTCTTATTGTGACGGACACATACGTAATTGTCTTATTTTATTTTTCCTATTACAAACAACACTATAACAAACATCCTTACACATGTCTTCTTGCATATTTCTGTCAGTATTTAATTCGGGTGTGAATACATCCAGAAGTGGAATGGTAGGTCACTGAGTAAACACATCTCAAAGTTACCAGATTTTGCAAAATTGTTCTTCAAAGTGGTCATAACAGCTTACATATCTATTAGTGTATAGGAGATTTCTCTTTTCTTTATTTTCTCACTAACACTTGATATTATTAGATTTTTTTAAAAATTAAAGCGTCTTAATGTTGTAGCAACACATTCTTTAAAGGTATTACATTGTTTTAATTTGCATTTCCCTGATGACTAGTTAGTGGAAATATCTTTCCCATACTTATTAGCCTTTGAGTTTTCTTCTTTATGAATTGTCTTTTAAATTAATTGCCAATTTTGTATTATGTATTTCTACTTCTATATTCTTGATGAAATTATATATTTTATCTAATTGCTAAGATCTATCTATCTGTCTATCTACCTATCCAATCCTTTTGGTTATATGCTTTGCAAATACATATATCAATCTATAGTTCATCTTGTAAGTTTGTCTATGGTATTTTTTAAATCACAGAAGTCTTTATTTTCAGTATACTTACATTTATTAATTTTTTTCTAGATTCTTTCAAAAAATGATCTATGAACAGAATACTAGTTTAGTCTGTTGGAATTATCATTATTAATTTAACAATACTGAAAAATAATTTGGTTGAATATAGAATTCTGTTAGTTTCATTTTCTCACAACTTTGAAAGATTCTTCTCCTTCTTCCTCCTCCTTCTTCCAGTTCAAACTAATTGATATTCCTCATACAGAATCCATATATTATTCTCTTGCAAAGTTGTCTCGGTATAGATTTGTTACTCATCATAACAAATTCCATGTGTTCCATCAAACACGATATTTTATTAATTTGCAGTTATTTTCATCTATTATCTTTTTTATAATTCTGTTTTCTTCCTCTTGAAATTTTGTTAAATATATGTTTGACATTCTAATTCTACTTCTTTCATAATATTTATTTTTTCACACTTTGATGCATTTACAGTAATATGGTAATACTCTCTGGTCAGTCTTTCCTTTTTTTTTTTTTTTTTAGCTGGAGTCTCGCTGTGTCACCAGGCTGGAGTGCAAGATCTCAGCTCACTGCACTCTCTGCCTCCTGGGTTCCAGCGATTCCCCTGCCTCAGCCTCCCTCCCTAGTAGCTGGGACTACAGGAGCACACCACCATGCCCCACTAATTTTTTGTGTTTTGGCAGAGACGAGGTTTCACCATGTTGGTCAGGATGGTCTTGATCTCCTGACCTTGTGATCCACCCACCATGGCCTCCCAAAAGTCTCTCCTTTTATCCATTCTTTTTCAGCTATGTCTAATCTGCGTTTTGAATTATATATTTGGAGGGATTTTGGTGTATACATGTATGTATTATGGTGATATGTATATTCACCTATGACATGTATAAAATATGTATTTCTTTTAATTTATCTTTATTTTAAAAATCACAGATTTAATTCTCTGATTCCAACCAAGCACAACACTGCAGGTTAGAATCTTGTTTCTTCCTTTTCATATTTGAAACTCCTTTCACAATAGTGAGAGAAATCTGTATTCCATTATCCTCAATATATTTACTCATTTGCTCTAGTCTAGAATACACAGAAAGCAATTTCAGAATTGCTAACCCATACCACTGGAAAAATCAAATCTACTAACTAAAGTTTGATATTTATTTACAATTCTTTACATGCAATTTACATACTTGGAAATGGAGAATCTTTAGTGTACAATCCAATGAGTTTTGACAAATGAGCAAACCCCTGTAAACCACACCGCTGTTGAGATACAGAACGTTCCCATCGCCCCAGAAAGTTCCTTGCAGTCATCCCCAGTTAATCTCCCTTCCTTGCCTCCAACTGGAGGCAACTGCTGTTCTGATTTTTCACCATCGTTTTGTCTGTTTTAGAATTTCACATAAATAAAATAATCTGCATTGTTTTTTGTACAACTTCTTAGCATGTTTGTGTGATTTATGCAGTTGCATATATCAATATTTCACTCAATTTTATTGCTGAGTGTAATTTTATTATATTATACTTTTTGTATATGTTTTCCTGTTGATGGACATTTGAGTTGTTTCAGGTTTTAGCTATTATAAGTAAAGTTGTCATAAATATTTTGGTATAAATTTGTGTAAAGATATAGGTTTTTATTTCCACTGAGAAAATTCCTTGAATTGGAATTATGAGGTCGAAGATGGGTCTATAATTAAAAATATAAACTGCCAAACTTTCTCAAAGAAGTTATGCCATTTTTCTTTCCCACTAGCAGTATAAGAGAGATATATGTTCCACATCATCACACCATTTTACTTTAACAGATATTTTATCCTTTCTAGTTTGTATGTAGTGGCATTTCATCATGGTTTTAATTGCGTTTCTCTGATGACCAATGACGCAGAGAATTTTTCGGGTACTTATTGGCCATTTTCATGTCTTCCCTTGTGAAATATTTGTTCACATATTTTACTTAGTTTTTGCTTTTTTAAAAAAATTTTACTTTAGGTTCTGGGATACATGTGCAGAACGTGCAGGTTTGTTACATAGGTATACGCGTGCCATGGTGGTTTGCTGCCGCTATTGACCCTTCCTCTATGTTCCCTTCCCTCATCCCCCACATTCCAACAGGACCTGGTGTGTGTTGTTCCCCTCCCGGTGTCCATGTGTTCTCATTTTTCAACCTCCACTTATGAGTGACAACATGTGGTGTTTGGTTTTCTGTTCCTGTGTTAGTTTGCTGAGGATGATGGCTTCCATCTTCATCCATGTCCCTGCAAAGACATAATCTCATTCATTCTTATGGCTGCTTAGTATTCCATGGTGTATATATACCACATTTTCTTTACCCAGTCCATCATTGATGGGCATTTGGATTGGTTCCAAGACTTTGCTATTGTAAGTAGTGCTGCAATAAACATACATGTGCATGTGTCTTTATTACAGAATGATTTATATTCCTTTGGGTATATACCTAGTAATGAGATTGCTGGGTCAAATTGTATTTCTGGTTCTAGATCCTTGAGAAATTGCCATGCTGTCTTCCACAGTGGTTGAACTAATTTATATTCCCACCAATGTGTAAAAGTGTTCCTATTTCTCCAGAGCCTCATCAGCATCTATTGTTTCTTGACTTTTTAATAATTGCCATTCTGACTGGCATGAGATAGTATCTCACTGTGGTTTTGATTTTCATTCCCCTAATGATCAGTGATATTGAACTTTTTTTTATATGTTTGTTGGTTCCATAAATGTCTTGTTTTGAGAAGAGCCTGTTCATATCCTTTACTCACTTTTTGATGGAGTTGTTTGTTTTCTTGTAAATTTGTTTAAGTTACTTGTAAATTCTGGATATTAGACCTTTGTCAAATGGGTAGATTGCAAAAATTTTCTCCCATACTGTATGTTGCCTGTTCACTCTGATGATAGTTTCTTTTGCTGTGCAGAAGCTCTTTAGTTAAATTAGATCCCATTTGTCAATTTTGGCTTTTGTTGCAATTTCTTTTGGCATTTTTGTCATTAAGTCTTTGTCCGTGTCTATATCCTGAATGGTATTGCCTAGGTTTTCTTCTAGGGTTTGTATGGTTTTGGGTTTTACATTTAAGTCTTTAATCCATCTTGAATTAATTTTTGTATAAGGTGTAAGGAAGGGGTCCAGTTTTAGTTTTCTGCATATGACTACCCAGTTTTCCCAGCACCATTTATTGAATAGGAGATCCTTTCCCCACTGCCTGTTTATGTCAGGTTTGTTGAAGATCAGATGATTGTAGATGTGTCTTGTTATTTCTGAGGTCTCTTTTCTGTTCCATTGGTCTATGTATCTGTTTTGGTACCAGTACCATGCTGTTTTGGTTGTCTGTTTTGATATCACTACCACGTTGTTTTGGTTACTGTAGCCTTGTAGTACAGTTTGAAGTCAGGTAGTGTGATGCCTCCAGCTTTGTTCTTTTGCTTAGGATTGTCTTGGCTATACGGAGTCTTCTTTGATTCCATTTGAAATTTAAAGTAGTTTTTTTCTAATTCAATAAAGAATGTCAATGGTAGTTTGATGGGAATAGCACTGAATCTATACATTACTTTGGGCAGTATGGCCATTTTCATGATATTGATTCTTCCTATCCATGAGGATGGAATGTTTTTCTATTTGTTTGTGCCCTCTCTTACTTACTTGAGCAGTGGTTTGTAGTACTACTTGAAGAGGTCCTTCACATCCCTTGTTAACTGTATTCCTAGGTATTTTTTTCCCTTTGTAGTGATTGTCAGTGGGAGTTCATTCATTATTTGACTCTCTGCTTCTCTATTGTTGGTTTAAAGGAATGCTTGTGATATTTGCACAGTGATTTTTTATCCTGAGACTTTGCTGAAGTTGCTTATCAGCTTAAGGAGTTTTTGGGCTGAGATGATGGGGTTTTCTAAATATGAAATGAAGTTGTCTACAAAAAGAGACAATTTGACTTACTCTCTTCCTATTTGAATACGCTTTATTTCTTTCTCTTCCCTGATTGCCCTAGCCAGAACTTCCAATACTATGTTGAATAGGAGTGGTGAGAGAGGACATCCTTGTCTTGTACCAGTTTTCAAAAGGAATGCTTCCAGCTTTTGCCCATTCAGTATGATATGGGCTGCGAGTTTGTCATAAATAGCTCTTATTATTTTGAGGTATATTCCATCAATACCTAGTTTATTGAGAGTTTTTAACGTGAAGTGTTGTTGAATTATATCAAAGGCCTTTTCTGCATTGATTGAGATAATCATGTGGTTTTTGTCTTTGGTTCTGTTTATGTGATGGATTACATTTATTGATTTGTGTATGTTGAACCAGCCTTGCATCCCAAGGATGAAGCTGACTTCATCATGTTGGATAAATTTTTTGATGCGGTGCTGGATTCTGTTTACCAGTATTTTTTTTACTGAGGATTTTCAAATTGATGTTCACCGTGAATATTGGCCTGCAGTTTTCTTTTTTTGTTGTGTCTCTGCCCCATTTTGGTACCAGAATGATGCTGGCTTCATAAAATGAGTTAGGGAGGCATCTCTCCTTTTCAATTGTTTGAAATAGTTTCAGAATGAATGGTATCAGCTCCTCTTTGTATTTCTGGTAGAATTTGGCTGTGAATATATCTGGTTCTATGCTTTTATCGGTTGGTAGGCTATTAATCACTGCCTCAATTTCAGAACTTGTTATTAGTCTACTCAGGGATTTGAGTTCTTCCTGGTTTAGTCTTGGGAGGGTGTATGTGTCAAGGAATTTATCAATTTCTTCTAGATTTTCTAGTTTATTTGTGTGGAAGTGTTTATAGTATTTTCTGATGGTAGTTTGTATTTCTGTGGGATCAGTGGTAATATCCCCTTTATCATTTTTTTGTCTATTTGATTCTTCTCTCTTTTCTTCTTTATTAGTCTAGCTAGCAGTTTATCTCTTTTGTTAATTTTTTCAAGAAACCAGCTCCTGGATTCATAGATTTTTTGGAGAGTTTTCTGTGTCTCTATCTCCTTCAATTTTGTTCTAATGTTGTTATTTCTTCTCTTCTGCTAGTTTTTGGATTAGTTTTCTCTTGCTTTTCTAGTGCTTTTAATTGTGAGTTAGGGTATTGATTTGAGATCTTTCTAATTTTCTGATGTGGGTATTTAGTGCTATATATTTCTGTCTTAACACTGTTTTAGCTGTGTCCCAGAGATTTTGTACATTGTCTCTTTTTTCTCATGGGTTTCAAAGAACTTCTTGATTTCTGCCTTGATTTCACTACTTACCCAGGAGTCATTCAGGAGCAGATTTTTCAGTTTCCATGCAGTTGTGTGGTTTTGAGTGAGTTTCTTAATCCTGAGTTCTAATTTGATTGCATTGTGGTCTGAGAGACTGTTATGATTTCCATTCTTTTGCATTTGCTGAGGAATGTTTTACTTCCAATTATGTGGTCAATTTTAGAATAAGTGTGATGTGGCACTGAGAGGAATGTATATTCTAGAATAAGTGTGATGTGGCACTGAGAGGAATGTATATTCTGTTGATTTGGGGTGGAGAGTTGTGCAGATGTCTATCAGTTCCATTTGATCCAGAGCTGAGTTCAAGTCCTGAATATCCTTGTTAATTTTCTGTCTCATTGATCTGTCTAATATTGACAGTGGGGTGTTAAAGTCTCCTACTATTATTGTGTGGGAGTCTAAGTCTCTTTGTAGGTCTTTAGGAACTTGCTTTATGAGTCTGGGTGCTCCTGTATTGGGTGCATATATATATTTAGAATAGTTAGATCTTCTACTTGAATTGTTGCCTTTACCATTATGTAATGCCCTTCTTAGTCTTTTTTGATCTTTGTTGGTTTAAAGTGTGTTTTGTCAGAGACTAGGATTGCAACCTCTCCTTTTTTCTTTTTTTGCTTTCGATTTGCTTGGTAAATTTTCCTCCTTCCCTTTATTTTGAGCCTATGTGTGTCTTTGCATGTGAAATCAGTCTCCTGAATAAAGCACACCAATGGGTCTTGACTCTTTATCCAATTTGCCAGTCTGTGTCTTTTAACTGGGGCATTTAGACCATTTACATTTAAGGTTAGTATTGTTATGTGTAAATTTAATCCTGTCATCATGATGCTAGCTGGTTATTTTGCACACTAGTTGATGCAGTTTCTTCATAGTATCAGTGGTCTTTACATTTTGATATGTTTTTGCATTGGCTGATACCCGTTTTTCCTTTCCATATTTAGTGCTTCTCTCAGGAGCTCTTACAAGGCAGGCCTGGTGGTAGTGAAATCCCTCAGCATTTGATTCTCTGGAAAGGATTTTATTTCCCCATCACTTATGAAACCTAGTTTAGCTGGATATGAAATTCTGGATTGAAAATTCTTTTCTTTAAGAATGTTGAATATTGGCCCCCAATCTCTTCTGGCTTGTAGAGTTTCTTCTGAGAGGTCTGTTATTAGTATGATGGGCTTCCCTTTGTAGGCGACCTGGTGTTCCTCTCTGGCTGCCCTTAACATTTTTTCTTTCATTTCAACCACAGTCTGCCACAACTGGTGTGTTGAGCTGTAGGGACACCTCCTGGGACCAAGTCGTCCAGCCTCCCTGGCTCCAGCAGGGGAAAAGCACGAGCTGGAGCTATAGAGTTGGATGTCATCCTCCTCCCCCCCGGGGAGCTTAATGTATTAGGCAGTTATGAGTCCCAGTACTGCCTGCTGGCTCTCTCTCAAGGAGCTCAAACGGCTTAGAGAGCAGGCACCCCCAGCTGTGGTGCTGGTTGCCCCTCTTCAGTAGCTCGGCAGGCTTAGGCAGATTCCAGCTGAGAGGCTGTTGAGAATCTGTGTGGCTCTAGAGTTGGGACCCTAGGCCCCAGTGGTATGGTTTTGTGAGTGAGATCTTCTGACCTGTGGGTTGCACAGTTCCGTGGACAAAGCATGGTTTTCTCAGCTGGGTAGGGTAGCATGCTCATTCACCACCTCCCTTTGCTGGATGGTGGGGGCTCCCCTGCCCTGTGTGGCTCTCAGGTGGGCCACTGAGCCACACTGCTTCTCCTTCCTCTCCGTGGATTATGTCAGTCGCCTAGTCAGTTCTGATGAGAGAACCTGGATACCTTGGTTGCCAGTGAAGGATTAGCTTGCTAATCATGGTTTTTTTTTATGGGAGCCTCTGATTGCTGCTGTTTCTAGTCAGCCATCTTAGCCTTGCCCCTATTTTGCTTATTTTTAAAATTAACTTGTTTTTTTTTTTTTCTTTTTTAGATTGAGGTATAAGAATTTGTTATATACTCTGAATAAAAGTCTTTAGTTAGATATATATTTTACAAATATTTCTCCCAGTGTGAGACTGTCTCAATTATTTTCTTGAATGTGTTTTTGGATAAGCAGATTTTTAAATACATTTAGGAAATCCTAACTTATTATTTTTTCTTTTATGTTTATTGTTTTCTGTGTCTTGTTCAAGAAAACTTTACCCCCAAGTCATGCAAATTATCTTATTTTTTTCTAAAAGCTTTATAGTTTTAGCTTTTATTTAAATTAAACTTGAATTTTGTGTGTGGTGTCAGATAAAGGTTGAGGTTCATTTTGTTCCCAGATGAATACCTGGTTTACTGAAAATACTTTGCTTTTTTTCATGTAATTGCTTTGATATATTTATTGAAAAGCTGTTAACCATATAAATGTGGGTCTTCCAGATTTTTTGTTCATTTTTATTGATTTATTTCTCCAGCCTTATGTAAATGCCTCATTGCCTTATTAAATGTAACTGTATAGTAAGACTTGGTAATTTCTTCAACATAGTTTTATTTGTCAAGACTGCTTTGGCTATTTTAGGTTCTTTGCATTTCCATATAATTAATTTGTCAATATCTTTTTTAAAAGCCAGCTAGAATTATAACTGAAATAACTGAATCTATAAATCAATTTGAGTAGAATTGATATCTTAATAATATTGAGACTTCAATCTATGAACAAGGTATATCTCTCTATTCATTTAAGTCTTCCTAATGAATAACCTAAATTATTATAGTTTAGCAATTATAGTAGCTATTAGTGTATATCTCTCATACAGCTTTTGCTAAATGCATACAGCATTTTGTTATTTTAAATAAATTTCAAGAATTTTATTTTCTAGTATATATAAAGTTTAATCTTGTATACTCATCTCGTATCCTGAGAATATTAGTTCTAAGTGTTGGTTTATTTATTTGTTTATTTGGTGGGTCACAGGGTATTTTCTAAAAAGAAAATCTTGTCTGAAAAAAAAGGGACAGTGTCACTTATTTCTTTTCAATATTTATGTTTGTATTCATTTTTCTTGCTTTGGTTTTTTTTGACCAGGATCATCTTTGTCTTGTTTATAATGTTAAAGAGAAACAATAATTTAGTGTTTCTCCATATTGCTGATATCTCCATGATGTCAGCAGTAGCAGTAGGTTTTTCATACAATCCCTTTATCGGATGGGAGAAGTTTTATTCTATTTTTATTTTGCTAAAAGTTTTATTTATTTATTTTAAAAATCATGAATAGATGCAGTTTTGTTAGATGCATTTTCTCTATCTACGGTTGATTTTTAGATCTTAAACATTTTGCTCCTCAGACAAAGCTCATTTGGTAATAATATTTATAATTTTTTATATATAACTGGATTAAAAATGCTGGTCTTTTGTTAATAATCTTAAAATTCATATTAATAAAGAATATTTTATAAATAGTTTAATATTGTTATAAAGTTTAGGTAACAGGGTTTTCTGGTCTCATAAAACAAGCTGGGAAGTAGATTGGATTTCCTCTGTTTTCTGAAAGTGTCAGTGTAAGTTTGACATTATTTAGTCATCAAATATTTTACATAATTCAATAGTGAAATCATCTGGGCTTGGCCTTCTTATATTTGCTATATATACGAAAGACAAAGAATATATACATACACACACACACACATACACACACACACACACATATATATATTTGACCTTTGAATGATGTGGTAGTTAGGAGTGCTAGCTCCATATGCAATCAAAAATGTGTGTATAACTTTTGACTCCCCGAAAACTTTACTACTAATAGCCTACTGTTGACCAGAAGCCTTATGGATAACAAAAACGTCTATTAACACATATTTTGTACGTTTTATGTATGATAATCTATATTCTTACAATAAATATTGTAAGTTAGAAAAGAAAAGAAAATGTTATTAAGAAAATTATAAGGAAAAGAAAATACATTTACAATATTGTACTGTATTTATTGACACCGTAAGTTATGTTGTCTGCTTACAAGATGAATCCAATGTTTGAAATTGTGGGCAACCACAGCTGCAGACCTCAAAGTACACATCAAGCAATTCAACTTTCTTGTAATGTCATGACTTTTCTCTGCTTCTTGGGAGAATTTCCAAAATCACTAGTGGAACTTTGTATGGGTCCCATTGTGTTATTCAACCTTTACTGTATTGCATGAAACAAGATGAAAAATATGCAAGAACTGAGAAAGACCACTTTTTGCTGCTATCTGCAATTTACTGTAGAGATGAACTGCTCAAGCGGAGATGATTAGCATTACATGATATTGTAAGAGGATACTCGGAACACTTGAGCTCACCTCAATAGCAACAGGAGGTGGCTAAAAAATTATTACAGTAATACAGTATGTACTACAGTTAATTTTATGCAGCTATGATTTAATACTGCATCTTTACATTTGTTTACATTTCTCTTGACTGCAAATAGCACCATGTAAGGTCTCTAAGTGTTTGTGTACATAGGTTTTGATAAATTTTAACTTTTTGTAATAGATTTGTGTGTATTTCATGGTAATAAATGATAAATTAGACTAGTATCTCCATAAATTTTATGCATTCTTGGCATACCTTTTTCTTTTCTTTTTTTTTTTATATTCCTAGGCTGTGTGGTTATGGCAGTTTTTTCAAATTGTTGCAAATCTTAAAAAATTTCCCAATATATTTATTGGAAAAAATTCCCATATAAGTGTACCTCTGCAGTTCAAACTCATGTTGTTCAGGGGTCAACACCATAAATATTTAGATTTTTAATTTTGTCTTATGTCAGTTTTCTAAGTACTTTGTTCATTTTATTTAGATTGTCCATAATATTCTCTTATTATCCTTTCAAAGTCTGTATGATCTCTAATGATATCCTCTCACTCATTCTTCATTTTGTTTTCCTCTTTTTTTAGTTTTTAAATTAACTTTCCTAAGACCTTACTGACAAACCCGAGAAAAACAAGCAATGAGGAACATATTCTCTATTTAATGAATGTTGTTGAGAAAACTGACTAGCCATATGCAGAAAACTGAAACTGAACCCCTTCATTACACCTTATACAAAAATTAACTCAAGATGGACTGAAGATTTAAATGTAAGACCTAAAACCATAGAAACCCCAGAAGAAAACCTAGGCAATATCATTCAGGACATAGGCATGGGCAAAGACTTCCTGACAAAAACACCAAAAGCAAGGGCAACAAAAGCCAAAATTGACAAATAGGGTCTAATTAAACTAAAAAGCTTCTGCACAGCAAAAGAAACTATCACCAGAGTGAACAGGCAACCTACAGAATGGGAGAAAATTTCTGCAATTGATCCATCTGACAAAGGGCTAATATCCAGAATCTACAAGGAACTTAAACAAATTTAGAAGAAAAAAACAACTCCATCACAAAGAGGGCAAAGGATATGAACAGACACTTCTCAAAAGAAGACATTTATGCATCCAACAAACATATGAAAAAAAGCTCATCATCACTGGTCATTAGAGACATGCAAATCAAAACCACAATGAGATCCCATTTCACGCCGATTAGAATGGCGATCATTAAAAAGTTAGGAAACAACAGATGCTGGAGAGGATGTGGAGAAATAGGAACACTTTTACACAGTTGGTAAGAGTGTAAATTAGTTCAACCATTGTGGAAGACAGGGTGGAGATTCCTCAAGGATCTAGAACCATAATTACCATTTGACCCAGCAATCCCATTACTGGGTATATACCCAAAGGATTATTAATCTTTCTACTATAAAGACACATGCACTTACGTGTTTATTGTGGCACTATTCACAACAGCAAAGAGTTGGAACCAACCCAAATGTCCATCAGTGATAGAATGGATAAAGATAAGGTGGCATATATACACCATGGAATACTATGCAGCCATAAAAAGGTGATTTCACTAATAATTTTAAAGAAAGTACTTTTGTATTTATTCACCTTATTTGATGTTTGTCTTACACTTTATCAATTACTGCTCTTTATTTCATTTTTTGCTTATTTTGACTGTAGTTTGCTCTTCTTTTTTAAACTTCTTATAATAAAAATTCAGATAATTTTTAGACCTTTCTTCTTCTGTGATATAAGCATGTATAGCTAGACATTCTTTCTGTGCACTGCTCAAGTTGCAGTCTACAAATTTTGTTAAATTATGATTTCATTATCACTCAGTTCCAAATATGTTTAAATTTTCCTTATAATTTCTTTTTTACCTGGTCAGGTATTTAGAAATGTGTTACTTAATTTCTAAATATTAGAGACTTTTCTGGATATCTTATAATAATTAATCTCCAATTGAGCTTCACTATAGTCAGGAAATAATGGCCTAGTATATGACCTATTTTGGTGAATGGTTCCCTTGAACTTAAAATACATGATTTCTGCAGTTTGGGGGTTTTATATTTTATAAGTGTCAATAAGCTCAATGTGGTTGATTTGTTTGTTAAAATCTCCTATATCTTACTGTTATTTTTATCTAGTTATTTTGTAAGTTCTTAAATTTTGCATTTCTCTCATAAAGTCCCTATGCATTTTGGGTTTTCCTAATAAATTGACTGTTAATATAAAATGCCCATCTTTTCTCAGATAATATTCTTTGTTTTGAAGTGTATTTTGTTTGTTATTAGCATGACCATTTCTTCTTTCTTATGGGCAGAGTTTACATGGTGTTTATTTTTTCATTCTTTTACTTTCAACCTAATTATCTTTGTATTCAAAGTTCATCTCTTGTAGCCATCATATAGTTTAGTTATGCTTTTAGGTCCAGTTTAGATATCTCTTTTATGGAGAGTATTTAGCACATTTCTATTTAATGCAATTATTGATACTAAAAGGGTCTGGAATGGTGATAATTAATTTCACTATTATTCTTCCATATTAGTCCATCTTTTTTTCCATTTTCTTATTATTTTAGGCTTTATTGGTATAGTTGGAAATAATTGATAAATAATGACAAAATAACCATCAGGACCATGGAAGAGCCAAATACTTTAGATATATAAAAAATAGAACCTCTAATATTCTGTCATATATTTTAAATTTATAAATGATTTCAATGAACTCATGCTAATTGCAAGATAGAGTGGGTTTTATTGGATGAAAATATTTCAAAATGTTTTGTTTTATAGAGGGTTTCTAAGATAATAAAAGCCATACGATATCAGTTTTTCCAAACTGATACAACTTTTCAGAATAGAAATTTAAAAAGTCAGAATAGAAATTTAAAAATAGAAATTTCAGAATAGAAATTTAAAAAAAATGTCACCTAATAGACCCAAATTTTGTATCAATGTTTAAAGTGCTTATTTGTCAAATCGATAATCTGGGTCATTTTTGAGGAAGCTTATATTTACTGCTTTATTTTTTCTTGAGTACAATTACATTTTCCTCTCTCTTGGTGTATCTAGTAATCTTTGATTGTAGCCTAGATATTTTAGTGATGCATTGTAGAGACACTAAATTTAATTATGTTCTTATAAGAAGCAGTACTTTCATTTCTAGCAGGTAATTTGGCTGGAATAAAACTCTCAATCCTTTTTTCCCATAGTGATTAGCATCTCAAATGTCCCTTCAGTTCTTTTGTATTTTAACTGCTGCTTTAGCCAGACCTCCTGGAATCACTCTCAAATGTGCATAAACAGTTCAGGAGTTGGCCAAGGATTGAGCAGTCTCCCTGCTTTTCAGGATTTTCCCCCTTATTATTTATAAGCCATGCTGGCAGTCCTAAAGCCTTTACTCTTACACATGAAGCCAGCAAGACAATGGATTTCTCCTGGCCTGTGCTTCACAGACTGGAGAATTTTCCCAGGCAAAAAGCCACAAGCGTACTAATCTCACCCAATTTGGTTTCTATCTTTCAAGAAGAGACGTCTTTCTAGTTTTTGCTTGCAATTGGTTGCTCTCCAGTGGCTTCAAATGGGTTACTTGTTCTTTCTCTTACAGGTTTTATCATTGTTATTGTGAGAGCTCAATCAAGCTATTCCACCATTACTGAAAGCCAAAACATAGCTGTTTGATTTCTAGCTTCAGAAACTAAAATTTTTATTTCTGTAAGTCCTATATGGTTACCTTATAATATTATTGTTTTATCACAAGTCTCCATTGTTTTCTCATAGTTTTAGTTTTTCTGTGACTCTAATATTTTCAAACACCCTTATTTTAAGAATGTTTTGACATCTCTTAAAAGGCTATGGCTTTACATCTTGCCCCAATGTGGGCATTAAACTTCCAGCCTCTAAGGCCTATAGGCAGGTTCAGCCCTTGTAAGTCACCAAAACTTCAGCTCCATCTTATAATTGGCTCTATGTTCCCGCTTCATTTCTAAAACCTAGAAAGTTCTCTTCCCTCGAACTAAGCTATGCACTTTTACCTTTTATTTGTTATGCTTGATCCTGTGTTTGTGATTTCTTAGTAGGAGGAGGGAGGTGGCTTCTTACCTTTGTGTGAAATAAGGCTCCAAGTGTATTGCTAAGAACAAAGCAGATATTGAATATAAGAATTAATGGCTATATACTTACAAACATAAAAATTCAGAAATTTTGTGATATAATACATTTCAAAGGTGGACCCTTAAAAAGCAGATACATTTTCTTGCTCTAGGGGGTATCTGTTTTATCAATCACATCCAACTCTAAGTACACTGTTAGTATAAACCTTCATGGATTCCTAATTTTATTTCTATCGGTGGTGAGAGAAGACTGCATTCTAGTCTCTGCTGACTGGAACTCTTATAGCACTAGAGTTACAAAGACTGTGCTGTCTGTTTAGTGGGCAACTTTACTAACATTCTGTGGCAACCACAATGGGAATGACTCTGACTCTACCGCAATTTGCAGAGCTTAGGGGAATCCTCATCGATGCTCTACTGATACTTCTGTACCCTACAATTCCTTGTTTTCAATTTCTCCAATTCCTTTGGAAGACTGGGCCAATGGAATGTTGAAATTTCCAGTAACCCAAAACCTCCACAGTCTGTCACACTTCAAACCCGGGGCTGTGCATCCAACCGAGAATTCAAAACATTATTTTCACACTTCACTTCTGACCAAAGGAAATGTGGTATGCTGGCTTTAGCTTTGAATTTCAATCAATTTAATTCAAAATATATGAAATCAAAATGTATTTCCAGAACATCTGAGAGAGTCACCAAGTGCCTAGCTGCTTCTACTCTGTCCTGGAGAAGCTGGTTCTTATTTTGCATGTTTAAAGTCCGTGTTTGAAGTTCATCCATGGGGCTCAAGTTCTGGCTTGGCTTTCATTCCATGCCACATTTTACACTCACTTTTCATTTCACATGAAAACCAGGGGCAGGAGAACAAATGGGGATTGTGGTAAAAAGGGGTTAGAATCATGTCCCTGGTGAACAAAGCCAAAATTACAGAACTTTCCCTGTAAGTTTGAAATCAGACTCCAAGGGATGAAATAGATATTTATTGGAAGAAACATCATTTATTGAGCACCTATTATATGCATCATGTTAAGGTCCCATGTTAGAGGAAAATTAAATTGCAGGTTTTGTGCCTAAGCAAGAGCCAGACAAGTAACCCGTAATTAGGATAAAATGTGCTGAATAAAGAATTCTAGGAGCACATGAATACAGAGGAACATTGAGGAAGACTTAGGAAAAGACCAAGCATTCCAGTTGAGTTTTGAATCATGAGCAAAGGTTTGCCTGGCACTGGTAGGAGAGGAGGCAGTAGAAAACTAAAGCCATGGGTGCCCAGGGTGGTGATGAGTGGCTAGATCTGACCTAGATGCTCAAACCCATGATTCAGGGTTAGGGCTGGTCTTGCTTGGCCGAGACCAAGGTAAAGGGACTCTTAAGTAAGCAAAACCAGGCACTGAGAACCAAACATGGAGGACAAAGTAAAATCTGTCATTTTTTGGATAACAATAATAGCAATGCAGTTAACTTGTTATTGAACACATGCCATGTGCCAGGCAGTATTTGAATCCTCTGCATGCATTAGCTTATTCAATTTTTTCTGCCCATCCTGTAGGGTATGTACTAACACTCTCATTCCCATTTTAGAGACAAAGAAACTGATTCAAAGAAAGGGAAAGGCATCCCCAAAGATCACATAGATTATGAGTGACAGAGACAGGATAGATTCAAACTTGTGATGCCAGAGTCAATGTCCTTAATTGCTACCTTACATTGTTTCCCTGGGGGGCACTCTGAGTTAGAATAGTCTAGGGTGAGAGCCAGGCACATGGACCTTTAACAACCCCACAGGTGAATCAGATGTGCAACTCACTCTCACAGAGGGATCTGAGTTCACATAGTTGGAAGAGAACCCACAAAAAGTAAAATCAAAGGAGTCAAGGGGAGGGTAACCAGTTGGATGAGAGAGCCAAGAGGTCAGAATCCCACAAGGATGGGATTGGAACAAAGGGAACCAGGGATGTTTAAGGGCAATGGGAGGGTTATTTGTCCTGAGTGATTGTCCTGAGTGCTCAGCCGCAGCCTCGTGTAGTAGGCTGTGTTCAGGACTCGGGCCTTTATTAAAGATTCTGGAGCTAACCCCTCCTGTGGGTGACGATGACTAAGCTGCAGTGGAGAGGCCCAGGGGCAGGGCCTGTTCAGAAGGTAGAGGTGTCAAGGTCTCATGCAGATGAGATCCATTTCCCAGGTTATGTACTGGGGGGTGGTGGTCACAAACCCAGGTTATGGAGGCTACTGGATGAAGAGTGCATTCTAGTCTCTGCTGACCTTAGACGCTGGTTCTAAGTAGTTCATTCATAGTAGAAACTCTGCTCTTTTGGACCTTTCTGATCAACCAAAGGGAAAAGAATGGAATATAGTCCTAGCGTAGAACCAGCGTGTTGTGCAGGGAAACTGAGGCCCAGTCTCCTAACTTCAGATAAGATGGCATGAAGGAGGGAAGGGATTTGGTGAGCAGGCCAGTCCTAGGGTTCCATTCAGGAAAACCAACTTCCAGGGCCAGTATGTACAGCTGTGTGAGTGCATAATTCTAGGGATAAGAATGTTCATGTTGTGCTTGGAGTTGTGCAATGCATAACCTGCACAACTGTATATGATGATCCTCCTTGGAATTCGTGCTACCACAATTCTGGTCCCTACTTATTGGTAGGAATGATGACTTGCTAATCCCAGTGACAGGCTGGTTCCAATTCTACATTCTCCAAGGCTGATCTCAGGAACTGGAGAAGGCTGAGGCCTGAGGTCCCATGATGGAGAATTGACTACTTGAGGGGATGTTTGAGGGATGAATGGCAAAGATTTCTTATCTCTGCAGCTCTTGAAGGTGTGTAGCTACCTTTGTAAACCCAATGGCAGAACCAACTGTATAATTTACTTCCCGGTGCAAAATAAAACTGTGAACCCCTTACTCGAAAAGCAGGAAAAAAGTATTATTAAAGGTATTAAGCATAAGCCGTTTTCATTTGTTTTAGCAGATTCTCTCTTGTTTTGTAGTGTTTTTTATTTGTATTTTTCATGTTTTTCTAACTAAAAAATATGCTTTAAATTATTAGCATGGATTTTACTGTTTATGTTGTGCCATGACAATTTTAAATTTGGCTATAGTAGCAATTAACTCTTACATAAAATTACCCAAATTTCACAATTTATGTGTTGCAGTTCCAATGTGTCCATGCATTTAGTTCTTACCAGGACACTGGAAATGCTGCACGAAACAAGCTCACCTGTTTTCCTTTCACTTCTTGATACGTGCACGTTTCATCCGCACTCTTTACCTTCCTTTCACAGGGAATGAGGGGGACTGAAAGGAACAGGAAATCTGGGCCCTGCCCTCCCCTTTCCTCCTAAGCACCATTTTCAGTGGGCATGGTTGGCCAATGCAGGGAAGCAACACGAGTAAGGAAGGATGTGAGGGGGTCCTTTGCCCTGGTGTCTGTTAGAATATTGGTGCCTTGTTTCTTCATTTGATGCAGGTCCTGGTTTGGATAGAAAATATGACTTACCTTGGACTCACTTTGAGACTCTCTGAACTCCCATGCCGGCGGGTCCCTCACAATTCCATGTTCATGGGGCATCTGGGGCATCATGAACACACTGCATTAATGGGCAGCAAGGAAAGATGAACACACACATTTCACTTTCCTCCTCTGCTCACGGACACACTCCAGTGTACCATCGGATTTCACTTGCAAAACAGAAGTTCAAAGATCAAATTGCTGTGACTCTCAAGACAACGACAAGAGAGCATTAACCCAAGTGACCAAATGCAGGCCCTTCTGAGCACAGGGCCCTGTGGGACAGCCCAGGTCATGTGCGCATAAAGCTGGCTGTGTCCAGAGGCACCCAATCCCTCACCTGTCTGCTCCATGACCCTCAGAACCACATGACAAGGACCACCTCACAGATTGCAGCTCCTCCGCACTTAGACTTCTTTTTGAAGGTGGTAAGAAAGATATTCATCCTATTGAAGGATGGATCATGCATCTTTGAAGCCAAAATTCTCTTAGTTGTTATTTGCACCAACAATTTCCAAAGTGTTTTTGTTTGTTCATTTGTTTATATGTGGGTGGACTTTTCCTTCACATCAATTCTTACATTATTTCAATGTATGAAATAAAGAAGGTGATGCTTCCACTAGAGCAGGGTTGAAGCCAGAGCCTCACCTCGTTTGCTCATTGATCCCAAAGCCACCTCCTGCACTTGTGCATGACTCTGGCAGATACAGTTGGAAAGAAAAAATAAAAACCAAAAAACAGAACTGATCTGATCCATGCAAATTTGTAATTATATGTAATACTAAAGAAATGTTAAACTAGACAGGAAGAAGTCACCTGGTCAAATCCCACAGCCAATTATAGACATACTGCTTCTTATGGTCAGGTCCCCCATATCAATGGTTCTGAAAGTAGGTCCCAGAGCCAGCAGGACCAGCAGCACCTGGGAACTTGTTAGAGATGAAAATTATTGGCCCCTTCCAGACCTAGTGAATCAGAAACTCTGAAGTGGGGTCCAGTTACCCGTGTTTCAATAAGCCCTCCAGATGATTATGATACACACTTAGGTCTGAGAACCACTGGCTTTTATATTCCACTTCACTAATGCCTAATCATCTCTGTGGAAGAAAACATGCCTGGAGCTGCTCTGGTCCACTGAGGGACAGTTCAAATCACAGACCATGCACAGCTGCTGAGACCACGTGCTATGAATGTGGCCACTGTTCTCTGAGCCCCTACAGAGGCTCCCACTGCTGCTGCATTTCCAAGAAACACCCTGGGCCAGTGGAGAAGAGCAGCAGGGCCAGCCCATGGCCACATCGCACTGTGTGCTATGTGAGCGGGATCCTTCTCTTTAGCTCCTGCATTGAAGCCACAGAAGAACTTGCACCCTGCTCTTGTGAAGGAGAGGAGGGGTGGGAAGTTCCTCACTATGCTCATTGCATTTCAGTCTATCCATACCTAGCCCTCTGGCCAAGTCTAGGTAAATAAAGTGGGTGACGTTGTGGTGTTCCCCCCGCCCTCACTTTTTTGAGCTTTAAATTAGGAGTCAGTGGAAGGCTTGAATCTCAGCAGCAGAAAGCCCACGGCTGAGGACTGTCACTCCTTCTTGCTGACTCTCAATGGACCCACAAGAAAAATGGCAGATGGAATCCATGTGCCTTCTCAGAATAGTCCCTCAATAGAACAGAGGTCTTTCTTCACAGAGGACATTGTGTGGGTGAGATGAGATGAGGAGACCCTCATTCCTCACCCTAAGTAAGTAAGTACTCATGTACATGCCTGTGGCAGGAGGGGTGGGTGGGAGGGTGTTGGAGAATGAGCCCATGTGTGTCTCTCTTTGGTTGTTCTCTTTCCCATTTTTTAAATTCTGTTAAAGTGCACATAACATTTATCATCTTAATCTTTTTTTTTTTTTTTTTTTTGAGACAGAGTCTCACGCTGTCGCCCAGGCTGGAGTGCAATGGCGTGATCTTGGCTCACTGCAACCTCCACCTCCCGGTTTATAAGAAATTCTCCTGCCTCAGCGCCTCAGCCTCTCAAGAAGCTGGGACTACAGGCATGTGCCACCATGCCTGACTAATTTTTGTATTTTTAGTAGAGACAGGTTTTGCCATGTTGGCCAGGCTGGTCTTGAACACCTGACCTCAGGTGATCCAACTAACTCGGCCTTCCAAAGTGTTGGGATTACAGGTACAGGTGTGAGGCAGCATGCCCTGCCATCTTAATCATTCGTAAGCATGCAGCTCGGGGGTATTAAATACATTCATGCTGTTGCGCAACCATCACCACCATCCAGCCACAGAAGTCTTTTTGTCTTATAAAACTGAAAGTGTGTCCCCATGAACAGAAACTTCTCATTTCCCTCTCTCCCCAGATCCCGGTAACTACCATCCTACTTTGTAGCTCTATGAATTTGACCTCTCTAAGTACCACATGTAAGTGGTATCATACAGTATTTGCCTTTTCTGGCTTATTTAACTTAGCATAACATCCTCAAGTTTTACCCACGTTGCAGCACTTGTCAAAATTTCTTTCCTTTTAAAGGCTAAGTAGAATTCTATTATATGTATGTATCACATTTTGCTTATCTGTTCATTTATCAATGGACTCTTGGGTGGTTTCCATGCTTTAGTCATTGTGAATAATGCTGCTGTGGACATGGTTATACAGACACCTCTTCCAGACCCTGATTTTAATTCTTTTGGGTATATACCCAGAAATAGAATTGCTGAATTATATGGTAATTCTATTTTTAGTTTTTTTGAGAAACTGTCTTTGGCTGTATTTTAGGGTCAGCCAGAAACTCCTGTTTTAAATACAAATATTCATAAATATACACACTTACAATGTTCCCACAAAAATAAAAAATAAACTGAAAAGCACAAATATTTTCACTATAAGTTGCCTACGGAGTCTGTGCTCCATTCATCACTTTGTGTCTCCTTTTTCTCATTTCGTTTATGGTGGGGCAAGTCACTCTAGCTGCTGCAAGAGACAAATCACCAAATCTCAATTCTTTGGTTTTGTATGTGGGAGAGAAAAAGATAGAGAGGTGAAGAATGGATACTTGCTCCTAACTTCCTCAGACCATAAGAGGCAAGTTCACTTCTGTTCACATTCCAAATGGTGAGACTTTCGATACACAGCCCTGATGTAATCAGAAAGAAGCTTGAAAAGCATGGCCTTCCTGAATGCCCAGGGCAGAAAATGGAACGGTCTGGTGAACACAGTGTTAGTTCTACCATGTTTTTCCATTGTCGAGAGGCTGAGAATTCAAATAAAAATTAACAAACAGAACAATTGCAAACAGTGCATTTGCAGGCTTATGGTTGAGCCCTTCAGAGATGTACTGTTCTTGGCAGACTGTGTTTTTAGGCAATGTTGACTTTTGCATTAACTTACCATTGTGGACTCATTGATGGTTATGGATGTAAGAGAGGAAGAGCCTTTCAGAGGAGGACTGCCTATGGAACCAGAGCTGCTATTTTGATTAATGTGACCAGTTAAGCTAAACAAAGAGATTGGCTGTAACTGGGTAAAATCAGTCACTCCAGATGCCCAGAGAGACCAGCTTCTGGATTCAAAGTGAATACAATCTCCAGGTTGAGGGGGACAGGTATGGATGGGGGCTCTACAGAGAAAGAAATCCCTCGCTCACTGTTGTAGGGGTGGAATATGTTCATGAAGGTGAAACGGCAATACATATTCCTAACTTGAAATTCTCCATACTGTCTGACATAAAGATCCCACCTCTGCTCTACGAATCGATGTAGTCTAGAGACCATGTAAATATCTGAGAGGACGGGAAAGGGCATAGAGAAGCCTATCACATTTTTACTTAGGGTGGAAAAGATCAGCAACCACTTAGCTGAACATAGAAGCAGCTGAATATATTGTTAGTGTAGCCAGTTCTTGGAAGAGTTTGCAGAGTTTAACATTATTTTTTCAAAGACTTTTTTATTACAAATATGTTTTAGTCACGTGGAAATTCTTTCCATGTAATCATACATGGAAAATTGTACATAACTATATATTTATAATCCCAGTGGCATTATATATAACATTATAGAAATAAAAATAATAACAACAATAATAATAGCTCTCATTGAATATACTCTTTCATGAATTAATTTCACTTAGTTCTCAACCAAATCTAGGAAGTAGGTGATCACATCCCTGTTTGATGCATGAAAACACACAGGCTCAGAGAGGGAAGTCTGTCACTCCTGGACACACAGCTACAGAGGTGAGATTCACATTCTCGTCTTCTTCCAAAACTCATGCTTTCAATGAGTTAGTTCATTGATGCAAATTAATTTATATTCAAGAATTTTATAAAGGGAAGAATGAGTATCAGAACATTACTTCGCAAGGGTTAACTATATGGTAAAAATGGCAGGGATTTGGGAGTTTTCTTCATTATATTTTCTTTCGTTTTCACCAATTTCTGCATCAAGCATGCATTGCCTTTAACATCAAGAATAAAAAATGAATTCATGATGAAACCTTGCAGCTTAAACAAACTTATTCATGAATTATAAACAAGTGACTTGATGTTCAGAAAAAATATGGACAAATGCAACCACAGAGTAAAATGTGGGGTTATTGAGTTGTGAGACCTAGTTATTTTCTATTTCTTATTTCTGTGCCACATTTTGTTAAGCACAACTTTTAAACTAGGAAATAAAAAAAGAACTGACCACATTCACAGGCCTATCTTAATTTTATTTCTCTGTGACGACAGCAAGACAAACATGTCTCTCTATATTTGAGGGACAAAAGCCAAACAGGGCCATGTCACAAAATGAAAGAATTTTTTCTTTTTTACTCATTAGGAAAGAGACCTTGAGACAGTGACCACTTCCATAATGGAATCAAAATGATTCCAACTGAGCGTTTGTGGTCTGGCTTCAGATTGGGTGGTACAACCATGTCCTGCTGATTTCAGGCAGCATCTGAATTGGCGTTCCGTTATCACGGAGGAACGAGTGGGACCCAGGAGCTGTGTCGAAATTCTTTCCAGGCTTAATGAATGGGACTTCTGAAAAGGGCTCCCTGATATTTGCTGTGCCCCTGAAATCAGGTCTCCACTTAATAGGGAGTTTTCAGAAATAGAGAATGAGAGAGAGAGAAAGGCAAAGAAAAGAGGGAGAGAAAGGACAGGGGAAGAATGCAGCTGACCACTGGCAGATCGGGCCTGCCTCGTCTTTTCTTCCGGAGAATATGTCTACTTGGGCTCATGAGGATAGAATTTCAGGGGACCAGGAGCTGGGCAGTCCGAGTGGTCTTTCCTGGGGCTCCTGGTCTCCTGGATTGGGGTAGAAAGGGGATGTTTACTACTGTTGCTGTTCCTGTTGTGTTCTGAGTATGACTGGGTGGTGGAACCAGTTTCTTTCCCTCTTCCTTTTATTTATGTTCCCTGTTTTATTTGTTGATCATCACTTTTAGAATAGAAAAAAGAGAGAGAGAGAGAGAAATGCTATTTTTACAGGCTTTACAGACTTAACATGTTATTTTTAAAATAAAGCTTTCTAGTGATGGGGAGGCAGAGGCTGAAGTCCCTTTACTGGCTTAGGCTGGTTTTGCCAATTGTCTCTGCCAAGCACATCCAGAAGTCTCTCTTTCCCTTAAATTCCTATCTAAGATTTAGTGAGAGGCCAGGGAAGCCGAAACATTTCAAGGGTGTCTTTAGGGACACTGGGGCCTAAATCCAGGTGGCCTGGGGCACAGATCCCATCAGATCCTTCCTTGGAGGCTCCATTAGAGTGTCGGGGAGAAAGCCAGAGCCTTCTGCCTCCCCCTGGATCCCAGAAGTACAGCTAGAGAGAGGTGGCTCCCTGGGAAAAGCCTGACATGAAGTAAAGAGTGGTAAATGGCCAGCACTTCAACTCGAAAGCAGTGGCTCAGCCCTGCATGGCTGATGACTTTGGGTAAGGCATTTAAGCTCCTCTCCTGTAACCACAGCTGCTTCCTGGTGATGCGGCATGAGGCATCTATAAAGGGTCCTGGTGCAGAGTGGCTTCTGACAAACATTCCTTCCAGTTCCCTCCTCTCTTAAGGAGTTCTCAGTTCATAGGCTCTGGTTAAATTCCACTTGAGATCATATTTTCTCTGTCATCCCCAAAGTCTCCCTCTTAGCTCAAGTGGTACTAAAGTGAAGGATAGCTGGTCAAATCTCCCAAATCCTTATTCTCATCCCTATCAAACAAAGCTGGATTTGAGGATTACTGAGGCTATGGTAACATGCTCTCACATCTGAGAGTGGGAGTGTGTGTGAGGAGGTGGGGAAAGACACCTGGCCTGCAAAGGAGAGTTGGTCTCCTGGCCTTGCGCCTCCTAATATGTTGATTATCCCGCTGGGCCTCAGTTCCCATTATGCTAAAATGAGAAGGGGGAGAGGCATCCCTGTCTACTGACCTCTGAGTGCGGTGTGAAAGATAAAATAAATTCATGCATGTGAATGCAGTTTGCAAACTGTACAGTCTTCATTCTCATCTCTGTGTGCTTCTGGGATATATTAGTATAGTTATAGATAACTTTGGTAATTTTGAAAGCATCAAAATGGGCATTTTCTTCATCTTGATTTTCTGAAATTTGGCTGAAAAATAAACTGCTTCCCCAGTGTTTCTGGGTCTTTGGAGGAGCCGCTGACCTCTCTCAGGTGCCTTTTTTCCATCTATAATAGGAAGATCAAATGCCATCCACCTAGAAGTTTCTAGGATGCTCCAAGATAACTCAGTGTGGGAGTGTTTGGTAATCCCCAAAGCTCTCTGCAATGTAGGTAAAGTGAGTATCAGTGACGATGAGTAAAGTGGGCACAGATTTAACAACCAGGGAATTAGCACAGCATCTTTGGGGCTCCTGCCTGGCACAGGGGCTTTGAGAATATTTGAAGGCGGGGCCAGCACTTTCCTCATTATCAGCACACACAGTGGATTCTCTCAAAAACAGTTCTTTTAAAAATGCTATTTGTTCCAAATATAAATTATCTGGGCAACCTAATTTGTTAGTCTTTCTCTTACTAGTTAAGCTGTTCATGTTTTATGTCAACTTGAGTGCCTTTCATGGTCTACCTTAGTTTTACTATAACTCAGCAAATCAGTCCCAACATTTTATAAACCTCAGAGAATTTGGCCATTACAAACTGATATTTTTATTTTGCTTGAAGTTATTCCTGTATGCATTTTAAAGAGCGGAAATATTAGCCCATAACAATCTAGGCAATGGAGTCCCTTCGCATGGGTGACATTGATCAGGCTTGGTCACCTCCAGGATGCTAGGACTGGTACATTTCACAGCCTCGGTGCTGAAAATAATCTTTCCAGGAACAGCAACTACCACAACTTAATTTGCTTTTATCTCTACCTTTCATTAACAAAATTATTCCCAGAATTTATTTTGTCAAAAATATGTAAATAATTATTTCTTGCTTCAGGATTATTTTAGAGAAGTCCCAAAATAGAAATTGACCTGGAAAGCAAATTATACGTACACACGCATATATGTGGTGTGTGGTTTGGGACATCATATGCTATAATATGCAATTCAAAATATATATGTATAGGACACATACCCTGATGCTTAGAATGTATTTACAGGACTTCCATTCTATGCTAGGTACTGTCCTAGCTTGGGAACAATCCCCCAGCTTTTTGTTGTAAAATCCTATGTTTGCACCCAAGTTCTACCAGTTAGCAGATGTGTGATGTTAGGCAATTTACCGCAGTTTATTGACCCTAAGGTGATATTGTAAGAAATATTTTAACCTCTGAAATGAAATGCATCTTACAATTGATGACATCTTACAATTAGAATTGTCCTCATACTTTTTTCTCTTTGTGGTACATAAGGTAAGGATGCATCTTACAAAGGATTTCACCTTAAACTTGATAGCATCCAGAATCTTCCCTTTCTGAATTTCGGTTTCAGTCTCTACAAAATGGAAAAATTGCTAATACCGAGTTGTTCTGAGAATTAAAGTAATTGATGAATTGAGAAGATTTTCTATTATCGTCACTCAATAAAGGACACACTGTTGTTATTGTCACACTAACTTATTAATAATAGCCATAATTTAAAGAGTATTCATTCTGCTGACAATGCTTACTCCCATTGCATAGATAAGAATATTTAGGCTTATAAGAGTTGGGTTACTTACCTAAAGCCAAGACCAAATTCAAATGCAACATCTATCTGACTCCAGTGTTCACACTGACTCCACTAATGCTACCTCATTATACGTAATACATTTTGTATTTCATATGTTGTTCACATACAATGCGTAACCCATTGCTAAGAACCCACAAATCTCTGCTGCTAGGAAGGAATGAGATGGAGTCTCCAATACCCAAAGATCCCCTCCATGGCGTGTTACTGACTCTGCCTGGGCTTTTGAATGAAGATACTTATTTCCAGGTCTCTCAGATTCTGCAGTTATTTAATCACCTCCGATACCTCCTAGTAATCACTGTGTATTGCGTTATGCAAGTCAGCAAATTCTGCTCACTTTAATATACATGAGGAGGAGGGAGGGATATTTCTCACTGAAGGTTTTATGGAAAATTTTACATTTATTGATTTTTTTCGTTAAATCTTATTCTTTAAAGACACCTCCCATACACACACACAAATGCACACGCATATATATGATGAAAATAATGGCTATGGCCATGTTTGTTCAACCTAACAAAAATATAGCATATTGACAACATTATCTGTCATTCCCACATTTCACCTGGAGTAGAAAACTGTTTGATCTCAAAAGCCTGTGGACTACATCAGTTCACAAGAATATATTTTATTCATGCACATTAAAGTAAAGACAACCATATGCAAGGATTTCTACAACTTGGGAAAGGAAAAAAAATAAAACATGTTTCTGCTTGCAAGCTTTGCATGTTGGTTACACTAGCAGTGTTCATGACATTTACATTTCTGCATTTTTTTTTTTGGTCCCCATGTATTTTCAATGATCATCACAGATTTGATGGCTTGTTGACATGGCAATGCCCTTAGAGGTCATCACTTCCCAAAAGAGATAACTGAGGGTCCAATTAGTTAGGGACTTCTATGGGGTCACATGTTGCTTTCTGTATAGGACAAGACTAGAACAAAATGTTGTCTGTCTGGTAGTTCTCAGCTGGAATCCGGGTACTGAAAGGGAGATGGAATCTTAGGGAGAAAATTTCATCTCTCTAGACTTCTGTTTTCTCTTCTGGAAAATGGGGATGGTGGTATTGACCTCACAGCGTTGTTGTAAGAACTAATTAAAATAATATATGTAAGGGTGCTGGTATACTATGGTTGGCACTGTTCCATATGCCTGTTTGTTTTATTTTAATTTCCTTATTTTCATTTACGTGCTGCAGGTAGCATAAAATTTTATGCAGGGGCACAAAATGACATGGTTATGACAGATTTCAGGTGACTGTGTAGACCATAAAAATATCTGGTTGTCAGCCAGGTACGGTGGCTCACCCCTGTAATCCCAGCACTTTGGGAGGTCAACGAGGGTGGATCACGAGGTCAGAAGATCGAGACGATCCTGGCTAACATGGTGAAACCCCATCTTTACTAAAAACACAAAAAATTAGCCAGGCATGGTTTCACGTGCCTATAGTCCCAGCTACTTGGTAGGCTGAGGCAGGAGAATCACTTGAACCTGGGAGGCAGAGGTTGCAGTGAGCTGAGATTGTACCACTGCACTCCAGCCTGGGTGACAGAGCAAGACTCCATCAAAAACAAAACAAAACAAAACAAACAACAACAACAACAACAACAAAAACCTGGTTGTCTCTTTGCATTCTCTTTTATTCAACAGGAATTGTCTATTGCTGTTGTATGACATTTTATCTTCAGCAATCTTGGGAACCAAAAGCAGTATGCCTGTCTGGGGGCAACATGGGAAATCTGAAATATGGCAGTTTACAGACTGGGGCCCTCTCAGAAGGCAATAGGTTTCATTGCAATCTTGTGGTTTCTGGATTATCAGAGTAAATATTTCTGCCTCAGAGTCCTTAGCTCTGTGTGGCCAGTAAAGCAAGTTTAACTCAGCCAACTTGGAAACCATGCTTTTGTATATTTCTCTTGGTGTTCTCCTTTCAGGGGAGAAACACACTATTGGCAATTGTTCTCAGAGTGGAGAGTATTATGTTTTACTTTGATGTCCTGGGCTCCTTGATAGTCCACAAGCCCACACACGGTACCAGCAGATACTTAAGTCTCATTTTTTTTGCCACCTGCTAGATGTTTCTAGCCAGATCACTCATTCCAAATGGAACTTGAATGTCATTTAAAATCATTGTTGGGGCCTGGCTGTCTAGTCTGTTGAGCTAAAACTATGTAAAACACTGCCATTTATCAAGTCCAATAGGTTAGCTCATTTATTCCTCACAGATAACTTGTGATGGAGGGAATATGATGCTTCATTTGTACAAGAGGAGACAGCAGCTCAGAGATGTCTCATTACTAGATTTGGTTGGCCAACTAATAAGTAGCAGAGATGCAATCAGAACCGAGGTATAATGGAGGCCCAAACTGACCATTTAGTATACTGCGCTACCCCTACATACTACCAGGTTTTCAATATGAAAAGGAAGATACACTCCCTTCTTTAAAAAAGAAAATCGATGAAAATATTGGGTAAAGGACCTGTGGCAATGAACATGATACTGAGCAGAGAACTCAGCCCAGAGTAAAAGTTCAGTAAAATCTTATTATGGTGGTTACATACTTACTGGCTCCCAGCCTCAAGGAAACACTTCTCTGCTCTGTTATCTGTTGCTGGAATTGCCCTTTATGAAATCCATTTCCCAGGCTGCTGTATTCTCGGCTTCCTGTTGCGTTGTGCCAATGGAAGTCACAGGAAGGAGACAGGAAGTTAGGAGCAGTAAAAAGAACTTTATTCTTGGTATCTCTTATTCCTTCTCAGTGTTGCTCCAGCAGCAGCAGCAATTGACTCTGTCTCTACCTTCTTTCTCCATTCCCAGAACTAGACTTCTCACAGCTTCTTAGACCCACAAACAGCAGCTGATGAGACCTTCTTCACAGGGGTCTGCCCTCTTTTGAGTCTCAGCTCTGGTATCCTCACTTCTCTCTTGTTCTCTGATCTCCCAGTAGTGACTGCTTGTTGTGTGAATGATTAGGTTATTATCTCTGGGTAATATTGATTTCCTGTTTGCTCTTTTAGTTTGTGAATTTCTCATGTTAAATCCTGTCTGTTTGAAATATGTAGTGTGGTTTTTGTTTTCTTTTCTGAACCCTGAATGATACATTTGTTGAATGATACAACTCCCAAATAAACACAGAAATCTGAACAAGATCCATTTGGTCATCTAAAGGAGTTTGAAACCAAATGGAAAGGATGGACCTAAATCCCAATGGAGTGTAGAAGGGTTGATGGGAGTGTTAAATGAGGCATGAGCCAGGTGAGATGGAACAGGACAGAGAAAAGACGATTTCTAGACGATCTAGAAATCTAGATTTCTAGATGCTAGACAAATCAAGCATAAGGCTTGATTTGATTGAAAGATAGTGTAGATTCTACTGAGCGAGAAGAACTAACATGAGTTCTTGCAGGGTCTTCAAAACAATTTATCACGGGTAACAATTTCCAAAAATTCCCTAAAACCAGTTTTTGGAGTGAGATGGAATATATACATTAATCCCTAAATAAGTAACTTTCTCTTAAAAGCTAATGTTTATCTGGCACTTAATACAAGCTCCCTGCCATGCTTGGCTGTGACACGGACTAGTCGATTTGGGGCTCACTCTGGCCATCCTCTGTTTTAGAGGAGACACAATTGAGGCTTGAATAACAGAATTGCCTTATACAGAAGGTGAATAGGAATTCTAACCCTGGGAGTCTGCATCTAGAGACAATATCATGTCACCTGTACAGAAAGGGGTGGATTATTATCAGAGGGCTTTGGTACAAATCTCACCTATATGCCTTTAGGTAAGTCACCGAGACTTCTCTGACACTTGCTTTCTTCCTTAGAAAAACAGAAATGCTAGTGGGCTCTGAGGAGGTTCAACATCTCAATGGATGCCCATCATAGACCCATCAGCGGTTGTTTATTTGGAGGAATAACTTTATGGTACCAGATTAGGATGAAAATCCTACAATTTCATGCCCAGTCACTTACCTTGAGCCCCCTCCCTGAGCAGAGAAGCTGTAGGCCGTGTGGGGGTCTCCAGTTCTCTCTGTGCATCTCTGAGCCATTGTGTGACCCCCCCAGTGCTGACAGGGCTGTAACCCACTTTTATTCACATGACAGCTGACAAGAGATCATTGCAGTTAACTCTGACCCAGGTGACTCAATGTATCAAGGTCAACCTCCCTGCTGCCCAAATGGCATTGAGTGGGAACCATGGTCCTAAGAAGATGTTTATGGGCGCTTGGGTCCTCTCAACAAAATCACCAGTCACCAAGTAAGCATGATGGAAATCCACAGTGAGAAGGAGGCCTTCTGTAGTTTTCTAAAGGGTATTGGTTTCCTATGTCTGCTGTTAACAACTTAACCACAACCTTAGTGGCTTAAAACAACACAAAGCTATTCTCTTAATAATTCCGACATAGAGGTCAGAATTCCTAAATGAGACTTTGGGGGCTAAATCAAGTTGTCATTGGGTTGGTTCCCTCTGCAGGCTCCAAGAGTGAATCCCTTTTAGCACCTAAGCCTCACAATAGTCTTTCACATTTGTATTATTAGTTCAATTTTACAAAAGAGAAAACTGAGGCTCAGAGAGCAGCCTTCCCCATGTCTTACATCTATTAAGGCTGAGATAAAACTAAAACTCAGGTCCAGTTGGCCACCAAGCCTTCTTTGTCATTTCTATTCCCCTCTCCTATGATGTGTGGTAACAATAGTAAGGTTGCTGAATTCTGTGTGCTTTGCAGTAAATGTCCCAAGATCCCAGATGTAGCTTCTTCTACTCTCTCAACATCATTTCACAAAAAAGGGCTGAGAAGGAAGCAAGGAAGGGGCATGACCTGTATGTCCCGTGGTTCATGCCCTCACTAAGGTGATAGTTTCTTTTTTGCTGGAGCCTATTAATTTTCAGAACAAATCTATGTGGTAGTTATTATGATTTGTAACTCCTAAATGGGCAAACCCAGGCTAAATCAAACACCCAGTTTCCCCAGTAAATAAATGGAGGGACTTGTCTGAATTTAATATAGAAGGAAGAGGCTAGTGCAGGGCTCAGACCCATGCAGAATGGGTTTCCTGCAGGAGGTGGGACCCTCAGTTGGATTAGGAGAGGGCCAGGGGCCCTCAGGGTCCAGTGGGCAGCTTTGTCCACCTTCTATCATTCCAGGCTATGCCCAGGGTCACTGTTCTGCCAGTAGGGTCTCTGGTAAAGATGTTTCTTTGTGACCAAGTTGCTATGTCAGTCACCCATCCCTGCTGGATCCATTTTTTAGTGTGTTTGAGTGCACACACACACAGAGCCTACCCTTAAACAACAGAATGATTTTGATACATCATTTAACTAACCAAAAGTAACATCTTGACAATTTTAATCGACTAATTATACACTCACGGTCATCTTGAAAAGTGCCCATTTTGGTTCTTTATGTCTTCACAACTGTAAGAGTCCTCAGCTGGAAAATTGGGATACAGGCAGAGAATTTCAATTACTCTGACCTTGGGAAGTTGAAAGCTGGGATTTCCTTCCCAATGGGGCACAGAGAAGCAGAGAGGAGTCCTGGGAAGACTGGGTTGGCCAACCCCAGAGCTAGACTCGGGATCTGCTCTGCTTCTATCTGGAAATAATCAGAAAGAGACCAGGGAAAGGTATCAGGAGTTGGAGAACAATGCAGATGCTACAAATTTAGGCATCCTTGAAACTAAAATAGCCTGGCTTTTCTGCTTTCTTTCCTCTGTCTATGCCCTTTACAACCTCAGACTCTTCAGAAGCTCCTTTTCTTTCTTTTCTCCTTCCACTTCCCTCTCCTCCCTCCTCAACTCTTCTCCCCTTCTCTCCTCCTTTTTCCTTTTTAAGATAGATAAATGAACATTTCATCTTTCAAACTTAAACACGGTGTTGGTTTGCTAACATGTGCTAGAGACCTATTTTTTGCCAGGTAATTTACAGTTATCTTTTCAGTAATTTCTCATATAAACTCAAAGGTTACCTTCCCCATTTACCAGAGGCAAGCCTGAGTCTCTGAAGCAAATAAAGTAACTTGCTGAACATCATTCCAGTAGTAAATCATGGTGCCCTGATGAATCCAGCTCCATCTGCCTCCCAAACCCTCCTGGTGAGTGAGTGCAGGGATCTCACAATTTCCTGGCCTCTTCTGTCAATCCAGAGAAAGAGGAAGCTCTGCTGAGGGCCAGTCCTCCAACCCCATGTAACTGTGGCTACCAGCAGCTTGGACAAAGCAGTGGAGTGTGTCTGGGGCAGCCCTCGTTTCTGCCTGGAACAAATTTTTAATGCCAGTGGCTGATCTTGGATCTGGGGTCTCACCTGCTCTCCCAGGTTTCATGTTTTGAAGGCGCCCTGGGAAGGGCTTAGATCAAGCAGTGCAGGCTTAGAGGGCTCCTCTCCTATATTGGGGGAGCAGGAAGGGGCACCACAAGCATACAGAGCCTCACAGGTTGGGGAGCCTCAGATGTGTTCCACCAATGCCAAAGCCAACATGTTGTCAGAGTCAGTGGGAATTCTCTTCAGGAGTAGTTATTTCCCTTCTCCAACTTGTGGAAGTCCCACAGAAATGAATCAGACAGTGACTGCGTGTCCTTGAACAATGTCTCTCTAACATTAAGTGGCTGGATCTATAGATTAGGTACAGTTATGATAGCCTCAGAGTGTCATTTTCAGAATTAAATTGAAGAACGTATTGAAACAAAAAAGGTTCCCTTCTTTCCCTTGCAGGGTGTGCAATGCGGAAATGGCTTGCTTCTTCAGTGCCTCGCTGCTCAAACCTCCAGGGGAGCATACAGACCGGCAGGTTGTGGGGCTCTGACCATGGTAGCATCTAGAGCTGGATGTTTACAGCTTCTGAAGCCTCAGTGGGTGTGTGCTACCATGCACTCTTTTAGTTTTGCTGTCTACAGGTGGCTTGTGTTGTCCAGCTCAACTAGACCCTCTACCTTGTCACAAAGACAGAGGACTTCCTGTATCCCGGGTTCTTGCCTTAGTGCCCCACAAGAATCAGATCACACGTGGGCTTGGAGAATGATTGTAGGTTTTATTGAGTGGAAGTAGCTCTCAGCAGATGGGGGAGCCAGAAGGGAGATGCTTTTCCCCTGGAGTTGAGCTGCTCAGTGGCCTGGGCTCTCTGACCACCCCAACCAAACTCCACTTTTTTCCACCAGTTGATGGCCTGCTGGCCTGCCAGGGTTGTTGGTGTGCTCCTCTTGACTTCCTCTTGATGTTCAGCTGCTTGTGTATTCTTCTGCTGATGTGTTCCTCATGGCCTCCAGCCAGCTTGCATCTCTGTCTGCTAGGGTCTCAGGGATTTTTTTTTTTTCCAGATGAAGTTTTTGCTCTTGTCACCTAGGCTGGAGTGCAATGGTGCAATTGCAGCTCACTGCAACCGCTGCCTCCAGAGTTCAAGTGATTCTCCTGCCTCAGCCTCCCGAGTAGCTAGGATTACAGGCATGTGCCATCATGCCCAGCTAATTTTGTATATTTAGTAGAGACGGGGTTTCACCATGTTGGCCAGGCTGGTCTCAAACTCCTGCCCTCAGGTGATCCACCCGCCTCAGCCTCCCAAAGTGTTGGGATTACAGGCATGAGCCACTGCGCCTGGCTGGGTCTTGGGGTTTTCATAGACAGGTTGGTGGTGTGGCAGCCCAGGGTGGTCTTGGAAAATGCAACATTTGGGTGCGAAGGCAGGAGTGCCTGTCCTCACCTAGGCCCGTGGGCACAGGCCTGAGGATAGAACCCTACCCAGGGACCCACCTTCCTCTACCCAGCACTTTCCTGCCCCCTTTCTTTATCAGTAAGCTAAGCACTCAGCCCAGAATCTGATGCATGTATGTGACAATGCTGCTTTTCTTTCTTCCTTCGGGAGTGATTATAGTGCCAAGATTTGTGCTAGCTTAAGGTTGCCAGATGAAATACAGACACCCAGTTAAATTTGAATTTCAGATACCCAATAAATTATTTTTAGTATAAGTATGTCCCAAATATTTCATGGGATGTACTTATACTAAAGAAGTTCTTATTCATCTGATATCTAAACAGATCAGGGTGTCCACCATGTACATTTGCTACATCTGTTGACCCTATCTAGGCATCAGGGAGGCAAGAGTGGTGGACAGAATAGAAGTCATTGTCACCAGGTTAGCATATTAATGGGATAAAAGTCTGTTTTGCTTTTTGTTTTTCTGTCAAGCTCCTCTGCCTTCCTCCAGTGTTTTGTTTCTTTTTCTTCTTTTTTATGTAATTCCTGAATAAGCAGAGCACCTTCATTGCTGCTGATTTTCTCAATGGCCTCCTGCTACAGAGGCTTCTTCTCCCTCACACGTCTGTGCCTTGCTTAGGCAGCCCAAACTGTGGGGCACAGGCTGCTGCCTCCCTTAGACAGTGGCCAGCAACATACCCTGGGAGGCTCATCGCAAAGGCCAGTGCTGCCTTCAGCACTCTGTGATGATGACCTTGAGGGAGAGGTCATGTTGGCTCTTGACAAGTGCCCTGGGCCAGGGCCTGGGGCAGATCCTGCTGATTCCAGCAGGCATCACCGCAGCTGGAGATGGAGTTAGCAGAGGCCATGCGCGCCCTGACAGGGACTGGCTGAAGGATGGCCGTGTGGGCCACTGGAGGATGCTGGGTGAAGTAGGCTGAGGAATGACCCCCAAAATATCCCCCTAGTAATCCCCAGTCTCTATACATGTTCATTTACATGGCAAAGGGGCCTTGAAGGTGTGATTAGGTGCAGGGTTTTGAGATGGGGGGATGCTTCTGGATTATTTGGCTCAGCCCTAACTGTAGTCATAAGAATCCTTGTAAGAGGGAGGAAAGGGGTGAAAGGAGGAAGGAGGTGTGGGAACAGACGCTAAGGTTGAAGTGATGAACTTTGAAGATGAGGAAGGGGCCAGGAACCAAGGAATGTCATTGTCCAACCAGAAGCAGGGAAAGGCAAAAAAAAAAAAAGAAAATAAGTGAAAGGAAGGAAGAAAGGAAGAAACTGAGTCTTTCCTACAGCCCCCAGAGGGAACACCAGTCGGCTGAATCTTTGATTTCAGACTTCTGACCTACAGATCTACAAGAGAATGCATTTGTGTTACTTTAAGCCAACATTAATTTTGTTTTATTTCTGCAGGTTTTTTGGGGAACAGGAGGTATTTGATTACATGAGTAGGTTCTTTATTGATGATTTGTCAGATTTTGGCCTACCCACCAACTGAGCAGTATACACTGAATCTCATTAGCAGTCTTTTATCCCTCACCCCCTTTCCACTCTTTCCCCCAAGTTTCCAAAGTCTATTGTGTCATTCTTATGTCCTTACATCCTCATGGCTTAATATTTTGTGATATTTTGCTACAAGAGCCATGAAACTCACACATCAGGGAACTTCGAGAACGACATCTAGCCTAGGGCTTGCTTTGGGTGACCTGTGTGGAGGTGGGGGGTCCCGGGACATGCTGTCCATCACCGTCAGCCCTCTGCTCAGGCTGGGAGGATCAGGTGTATTCATGAGAGTTCTCCAGGTAGACGGAACAATAGGATTTATGGGGCGGGGGAGAAGCGGGGGACAGATTTATTATAATGGAGGCTGAGAAGTCCCGCGACAGGCCACCTGCAAGCTAGAGGCCAAGGAGGCCGGGAATATGGCTCAGTCTGAGTCCGGAAGCCTCAGAGACAGAGAAGCAGATGGTGTAGCCCTCAGTGGGAGGCCAAAAGTCAGAAAAACTGATGGCCACTCGGCAACTCCCTCCTGGAAGCCAAAGTTCAGAGAACCTGGGTTCTGATGTCCAAGAGCAGGAGAAGAAGGGCGTCTCAGGTCCAGGAGGAAGAAAGAGATAATTCACCTTTCCTCTGTCTTGTTCTATCTGGGCCCTCAGAGAATTGGTTGGTGCCCACCCCCATTGAGCGCAAATCTTTACTCAGTCCACTGACTCAAAATGCGGCGTCTCCTGGCAACACCCACATAGACACGCCCAGAAACTGTGCTCTGCCAGTTGTCTGGGCCTTCCACAATCCAGTCAAGTTGACACCTAACTTCACCATCATACCAGACAAGTGCTCTGATCGTCAGAGCAGCCAGGGGCCTCCCTTGGCCGTAGCCAGCCTAGATGGGCGAGATGAAGATGGGCTTGAGGCCAAGGGGGCAGGGCAGTCATCATACCATCTGCAGGGGCTAGTCAAGTGCCCTCCTCAGACCAGGCCCAGCCTCAACACTTTAAATAAATTTTCCCTAATTGTATCAATAAATACAAAGCAGTTTTTCTAGTTAGAAAGGACCCAGAAAGTTCTAGAAACTTGTCCAACCTCAGACTCCCTGTCAGCTCTGTCTGCCCTGTCATCTATGCCCCCTCTACTCTAGCAGAACATGTGACTGGCATCCAAAGACAAGGCTTAGTGCTCATGTGCCCCTTACAAGCTGTAACTCAGGCGAGCACACGTCTCTGAGCCTCAGTGTCCCTACCTGCCACAATGGAGGTTACAATTCCTGCCTTCGCATGGTCTTTGGTGGACTCAGAAGGACAATGCTTATGCGAGAGAACTTTGAACCACAAAGGCAATAACTGTGCAGGAGTTATTCTCAGTGCTGTTTCTGCCCACAGCGGCATCTCCCCTTGTTTCTCTGTGAGAGTATAGGAGTGGACATTCACTGATGGCCCACTGATCCTCAGAGTACATCTCTCTTATCTATGAGATTCAGAGAGGGGAAGCACAAAGTCTGGAGTCACGCAGCAAGCCAGGAGTCTGTGGGTGTCCAGTCCCAGATCTGGAGCCCTCTCTCAGCCGCAGTTCTGCAAGACGCCTATTCTTCCAGGCCTTTCAGCTGCCACCTTCCGCTCAGTTAGTCCAATCCTGACTGACTAGATGCAGCCAGTTTCTGAGGAAGCCTAATGTGTTTACACTGCGAGCTGCGGCCCAAGACCCCAGATCTCACTCCAGGCTCCTGGGATGCTCCTGCGGTTTTCTATGACTCGGGAACCTCACACAGAATGGGAGCCATGGGTCTCTGGCCTTGGAGAAAGAATACTTTTTGATGTGGCCTTAGCTCCACGCCCATGAGCCTAGAGGTCGTTCAGCCACCAGACTCAGCTTTTCCTCACTGAATAAAGGGGTCATTGTTCCCTGGCTGCCGAACTAGAAATGCCTCGACTTGCACTGAACTTCAGCTAATAATCAGAAGCAGGCTTGGGGAGGGGGTGCAGGAGGTGGAATGACACGGTCGTTCTGACTTAAAAGAAACATTTTAGGTTCACACTTGCCAAATTAGGAAGAAAACCAACCTCAGATCCCTTCCCCCCCACCAATACTCCTTTCCCCAAGCACCCTCCCCACCCACCTCTATGTTTAATTGAATTTCTATTTGTGTTATATAGAAAACCTAACCCATGGCTGTCATTCTGAGTGTCATTTGGCTTCAAGCTCGAACCAGGGCACAGCTTGGCCTGGAACACCGAAACGAGATGCTGGCCTCAGAAGGTGGGGCTCACGTCTCCTGGATCCCCATTTACTGGCAACCATTGGGTTTGTCAAAGGGCTGCCCAAATCGTGCTTGGCTCAGATCTGGGTGAATCATCCCTTTTCTCCTGGGAGCCCAGTGGCTTACATGTGGATCTGGAGAGACAATCAGGGAAAGAAGGAATAACACAAAGCTACCATCATCTACTGTGTCAGTGCTCATTCTACGTTCAGAGCTACCACACAATCTACCCTGTCCTTTCTCTCTGCTTAGAAGTGTTCTCAACCTTCCTGTCTCAGTCTAGTTTGCACTATTGCTTGATTGTAGTAACAGACCTGGTTTGTCAAAGCCTCTCTGTGTCCAAGCCCTTGGGTGCCTCCCACGCTGACTCAGGACTGTGGCTCGTTTGGTGAATGAAACAACAGTCTATGTGAGTGATGACGCAAATACCGGAATTTATAAGACCTAAAAAATGCCTGTGCAGTAGGGTTTGCCCTCAGGAGCTCTAACTGGTATGCAGGTAAACAGGCTTCAACTAACCTGCTGGAGGGATAGAGACAAACACGAAGAGAGACCCTAGTCTCCCTAAACAAGGACATCCGAATCCAGCCAAGTGCAGCCAGCACACTAGCTGATCACACATTCATGAATGGGCAAGCCCAGCCTTACCTGGAAGAACTGCCCAGCTAAGCCAGCCCAAACTGTCAAAGTGAAGACTTGTGAGTTAAATTGCTACTGTTTAGGGCAACAAGATCCAAGTCGGTTTGTTACATAGCACTTCTAACTGATACACTTGGTCTACGGAGCTTCCAATGGCTGCCAGGCTGGGTTTTTTTGTTTCTTTTCTATGCTCTACCACACTTGCTATGGTCCTCTGTTTACTTGTTCATCTCTCCAATTAGACCGCAAGCTCCACCGGGGCAGGTGCCATATGTCTGTTGGTCACAGCTGAAATCCATCATCTGCCATAGATCATGACAGGTAGTAAATATTCAAAAAATACTCATCAAATCAACCAATGGCTGATTGAAGAAATCAGGCAGATCTGGTTCTGAGCCCCACCTCTTCCTGCATTGCTTTGTAACTTTCGTTTGTACTATGTGACATCTCTGGGTCTAGGGTTCCTCATCTATAAAGCAGGGCTAAAAATTGCTGTATCATTACTGGGAGGGCCAAATGAGATGATGCATGTAGCTCCCCTAGGACTGTGCCAGGCTAATAATCAACAAAGGCAGTGACCATGTCCAAACAAAGCCAATCTGAATCCTATGAGCTGGTGGGTGTATTGCAATTCTCTCAATGAATAACCCTTGGCCACAATTTGTCGGCATCAATTGTGCTTTCAAAGTGGGAAATTTTACATTGAGACACACACGAAGGTATCAAATTAATAAGAGAGAAGAATAGAGAAGAAAAGGTGCATCAAACATGTTTCATGTGTTTGTTTACTCCGGAAAGAGGGGCTGGCATGCACAAATACCCTAGAGCAAGAAGGCTCCTAACATGTTAAAGGAACTGAAATCAAATATGATTGCAGCTGAGTATGAGAAGAACATCCTGGAAGCTGAGGCAGGAGAGGTGGGCAGGGGACAGATCACAGGAGCCTTGTAGGTCATTCAAAATATTTTTCTTTCTTTCCCTATACAGCTGTGGAAAGCTAAGAAAAGATTTTGAAAATATGTCTTCTAGCCCATGTTTAAATCTAGTTAACATGGCAGAACCAGCAGCCAGGACTTCTAAGAAAAACATGCCACTATGTCTCGTGTTGCCCAGGTACCCCTGCTTTGCTGCAGACAGCATCAGCCGTTTGAACCACCCTGTGTCATTTGCAAGCCACATGCTCATGAATGATCCAGTGGAGCCTCCACGCATCTGTAAAACAGAAATAACAACACCAAAACCAGCACTACAACAAGGACAAAGGCCAACACTTTTTGGATCCTGTCTGTGATCCTGCTGTTCTAACTGCTTTATCTCTCTCATCCCCGTGAATCCCACCTAATCCACACAGCCAACCCTTAGAGAAAGTCTGAGGTGCTGGGCACTGTTCTAAAAGCGGTGCAAGTATTGACTCATCTCATTCTCACAGCAACCCTAGGAGTTAGTCATGACGGCTACCTGTGTTTCACAGATTCGGAAACTGAGCTCCAGACAGGGTCAGTGTTCTGCCAGGGTCTCAGTGTGCAAAGCTGAGATTTGGCCCAGAGAAATCTGGCTCAGTGGTCAATGTCCTTAGCAACTGGAAGCATCATCCAAGCGGTAGATGACACATCACTCCTGTACGGAATGTGATAATGTGACACACACAGGTCATACGGCTGGTACATGGTGGGGTGGGGGCGCTGAGATTTAAACTCAGGGAGGTTGAAGGCAGACCAGGCTTTTAATCACCACTGTATACATCACATTGATCATCAACATTTGAAAGATACTTTAGGCGTTCGAGCATACAGGGCTGAATGTTTGTGTACATGAGTCATGCATGTGTGCATATGAAATATGTATTCATTTTTTACTTATCTGCTTTCTTTGAGGCCCATGGAACAACTCGCTGGTGGAAACTGTCAACATTGATTAGCTATCATGAGCCAGGACTGATATGATGATGTGAGCAGAGGATACCATTATTTTGTGCTTCATCAAAGTTGCAAGCTTAATAAGTGACAAAGTGGGGTCCAAAACCCAATTGTAAGTCCACTACCCTATTAGATTTCTCATGGGGGCATAGGAGAACAGATCGCATACTTACATATCAGGGCAGCTTCATTGATTTGCACATTTGATTTTAATATTTGTAATAAACATTCTCTGATGATCTACTTCTCCAGATTTGAGAAGCCTAAGGATGAGACAGTGATAGACAATCAGTCCAGCCACCAGCATCCCGTTGGTACAGTTAAGTCTAAGGAGGGGCAGGTGCACAGCTGGGAGCCTCCAGCCAGCCTACACACACAGACTGAGATAGGACTTGGGGGTATGGAGGCCAGCCTGTGAGCTCAGGGCAGTGTGACCTTTTGGGGGTCACTAATTCACCACCTTGGCTTGCACAACAGTCCATTGGTCTTGCATCAAAACCTCCCTCCTCTCTCGCATATCCACTTACATGTTGGCAAAGGTTGGAATGTCTGCAGAGAAATCTGGTGGATAGCCTCCCTTGCCAACACTCACAGAAGGAGCTTTGACAGTTCAAGCCTTCTTGAAAAGTTAGAAAACTGTCCTGGGTAGTGAGCATATCTATGAGAATTTGGAGGTAAAGTCTTTTTTTACAAGAATGTTAACTGAACTATAGTAGACCTCTCTTATCTGCCAGGCATGTGTTCCAAGATTCCCAGCAGATGCCTAAAACCCTGGGTAGTACCTAACCCTATTGCCATCATTTGGAACACATTTCAGTTCATAATTTCCACCCACAAATTTAATGCCTTTTTCCATCTTAACTAAGCACTTATCACGCACTGGGGCCATAACTTTTGCAGTTTAAGGTGTGACAGCAAAACTAGCATGAATTTCTTTTTCCTTCTTCACAATTTCACAGATAGAAGATTTATTCTTACAATAGATCTTAGCAACCTCAACATATAATTTTTTTTCCTTATAAGTCAAGAACTTTCACCTTTTACTTAAAGGAAGCACTTTACAGGCTGGGCACGGTAGCTCACGCCTGTAATCCCAGCACTTTGGGAGGCCAAGGCAGGCGGATCACCTGAGGTCAGGAGTTCAAGACCAGCCTGGCCAACATGGTGAAACCCTGTCTCTACTAAAAATACAAAAATTAGCTGGGCGTGGTGGTGCATGCCTACAGTCCCAGCTACTCAAGAGGCTGAGGCAGGAGAATCACTTGAACCCAGGAGGCTGAGGTCGCAATGAGCCAAGATTGTGCCATTGCACTCCAGCCTGGCTGATAAGAGTGAGACTACAACTTAAAAAAATTAAAAAAGGAAACACTTTACAGCTTCTCTTTGGCTTATCCGAATTGCCAGCACCACTATCGTTGCTCGGAGGGGCCATTACAAAGTAAAATAAGAGTGATTTGAGCACAGACACTGCGATGTCATGACAGTCAGTACAGCAAAGACAACCACGAAGTGACTAATGGGCAGGTAGCGTAGATGGCATGGAATATGGTGGAAAGTGATGATCCATGCCCCAGTGAGATGGAACAGGACAGCATGATATTTTAGCATGCTACTCACAGCAATGTGACGTTTAAAACTGATTAACTGTTTGTTTCTGGAATTTTCCATTTAATATTTTCAGGCCACGGTGGATCGTGAGTAATTGAAACTGTGAAAACACAGAAGGGAGGATTACTGTACGTACCGGGCATAACCCCAGGGATGGTGGTGCTAATTAAAACCATGCATATCTCCTGCCCTCAAGGAACTTAGGCTGAGCTGGAGAGACAGATACAGGGGAGGGAGGGCTCTGAGCAACACTGTCCAGTGACAGGAGTAGCCAGAAGGCAGGGACCATAAAGGATCACAGTGCAAGGGGTTTGCAAGGATCCCAGAGGATCCTGGTGGGGTGAGGTGGGCTGGTATCCCAGGGTTTGCTGAGGATGTGCTATTTTCCAGGGATGCATGGTAGAGATGCCAGCTTCAGGTCTGAGGCAGGTCTCAACAATCAATCATATTTTGGTGGGAAAGAGAATGCAAAAGCATCATTTGGGGACTTATTCCTAACTCCTCATGGCTTCCCAGGACTGGAATGGAAAGTGCCATCCCTCAGCCAGATGGAGCTTTTAAGTGGAAGAGCGGAGGAGTGGGGAAGGGCTCTTGTCCTCCTGCTCCATCTCTTGGACGACTCCTGGAAACCCCGAGGGAGAAAGTATCACCATGGGCCCCATGGCATGGGTGGCCTCTGACAAACATTTTCTGCTAGTCCAAACTTCAGTCAAGCTTTTGGACCTTCTCTTAAGCCCATCTCTGTACTTCCTTGTAAAATCCTGTTTTATCAAAGAACCTGCTAAGTCAGGTTAGCAAGAACCTGTCACCCTTGATATCTGATCATCCTCAACCTCTGATCAAGTTCCTCATCTTCCATCATCCCCTGGGTGTTGCCTGATCACCCTGGCTTGTCTTTAGTGAGAATCCTGCATACATCACATTGATCATTAACATTTGAAAAACGCATGAGGCATGAGAGCCTACGGGGTGAATGGACATCTACATGAGTGGGTTGCTTTGGCCAGAATCCTCCCCACTGACATTTTATCTTAGTACCTCTGCATCCACTGACCCTGCCTTGCTCCTTGGCCATAAATTCTCACTGGCTCATGCTGTATTTAGAGCTGAGCCCAATCTCTCTCCTTGACTAAAAATCTCATTGCAGGGGTCCTTGTGCCTATTGTGATGGTCCTAAGCATGGGCCGCCTACTGTGCTTTCACAAGTGTCATTGAATCTTTTTTTTTTTTTTTAAACACCTCACAGTTGAAGCAGGATCACACAGGGGACTGGGTAATTTCAGATATCTGAACTTACTTCCCTCCTCAAAGGCTCAGTAAAAGCTTGAATGGGTCCACCAACTTCTAGGACACCTAGTACAGTCCTCTGACGTCTAAAGCCCTCTTTTTATTTCAGTGACTCAGAACCCAGGCCCCTGGACATTTCTCCAGCCACAATGCCAGCCACAGGGCTCTCCTCTCTAGGGCTGTGGGCTGTCCTGGGGCTGTCTCACTCTCAGCTCTCGGAGACCAGCAGAGCTGCTTTTTCCTGTCCTGCTGGTTTCTGGGTCTCTTCCCTAACAAGACCCAGAGCAGTTTGGCCTACTTTGGAGGAGAACAGCACAACTGACTGAGCGATGGGAGGAAGTGATAAGTGCAGCTGTCTCCTCAGCCCATGGCTTCCTCCTCTGGGGAGACTGAGGTTCTCACGGTGCCTGCAAGGCTGTGGGAGCCGGGACCTGCCCTTAAAGTTAGTCTCCAGCTGGGGGAGGTTTCCCTGAACTGAGCCCTAGATAAGTGTGGCAGATAAAAAGAAGAGCCAGAAAAGGACTGGTTTTGTCTAGGTTGGCTTTTGAGAGGGACTTTACTGCTCTCTGGGGGTGTAGAAATAAACTGTCTCCTGCCAGGTTGGCCTCCTCGTTATCAAATTTAGGCTGGGAAGATTTTCCTTCCTGGCATAGACTCGAGTGTCCTGAGAAGAGACAGAAAAGGGACTAGAGATGATTGCATTTCTCAGGTCTTTGCCAAGTGGGGGACTCGTCTGGTCTAAACACATTAAGGAAATGCATCTCAATTCATCTTCACAACTTGTAGCTAAAGCCAGGTTCTCAGCCTTGGCTCTGCCGACTTTTTGGGCTGGATAATGCTTTGTCGTGGGGACTGTCCCATGTATTACATGATGCCCAGCAATATCTCTTGCCTCTACCCACTAGATGTCAGTTGCACTTTCCTCCTCTAGTTGCGCCAATCAAAATGCCTCCTGTGGCACAATTGCCCTCAGTGGAGAGTCACTGGGCTATCAGTAAAGAACATCAGAGATCCCTGAGCATGATGCTAAGAGGACTTGTCCACCACTCCACAGCTTTGACAAGAGTCAAACCCAGGACATTTTGTTATTCTTGTCTTTCCTTTTCATGCCTCATGCTGCCTGAGTTCAGGAAACCCTAATTTCTCTGAGTGTATTCCCTCAACTGGAAAGGAAGTTCAGAGCTTTTACCTTAAGGGGTGATTATACAAATCAAATATGACAATGAATAGTCGATGTGAGCATGTAGAATGTTGGGTTTGTGGTAGGTCCCTTCCCTTGCAACAGACATTCTTTTGAAAGAAAACACACGCCAGTAAAAAACAGAGCAGTTCTCAGCCCTCTCTGCACATGAGAATCACTTGGGCACCTTTGACTGCCAATGCTTGGGCCTCACAGCAAGAGGTCTGGGGTTTAACTCGACATCAGTAGGTCCTAAAATTCTTCAGGTGCCTCCAATGCTGAGCTGAGATTCTGAGAAGCTCTCAGAATCTCTTCTAAGAACTATAATGGTTCCCCTATAAATTCCACCGGTTTCATGTTCCCGAAAGGAGGAAGCAAATTTAGTGATAAAGGAGCAAGAAAAATCTATTCCCCAGAGTCACCTTCAGTGACAATGTTGGACAAAAGTGTTGCTGAGAGGAGATAGCAACAGGGCCTAGATTCATACAGCACTTCAGAATGTCAAGTGTTAACTTGGAATATTTACTATGACATGCAGAACTGAGTCAACTGGTACTTACAGGTGAATGGAAAGAGATGAGGCCGGAGCCTGATGGCAGGTACCAGATGTAATGCAATACTTCATGTGTGTTCTTCAAATACATGCAAAAAAGTTCTTCAGTGAGGACCAGGTAGAGTCCTGGGATTTCTTTTTCTTCTTCCTCTTCCTTCTCTTTCTTCTTCTCTTCTGCCTCCTCTTCCCTGCCATTTTTTTTTTTTTTTTTTGGTCTGTGGTTTTCAATATTGATTTGCTTCTTTTGGATTATTGGCCATCTAGGGGACGTAGGAATAAGCTACTCTTATAACATCAGCAACCGGTATCGCCCACTGCCGATCTCCCTCCAGTGATTTTGTGCGTGTGCATTGACACTTTACTAAATTGGAATGTAGAGAGACAGTTGGCATCATGCTATTCTCACTTGCTCATAAGGCATGTTTATGTATCATTAAAAATGTTTCAAAATATAATTTGATGTCTATATAATCTTCTAACCTATGACTGTGTATAATCTTCTATCTTAAGTCTATCTGCACATCACAACTTATTTTCCCACTTCTCCTTTGCTGAACACATATTGTTTCCATATTTACAAACAAATATTTTAAATAAAGCTGAAAGAAGCATCCTTGTAAACATCTTTAAGTACTCTTATTTCCTTAGGAAACATTTGTAGAGATGGAGTTATTAGGACAACGTTTCGGTACTGGTGATGTCATGTGCCACGGCAAATACAAATTGCTTTCTATAAAAAGGATGAACAAATTTAGATGCTAACCACCTCGGTGTGAGGAGCTGAGTCATCTGTCATCAGCAACTCTGATTAGTATCATTCAAAGACTGATAATTTAATGACTAAAAAATACTACCTTATATTTTGTTTCATCTGTGTCTATTGGATTATTAGCAAAGATAAATACTTTTTATATATTTATTAGGTACTTGAACATGGTTTCAGTTGTGAATTTTTGTGTGTGAATATGTTTTCTGTTTGCTTTCTTTCTGTGAATTCATACTGGAGTTATTTTTTATTAATTTATAAAATAACTTTCTAGGTTAAAGATATTAAAATCTTGTCTTTATTTTGCAACATTATTTCCCAGTTTGTTTTAAATTTAGCATGTTTTAGAGAACATTTATTTTCTCTTTTCAAAGTTTATTATCTTTTTCTCTCTGACATTTAAGAGAAAATATATTCATGGGCAAAATTTGAAAAACAAATATAAAAATGTAAATTACAAAATGAAGCGTGTTTTGAATGGCACCAGAAATAATCGCTATTACATTTTCACACAACTCCAGCTACTGACAGGGACACAACATGTTTATTTTTTCAAAATTGGAATCATATAGGCTATGTTATATTATAGCCTGTTTTTGTGAGTGCTTTCTTTGTTCACTCAATAGTCTTCTAAAACCTGATACTTAACATCTATCTATAAACTCTTCCATTAGAGGGATGCAATATATCTTTTTAAACAGTCGCTAATTATCAGGAATTCTAGTTGCTTCAGGATGCTACCCAGAATACATACTGCTATGGTGAACACTCTTCTACACACAGAGTTCATCCAACTATTTCTTTCAGATATAGTCCTAAGAGCAAACTTGTTAGGTCTGAGGATATGCCAACTTTAAACACTTGTGATTAAAAATGACTAAATTGTCTTTAAGGAAGATTGGGGCAAATTACTCTCTCATCGAAAGGGTATGAGAGTGGAAAAGCCTCATTAAACAGGCCATTGAAATGTGGGTTAGAAAGTCTGCCACACACAATATGCCTCCTAAACATTCATTCCCTTCAAGTTGAAGTTCTGAACTTTCATGAAGTTTCAAATCAAGCCTTTTGGCATTAAGAAGCTGTTACTTTCAACTGTGTATTTTCTGGAGTTGATGACACTGTGGGAGTATTTCTAGTTAAAACAATATGCGAGCTGACATCTCTCCCCGAAACCACTGTATCGCTCGCTCTCTGTGATTCTCTCCTTTAATCATGTTTTTATAATTTCCTCACAGCACTTCACATACAGTGACAAGCCTCGTGCTGTGCCCATCAGGGTCTGTTATTGGGGGCGACAGCTGACATTTTCCAAAACTACTGTGTAATGGAGTACTGGGACCAAAGCATGCTTGGGGGAACTCATTCCAGGGGAATAAATGGCAGGAGGAATGTGGGGTAATCACAAGGCTTTGGTCAACAGAGACAGCAGTGCTGAGTGCTCCTAGGCGGTGCAGGCAGCAAACTAAGAGTATTTTGTACCAGAAGGAAGGAAAGCAAAATCAGACAAGAGTTTGACCAAGTAAGATTTGAAATCACTATTTTAAATATTAGCAATGGTGCATGCTTATCGAGTGCTTCTCGTGGTCTAGCTAGGGGTGAGGCAACTAAGGACTGCAAGCTAAATCTGGCCCACTGCCTGTTTATTTAAATAAAGTTTTATTGGAACACAGCCACACTCATTTGTTAACAAATGGCCTGTGGCTGCTTTCACAGTATAATAGCAGAGTTAAATCATTGTGACAGAGACTGTATGACTAACAACTATAAACACATTTACTATTTAAACATTTACAGAAAAAGAAAATAGACTTCTGTACTTTTTTTTTCTTTTTGGTTTGTTCACATATAATTTTTATTATTTTATTTTCTAATTTTAAAAGAAGTGCATGTTCATTCTGGACAATTAGAGAAATGCAATTACTGTCTCTTCAAAATTAGAAAAAAAAAATTCAAACTACTTTTTTAAGCTGACCCCTAGTGCGATTTACTTAACATGTAGGGCCTCAGTTATTTCTTCCGTAAAATGAATATAAGTCACAGTAGGGCTGTTGTGAGGATTGAATGAGCTGAGGACTCTAAGGCCCTGAGCTTCCTGGAATGTAATCAATACTCAGCGAATGCCAATCACTCTCAGTACATATGGGGCCCTCTTAGTGGGTTGGGCTTTTTCCTATGAATTTGTATGGCCTCTTTAGACAATAAAGACATTACTCTTTTTAAAACAGTGATATTAATCAGTTATGATTGCTTTGTGTAATAATTGGAGTCTACCAGTCTGAGTCCACACAGGAAAGCAGAAAACGCTTTGAATCTTCATAACAGAAGGGACTTAACACAGAGATGGAGTTACATGGTGACAACAGAAACTATTGGGATTCAATTGGGGGCCAGAGGGCAATGCAGGGACTCCCAAAGCCAGAAAGCTAGCAGCACCCCAGGCTGAGGAGGAGTGGTGCAGGCCTACCAGAGTAAGGGCTGGGTTCACCTGGGTGCATCATCCCCTAAACTCCCTCGTGACGGCCCTCCCCATGCTGTACTGCAATGGCCCAATGGCAGGCTACTGACTCGACTGGATGTGGACTCCTTGGACTCCATCACATCTTGCTCATTTCTATATAGTCAGCAGCACTGGGCACAGGCAAAGCGATCGAACAAAGAATACATGAAGGAGGCATGATAGACAACCTGGACACCTCCAGATGAGGCTGGAAGAACATGAGTCGGAGGACAGACTGGCTGGGACTGGAAACCGGATTCTGAAGATGTCTCCCAGCATGGCCTTGGGTAAGTCTCTTCGCCTCCCTCACTCCTTGCTGGGAACAGGGCAGGAAATGAAAACACTTCTCTTCAGAATCATCGTCAAGCTAAAATAGAGTGGAAAATAAACAGTTTCCCTGCTTTTTATGTTAAGAATCAAATGGAGCAGAAGGCAGAATTTTGTTGGTTTATTTATATTTTTATTAATTTGTCCTTTGGGGGAGACACATATTTTTCAATACAAAAGGAGTAGAATGAACCAAGTGGCAGCCCTGCCTGGAGAGGTGGCTGGACACACAGAAAGTGATGTGACTAGATTATAAAATACACCAAGATCCAAAGGGAGAAGAGGAAGCAACTCATATCAACTGAGCTCCCCCTGCCCGGCTGGGCATTACGTGGCATTGATCCCCATAAAGACTCGGCCAGGAAAGTATCGTCATCTCTCTTTAAGCAGATAACTGAGATTCAGAGAGCTCAGGAAACTTAAGCCAAACAATAAAAACTAGGGGGGCCAGGATTCAAATATTGGGGAAAGTTGCTCCACAGCCAGTGCTGCACATGCTTTCCTCTCTACTAAGCTGCTCACAAAGGTGCAACAGAAGGACAAACTGAACAAGAGAACTGTGTATACAAAGAGTAAATGGAGAAAATAGGGGAGAGAAGGAGGGGGAAGAAGAGAGATTGAGAGAGAGAGAAGACACATCCACGGATTCGACTTCCATATATTCTCAATCCCTTTTGGCTTCAAAGGGTGTTTGATAAGTCAGACACTTCCAGAGCTGCAGATATGAACTAGTTGACACCTCACAAGGGGAAAAGCGCTTGCTTTTCTCATCCTAGTCTTGGTCAAACCCAGGAAGCAGAGAGCTGTGCAAACACAATCCGTTCTTTGAAGTTAATGTTTTCAGCGGTCTCCAGGGCTTTGGTTTGACTAGAGTGTTGGCGCTGGGGCTTGTGCTGTCCAACCCAATTTATCCGTGGTGCTGGATTTCAGCTGACACGTGGAGGAGGGAAATACAGACCCATGTGCTTTGGAAAGCCTGTCCTTTAAGAAAGTACACTTGATGGCTTCAAGGGGCTCTTCAGGTTCTCTCACATGACTCTCAGGTCAGAGGATTTGAAAAGGAGCTCTACAATGTTATTTCATCAAACTTTTTTTCAGTTTTAGAGGGGGGTCAGGAAGTGTAATTGCGTAGAAATGGCCTTATCCAGAATGAAAATTTTCTGTCACTCTTCCTATCAAGAACATAGATGATAACTAGAAAGAAAATCTAGGAAGAACTGCAAATAGATGGAAGATGCATTACAAAGAGGACTGAGGACCACGCTCCAAAGCTACCCACTTGCTGTTGCCCCACGTTTTCATAAACTCACATATACTCATATGCACTTCTACTCGATTATACTCTCAGACTCTAAAAATACAGTCCAGAAATAAGCAAGAGGCCACCACAGACAGTGAACAAGTAAAACATGACAGATGAGAACTAGACAGAAAGCTCTCTGAAACTCCTCACTAGAGAATAACAACAATGATAACAGCAACATAATCGACACAAGGAACTGGAGCCAGGTATTTTAGGAGCAAACAGCCCTGCCCACTACAGTAGCCACAGTCATCATCACTAATTTACAGTTCAGTGAAATGCGTCTTTCACAAAAGTGAATCCAAAACAGAAAGAAAAAAAAATAGAATAAAAAAAGACAGGACCATTCTATGTTCGCACTTTTTAAAATAGTCTTTTTCTTTGGAAATAGTTTTAGATTTACAAAACAAAAACAAAAACAAAAACAAACAAACAAACAAAAAAAACATTGCAGAGAGTACAAAGAGCTCCCCTGTTCCCCACACTCGGTTTTTCCTGTTGTTAACATCTGACTTTAGTTTGGTGCATTTGCCACAAATAATAAACCAATACTGATACATTGAGATTAATTCAAGTCCATACATTATTCTGATGCCCTTATTTTTTATGTAGTGTCCTTTTCCTGTTCCTGGATTCCATCCAGTATACTATGTTATATTTAACCATCACATCCCTGTGGTCTGTTAACTGTAGACTGTTAGTTTCTCAGACTTTCCTTGTTTCTGATGATGTTGCCAGGTATTTTGTAGAATGTCCCTCAATTTTATTCAACCAATGTTTTTCTTATGGCATGGTTGGTGGTATGGGTCTTGAAAGGGAAGATCACAGAGGTAAACAACCATGCTCATCCCATCAGATCATGGGCACATACTCTCAATGTGACTTATCCCTGTTGATGTTGACCTCCGTCACCTGTCTGAGGAGGGTTTATCAGGTTTCTCCATTGCCAAGTGACTCTTTATTCTCTTCCTTTGCACATTGAACTCTTTGTAAGGAAGTTGCTATGCACTGCCCACACTTAAGGGGTGGTGAGTTATGCTTCACCTCCTTGAGGGCAGAGTATCTGAATAAAATGTTTGGGATTCTGCATGAGAGATTTATTCATTCTCTCCCATTTACATCTTTATTCAGTCATTTATTATTATTAGGATAAAATCATGGCTATTTATGTTATATTTCAGGTTATAATTCAATATGATGTTATTTATTGTATTGCTCAAATTGTTGTAGCTCTGAGCATTTGGAGCTCTTTCTTTTGTCTTCTGTTTTCTTTTGACTTACCCCATTATTTTGTCTTTTGAACACTGCTTTTCTTTCTGGCACAGTCATATGCCAGGCTCATCTTGTATATTTCTTGCCTCAGTCCTAAAATCAACCATTCTTCAAGGAACGTGGGCTCCTTTTATTGGGAATTGGAATTAGAAACCAAGACCTGGGCACTAGGTGTGCTCATGGCTGCTGTGGTGTCATTGCTTTTGTAGAACCTATTACAGCCATGCTCACTGTTTTATGTTTGATTTTACTGTGTTTCACAGACATGTTTTGTTTTGATTTTTTGTTTAAATCAAAGGTTTGTGATAATCCTGTGTTGAGCATCTATCTGTGCCATTTTTCTAACTACATGAGTTCACATCATGTTTCTGTGTCACATTTTGGTAATTCTCACAATATTTCAAAATTATTATTATATATGTTACGGTGATCTTTGATCATTGATCTTCGATGTTACTATTGTAATTGTAACATCGTACATAGTACATAGTACATAGTACATAGATGGCTCTATGTACCATCAGATGGCAAACTTAATTAAGTGTTATGTGGGTTCTGACTGCTCTACTGACCAGCCATTCCCCTGTCTCTTTCCCGCTCTTTGGGCCTCTCTATTCCCCGAGACACAACAATATTAAAATGAGGCCAATTTACAACCCTATGATGGCATCAAAGTTCAAGTGAAAGGAAGAGTCACATATCTCTCACTTTAAATCAAAAGCTAGAAATGATTTCGCTTAGTGAGGAAGGCACACCAAAAGTCAAGACAGGCTGAAAGCTGGGCCTCTTGCACCAAATAGACACATTGTGAATACAAAGGAAAAGTTCTTGGAGGAAATTCAAAGTGCTCCAGTAAACACACAAATGATAAGAAAGTGAAACAGCCTTATTGCTGATGTGGAGAAAGCTTTAGTGGTCATGGTAGAAGTTCAAAGCAGCCACAACAGTCCCTTAAACCTAATCCAGAGCAAGGCCCTAATTCTCTTTAATTCCATGAAAGCTGAGAGAGGTGACGAAGTTGCAGAAGAAAAGTTGGAAGCTTGCAGAGGTTGGTTCATGAGGTTTAAGGGAAGAAGCCATCTCCATAATATGGAGGTGCAAGGTGAAGCAGTAAGTGCTGATACAGAAGCTACAGGAAGTTCTGAAGACGATCCAGCTAAGATCATTGATGAAGGTGGCTATGCTTAAGAACATATTTTCAGTGAGGATAAAATAGTCTTACATTGAAATAAGATGCCATCTATGACTCTCATTGCTAGAGAGAAGTCAATGCCTAGCTTTAAATCTTCAGCGGACAGGCTAACTCTTGTTATGATCTAACGAAGTTGGTGACTTTAAACTAAAGCCAAATGCTCATTTGCCATTCTGAAAATCCTAGGGACCTTAAGAATTAGGCTAAATCTACTCTACCTATGCATCAGAAATGGAACAACAAAGCCCGGAAAGTAAATCTGTTTACAGCATGGTTCACTAAATGGTTTAAGCCCACTGTTGAAACCTATTGTTAATATTAAAAAATATTCCTTTCAAAATGTTACTGCTCATTGATAATGCACCTAGTTACCCAAGAACACTGATATAGACGTATACAGAGATTAATGCTGCTTTCATGCCTGCTAATACAATATTCATTCTGCAGCCCATGGATCAAGAAGTAATTTAGACTTTCAAGTCTTATTACTTTTAAAAAACTGCATTTTTAAGGCTATAGCTGCCGTAGATAGTGATTCCTCCGATGCATCTGAGCAAAGTCAATTGGAAACCTTCTGGGAAGAATTCACCATTCTAGATATCATTAAGAACATTCACATCTCCTAGAAGGTCAAAAAGCAATATTAACAGGAGTTTGAAATAAGCTGATACCAAACTTCATGGATGATTTTGAAGGGTTCCAGACTTTAGTGGAGAAAGTAACTGCAGATGTGGTGAAAATAGCAAGAGAACTGGAATTATAAGTGGAACCTGAAGATGTGACTTGATTGTTGCAATCTCATGATAGGACTTGAAATGATGAAGAATTGCTTCTTATGGATGTGCAAAGAAAGTGATTTCTTGAGATGGAATCTAGTCCTGGTGAGGATGCTGTGTACATTGTTGGATGACAACAAATAATTGATAATATCATATTAACCTAGTTTATAAAGCAGCAGCAGGGTTTGAGAAGATTAACTCTGATTTTGAAAGAAGTTCTACTGTGGGTGAAATGCTGTCAAACAGCATCTCATGTTACAGTAAAATCTTTTATAAAAGGAAGACTTGATCATGTGGCAAATCACATTTTTGTGTTATTTTAAGTAGTTGCCACAGCCACCCCATCCTTCAGCAACCAACACCTTAATTAGTCAGCACCCATCAACGTGAAGGCCAGATCCTCCACCAGCAAAAAGATTGTACTTTTCTGAAGGCTCAGATGATCCTTAGCACTTGTTTAGCAACAAAGTAATTTTTAATTAAGGTATGTATACTTTGTAGACACAATGCTAGTACACATTTAATAGACTACAGCATAGAGTAAACATAACTTTTACAGGCACTGGGAAGCCAAAAACCTAGGGTAACTAGCTTTAATGTGATATTCATTTTATTGCAGTGATCTGGAACTGAATACACAATGTCTTCAAATATGCCTGTATTTTAAGAGAGATATACTTTTAAGAAAGCTAAAAATAGTATTCCATGGTATATATGTGCCACAGTTTCTTAATCCAATCTATCATTGTTGGACATTTGAGTTGGTTCCAAGTCTTCGCTATTGTGAATAGTGCCGCAATAAACATACGTGTGCATGTGTCTTTATAGCAGCATGATTTATATTCCTTTGGGTATATACCCAGTAATGGGATGGCTGGGTCAAATGGTATTTCTAGTTCTAGATCCCTGAGGAATCGCCACACTGACTTCCACAATGGCACATGTATACATACGCAACAAACCTGCACATTGTGCACATGTACCCTAGAGCTTAAAGTGTAATAAAAAAAATATATATTATATATATAAAAGAAGGCTAAAAATAAGAAACTTTTGTGCTCAAAGAGTTAAATATTTAGCTGCTTAGAAAGTAAGGCTTTCTACAGTGACTTATTTTTCAGTAGAGTAGGAACAGGAACACCAAAATAGAGAAAGACTATGCATAGGCTCTGAATGCTGGCAGATAAAAGCTTAGGCTTAAATATTCACTTGCTTTGCAATCTTTAGCAACTTACATATCTCTCTGATTTCTTACTCATAAGACATAAGAATGTCTAATTGATGCTACCATTTTTGATTAGACATTCTCATGTATAAAGTTCCCAGAAAAATGTGCCTGTTTGATTGGTACTCAAACAATCATAGTAACCCCCCACATCTTAGCGTTTAGAACCATCTTACATATAAATAATTGCCAGTTAACACACAACTTCTCAACAAGAGCATGGTTATATGTATTCTACATATATTAAGCCATGTAATCCTCATAATGACACAAAGAAGTTGATATGATTACTATCCCTGCTTTACAAATGAGGAAACTGAGGCAGAGAGAGGTTAAGCCATTTACCGCTTCACACAGTAATGAGGCAGGGAGTAGGGTGTCCTCTGGCTTCAGGGTCCATGCTCCTAATCCTTACACTAGAGCATGATCTTGGGTAAACTAGATACCTTTGCTGTAAAATGGAGTTTACAAAACTAGATTCACAGGCTAGTTGTGTAGCCCAAATGTATCCATTCCTTCTCTCAATAAATGTTTAATGAGTACCTTCCATGTGCCGGGGGGGCATATAGATCACCTAGCCCTTGGTATCCTAGACAAAGATGAGACCTCGGAGCAGACACAGCCCCACACGGTATGGTTTGACAAGCTGGATTTTACTCCCTTCTTGCTTCCTTGTCTGGACACCTTTGTGTGGTTATACAACCTGCCCCACTGTACATAGTCAGCCTGCCTGAGACTGCTAAAAATGGCACCCCAGAAATAAACATGATAAATGCATTTCCTGCTTTCATGGGGCTTATGTAAAACTTACGTTAAAAATTTTTGCAAATTCTAAAGCATGATGTAAATGATGTAAATGTAAGGTATAATCAGGATTATTATTATTTTCATTTTTATAACTGATCAATCTCATTGTCTGTCATGAGGGCATTAACAGAGCCACATGCTCAACAGGCAGTGCTGGTTAATGGCCAACAACCATCTTTCTGGGGAAAGCAAGTCATGATATGTATATTTTGCCAATTTATGTGGTGTAAATACTCCCACCAGAGTACCCAAAGTTGGAAAGAGAGTAAAATCAGCTCTCATGAGTTGGAAGGAGCAACTCCTGCCTATCCCAGAGGATGGAGGTGGACAAGGGAACCATTACCACCTGCTTTGGGTTAGGGGAGCAGGCAGAAAGAAACAGGTAAATTGGGACTCAGAAGAAGGAGGTAGTAGAGAGATGTCACAGTTTGCATTTGAGCTCCAATCTGTTGGACTAAAGAGTCACAACTTTTACCACCTACCAGGGCTCTGAAAAACTTCCTTGTAAAGACAGCTCTCCATCAGAGGGCTTTGGACATTTTGGCAGTGTATGCTACCACTGGCTTAAGAATCAGTGATTCAATTCAGCGTATGCTTCCTGTGCATTGTTTATGCACAAGAAAATTCAGGATGTCATAGCCCATAAGAGGCTCTGTGTCCAGTAAGAGAGGCAGACATGTCCTTGACCTGCAAGGCCATCTGTGCTGCTGCCAAAAGCATAGGGCAACCAGGGCACTGGGAGAGAGAAATGGGACCATTAGCGGGGGCATCAGCAAAGACTTCCTGCAGGAGGCCATTGGAAAACAGCTTCAAGGAGGAAAAGAGACAAAACATTCTCTCTGGAGGCTGGGGAAACTGTCCCTGTTTTTGCTGTTTTGATAGAATGAAGAGCTGATACAAATTCTCTACAGCGCCTGTAGCAAAATATCTCAGGTCTTCAGTGGCACCTGCAGACCCTGGATCAGGCTCACTAAATGCTGTCAGCCTCTGACTCTGTGCCCTTCCCATCCAAACGCCCTGGATTCTCCTAATCTTGACATGCTTTTGCACATACCCCTCCTATTCCTAGAGCAAACATTCCCCACTTCATCTTGCAACACTTTGTCCACTCTTCACAAAGAGTTAAGTCAGGTCAAATCTTTTTTTTTTCTTTTTGAGACCAAGTCTCACTCTGTTCCCCAGGCTGGAGTACTGTGGCACGGTCTCGGCTCACTGCAACCTCTGTCTCTCAAGTTCAAGCAATTCTCCTGCCTCAGCCTCCTGAATAGCTGGGATTACAGGCGCCTGCCACCACACCTGGCTAATTTTTTGCATTTTTAGTAGAGACAGGGTTTCGCCATGTTGGCCAGGCTAGTCTTGAACTCCTGACCTCAAGGGATCCGTCTGCCTTGGCCTCCCAAAGCACTGGGATTACAGACATGAGCCACTGTGCCCGGCCAGGTCAAATCTTTTGACACAAACCTTAAACTCCTCATTTTGGACTGTGTATCCATTTTGTTTTCTTGTAATACACCATGGGTTACTCTGCCCTTGCATTTAATTTGTTCATTCATTTAACACATTTTTATGGAGCACTCGATACAGTAGTGGTGACAACTGAGATTTGTTGAGCATTTACTATGATCCAAGCACTGACTTCTTCTAGTCTTTGCAATAATCCTTCGAGGTGTATTATATTATTGTCTCCTTTTTTCAGATGAAGAAATGAGGACATAAAAAAATCTAGCAGTCTGTTTGGTGAGCTGCGACTGGGGTTTGAATTTAGGAAATCTGGACACAGGGTGGAAGTCTTACCACCCTGCCTTATGTTGTCTCACCTCTGAGGAGGGTAATAGATGTGGTCACAGCCCAACCTTCTATTAATACATCAGTCTAGTGGGAGAGGAGGATGCGAAGCACAAAACAAAATAAACGTCACTATGAATTGCGTGATGAAAAGCAGGGAAATTAAACCTCTCTGTCTTGCTTTTTTTCATCTGTAAAAGGGGAATAACAAGAGTGTATTCTTCATCATCTGACGTAAGGATCAAATAACAGTCTATATGATACACCTGGAATAATAGTACCTGCACCTAGCAAGGCCCCAATCAACATATGCCGGGAATGGTTGTTACATTTTATCTCTGCTACCCCCTCAGAGAGCAGGACATCAGGAAATGTTTACAGAATAATTGATGGATCGTAAGCTAGAGGTGCAGGGTGCTCCATCTCAGGTGACTTTGGTATATTATATTTAAGAATGTTTTGGCAAGGCGCAGTGGCTCACTCCTGTAATTCCAGCACTCTGGGAGGCCGAGGTGGGTGGATCTTCTGCGGTTGGGAGTTCAAGACCAGGCTGACCAACATGGAGAAACCCTGTCTCTACTAAAAATACAGAATTAGCCGGGTGTGGTGGCACATGCCTGTAATCCCAGCTACTCGGGAGGCTGAGGCAGGAGAATCGCTTGAACCCGGGAGGCGGAGGTTGCAGTGAGCCGAGATCACGCCATTGCACTCCAGCCTGGGTAACAAGAGCAAAACTGTCAAAAAAAAAATGTTTTAAAAATATTCTTGTGCCCTATTAGACAAAAAGTTTCCTGGAAAACAGGAAAAGTAGACTCCCAGGCCTTCTTGCTCTTTCTCAGCCCCAGGGCTAACCAATGCTGCAAGTTGGCAAGAGCCCATTGCTGTTCCATGAGCTGCCACACAGTCACTTGAGGCTGGAAATGTGCAAATGCAATACTGTCCGTGATCCAATGGAGCGGCAGAAATCTCGTCAAAAGCAGCTGTTTGGGTACCAGCTGCTTGGTAACAAATACATCTTTAATGAAATCAAACAATCCAGCAGGATTTATTGATTGAGAACAATTGCTTTTAAATATAGTCCAGTAGCCGGGACTGTTAACATTCTTTTTCCTTCAATTAGTTCAGTTGGTTTGAATCAGAGACACTTGGCTATTAGCTAAGGAAAATAAATGCTATTGCCATTCAGCATTAACCCCCTGCTCCCTTCTCTGTACTAATGCATGCCACAGACTACTCAGAAGAAAAAAAACATTTTTTTTTGAGGTAATTCCATCTTTTTGGGGAAGGGAGTCTTACAACAAACCAAGTCCAACAAACTCTGAGATAGAGACCCATCTCAACCCAGAATATTGAATAAGGGTGGGGAATCATCCAATTTTCTCTCTCAAAATCTAACAGTCTAGGCAGGCAGCCCTGATACTGGATAGTGTTTCCCAAACCAGCTTTCATAGCAGAGTCATAGGTTTTTAGAGGAAGCTATTCTGTTTATTATATACTTGTCCTCAACTCTGGCCAGTTAGCACGGTTGGTTAGGGCATGGTGCTAATATTATATATTTGTCTTGATGAAAATAACCATTCTCCTTCCTCACAGTCAAATGAGAAATCTGGGAATTACCCATGAAACCTCTTCTCTCCTACTTCTCATTTTCAACAGGTCCCCAAACTTTATGCATTCTACAGGCTGCAATGGTTTCCAATCTGCCACATTCCCCCATTTTTAGGGATGGGCCTCATCACAATTTCTCACCTAGATTAATACATTCATGACCCTAACTCTTCTCTCTGTGCTAGTTCTCCCCTTTCTACCAGTTCTGAAAACCACAGTCAGAGGGAATGTATTCGTTGCTCAGGCTGCCATAGCAGAACACCACAGATCAGGAGGCTGGAACAACAGACATTTATTTTCTCATAGTTTTCTGAGAACCAGAAGTCCAAGATCAAGGCTTCAGCAGCTTTAATTTCTTCTGAGGCCTCTTTATGACTGGCAGTTGTCCTGTGTTCTGTATGTTGTCTGTGTCCTAACCTCCACTCCTTGTAGGGACACCAGTCCTATCGGCTGAGGGGGTAACTTAATGACCTCATTTTACCTTAATCACTTACTTAAAGGCCTTATCTCCAAACAGTCATATTCTGGGGTACTGAGGGTTAGGTCTTCAACATATGAATTATGGGGGGCATAATTTAGCCATAAAGGGGAGATTCTCAAAATGCAAATATAAACAGGCCTCTCATTTGCATAAGCACCTTGTGTAAATGGATCCCTGCAGCCTCCAGGACAAAGGTGAAGCTCCTTAGTTCCACCCCTGAGGACTCCCAAATCTGAGGCCCTCGTCACCATTGTGCTCATCTCTTCTCCATACACAAGCATTGGATTTCTATGACTTCCATTCCCCAGATGCCACTCTAGGCACTTACAAGTATTAACTCATTCGCTCCTTATAACAAATGACACACAGGACAATGCCAATGTCCTCTACTTCATTGGAAACTCCTCTACGCAAGCCCCAAGTATTAATTATCTCTCAGGCTCAAATATCTTATGCGAGATCTAGCATCAAATAGATGGTCAATTAGAGATTATTAAATGGAATACTTTTAAACCAGTTTTTGCCCTTTTATGTAGCAATATTTACTTGGAAGCCAGCCTGGAAAGTAAGGGACATTTACGATGGACCTAGGTATCTGCCTGCAGGTTTGGGGGTTTATTTTAATCAGTGCATCAATATTTCCCATCAGAATATATGCCACTTCTCTCCACTACACTTCTCTGGAGATGACATTACGGGGGCACCTGCTATACTTTCACTGTTAACACACCCTGCCTGAAGTTGCTGTGAAAGACTGACCAACTGATGGTAGAATTTTTATCTGGTAACCTGTAAAAGGGGGAAATTCAAGACTTCTTCCCCATTCTTGATGTTTTCTTCCAGGTGGCTAGCCTTTTTATTTATACTGCTTCTCGGGTGAAGAGTCACTAACTGGTAATCTCTGGAAAAACAAACAAGGTAAATTTGGTCCAGCCATTGGTTTTTCCTTTTGCAAACAGGTGTTCAGGGACAACTTTCTGCTTCCATCCCTCCCTTCCTTGCCCTCGCCATGCTGGCATTGTAGGGAGGTAGACCAGGCTCCTGTGGCTGGGTGATGTGTCTGCCTAATGCTGGTGCTCACTTAGCAGCCCATTCTCTCTCCTATCAACTCCATTTTCCTCCATCTTTGCTGTTACCAGTAATGAAGGCAAATTTCAGCCTCTATCCATTTCTCTTTTTACTCATTTTCTCCATTTGTTCAGATCTCAGGCAGACAAGAAGGATGATATTAAAAGACTCTATGATTAGGTGCAATTGTCTGGATTGCTGAAATATTTCATGACACAATATAGATCTGGAGTGACTGTAGCTTCAGTGGGGCCAGGTGGGTGGGCCTTACATTTTATAGGTGGGGTGTTTTGACCTTGGCAGTCAGCAATACCTCAGAAGGGCCAGGTGGGCCTTAACAGCTGTGCCATTGGCTTTTAACTGCTGGCGCCCCAGTAGGGGCTGCAGGTCTCAGGGTAACTGGTAATTTGACTTTGGTGGATGACCACAGCCTGTGAGGACCTTGTCCATGGTGCAGCGACTATCTTTAGATGCAAGTTGCACATCTTTCACTGCAAAATGGCCCAGGGACCACATGAATGGCTTTTAGCAAAAAGAAACCAGGCACATGAGAACCTCTGAAAGGGCTTGTGGTCATTGTAGGTGACCTTAGCAGATACAGTCCACATGGGACCTGCAAGAAAATGCCAGCCATGCTGGCTGCAGCAAAGGCATGGGCACTGAGTGGTCACAGGCAGCAGTATGTGCACCTTGACCTTGAACAATACATGTGCAGGAGACAAAGGCCTCAGCGAGGGTAGAGGCCCTCCACAGGCATAGCAGCTCCAGGGGCAGGCATGGCTCTTCCTAAACAAGCATGATAGAAGCAAAGATTGGACTAGTAGAGATAAGGCCTTTCTGCTCACATGAGGGGAAAGGCTCATGTACTGCTATTTGTCTGCAGAGTGGTTGGGTACTGTGTGCCCTCTGGGAAGAGAAATGGTCAAGGCCAGGTGCAAGACGCAGCTCTGGATGAGCTGTACAACTAGCTGGTTTCTCTGAAATGATTAAAGAGAGGACAGAGGTTTATCTCACTACTGTGGAGAAAGAGATGGCAGAGATGCTACTCATGTCTGGGACATGCCAAGGCTGAGAAATGACAGCTCAGACAGAGGTTTAGGCATCAGTGGGCCCAAAGTTTCATAGAGTGGGTATAGAAACATCAGGGCAGTGATGTGCTAAGCATCATTCTCCAGTGAGAGCCAACATGTGGACTGGTGACATGTGTCTCTCTGCTAAGCCATTTCATAGTAGGAGCGTGCAATCCACCACTGGGCCCCAAGACAGAAAATTCCTGTTTGCATGGGAGAGTAGATACAATCCCACTAGACAGAGCCCACCTCAGTTGAATATAGTGGAGCAGGAACACTGGCCAAGAGGGAAAGTGAGAATTCTGAGGTTTGGAATTCTCCAATGGAAAGGAAAGGCAGCCGACCCTTTCTGAGAATGCAGACAAGATGTCAAAGTAGGTCTTCCTCTCCATGGTGGTAAGCGCACCTTGTGCAAATTAAATTGTCAAAGAAAGATTTTCCCCATTTGAATTTAATGTGCCACCTTTTGGGATCCAGATGACTGACATGAATGAACTGGCAACCCGATGGGGCAAAACCAGGAAGCTTTTCTCCACTGCCCTCTCCACAGAGTTGCTGTAGAATCTTGGATGTTAAGAGCTGGGCTTGGAAAACTTCATTTTTCTGGTATAACTAAGAGAAAGTGCCTTAGAGTTGGGGGTTGGAATGTTTTCAGCATTTAGTGGTGTGGAAAAACAGTGTTAACCTTCTCAGTCCTATGCATCCTACTAACTCTTTCAACTCTTTAAGTAGAAAGGGACTCCTAAGTGAATTGGCGTGGCACCAAGCCTTCCTCTCCGTCCTAAAGTAACCACGCTCATTTCAGCAGAAAATGACCTAGGCTGTTACTGCTCAAGGAATCCCAAGCCAAGGCTGAGGGGCAAAATAAATCAGGGAAGAGAATTCTGGCACTTTCACCTAAGAATTGTGAGATTTGAACTTTGAACTTGAAAGGACCAACAATCCCACAATGTCAGTCCTTAATTTCTTTGGGATCCAACTTGCAAGGGGATGTAATCTTCAAACTGTACCTTCTCAGTGGGACCTTGACAACGGGAGAGGTTTATATTCAAATTTGGGGAGGCTCAAATGTTGCCGTTTGCTCAGAGTGACCTTGCATGCTTGTTACCTTCCTGTCTTCCTGGGTCATTCATCTCCCTGTAGGGTCTCTGCTGGTTTGGCAATGCGGCTGGAGATCCTTCAGAGCAGGAAGAGAGAAATGAGTCAAGTTCAGCCTCGACAGATGAAGCCTCCTTGCTGTTAACCCACCTCAGAGCCTTCTAGAGGCAAAATCTAAACTGCAACCCAGTAGCCCCAGGGGCCCAGACAGGAGAATGGGGTTGGTATCAGGCAAGGAGACTATGAACGTGGGATGGATCAACCAGATGGACTGCTGATCTGCTCACCTCCTTTCTGGGGACAGTGGCGTCACACACGGAATTTTCAAGCCCACTGTGTTAGGAGCATGCTAATCTGGTTTAAGTCAGGACAATGCTACTTCTCCTTTCTTACTTTTCCTTCCAGGTGAATAAAGCTTCTTAGCATCCCTCTCCTGGCTTCCTTCTGCTGCTTTCCTGAATGTGCATGGCAGTATGCATAGAACAAAACATTCTCCCTGCTCCAAGAGGCACGGTCTCCCTAGCCTGCCCTCATGGACAGGTGAGCCTCAGTCCAGCAGAGCCTATGGTTGGAGATAAAATGGGCCTCTTCCTGGAGTTCCCTTAGCAGGTCTGTCTGCCTCTCACTCTGAGCTCTGCCCTCTCCCTGAACCTGGTATCAATAAGAGATATGTTGGCTTTGAACGGTTTGATTTCTTGTCTCATTTTTCCACTTGTTCTAAATCAAAGTAGGGCAAAATATTGCTGTTTGTAGAGCAGAAACCTCAGAGACCTCAGTCCCAATATCTCTTCCTAGATATTTCATAGACTATTAGGATCCTGGTGCAACAGAAGCATTGAGAGAGCCCCTCTGCAAGGAAGGAGAACCCAGCCAGGGCTCCACACTCCCAGAGAAGTTCTCTGTTCAGAGCCACCCACTCTGTCATCTTGGTCCTATCAGTTCATGCGGATAGCTGCTGCCATCACGAGGTGCCGGGCGCCATATTGGGCATGTAGGTTATCTCACTGAATCTTCAAATAGATGCTGGTTTTGTCCCTCAGGAGATGGAGGCTCCGAGAGGATAGGAGACTTGTTCAAGGTTACCTGGTTCCTAAAGGATGACATTGAGCTTCAATTTAAGTAGGATTTCAAAGCCTGTGGCCTTGTTTCATCAGAGGCGAGCATCTCTACTTCCTTGGGACCAGGATGGGGTTGACCTGGGCTTCATGTCTGAGTCTACCACTCAGTAGCTGATTAACCCTGAGGAAGACCCTGGACTTCTCCAAGGCTCAGACCCTCACCTGTGAAAGGAAAGACCTTTCAACCCCCACCCTGGAGTGCACCATAGGATCAAATGCAGCTGCGAATATCGTGCAACATTTTAAACACAAAAACTCCCCATGGGACTGAGCTGATATCTCATGGCTCTGGTGGCAAGCAAAAACACAAAGGGGAGAAGCCTCTTTTTATTCCCCCCTACTTCAGTTTTCTGTGTCAGTGCTTGTAAAAGCTTTGGTGCCATGAACACCTCCTCCAAGTCTTTAGAAGTTCAACTTGCATTAGGATTTGACAAGGAAGTCCTTTGTTACTGTTTTCTTCTCTTTCAAGATTAAAAGAAAAATCTAAATATAGGACTGCCTTCTGCTTAGCATAGTGCATTTTCAATATAAGCAGACTGACTGCTCAGTCAGACTGAACAAAGCCCCGCACCCTGAGCTGCCTAGCACCTGAGCCACTCTGCAGCCTCGTCTGCCTTTGATGCCCACCTGTCAGTCCTGCTGCATGGTGAAGAGGCCCCAATACTGCCTTTCTGGGGCTTTGTCTTCTATCAGCTGTTTTATCTTTGTTTGGCTTCAAGCTTCTCTCTCTTTGTTCTCTGCCTTCTGTGTGTCTCCAACGTGGCAGTCTTTTATTCCGGACCCCAACCTCCTCCCACAGACTCCTGCACCAGCTTCTCAGGGCCCACAGGCAGCATCTTGTGTGGGGACCCAAAGCGGCGGTTTGAGGCCACTGTGCAGGCTCATCCATCCCAGCTCTCGCTAAAAGAACCTGAGCTGTTCAAGGAGCAGGCTCTGCCTCCCCTCCCACCTCCAAACCTTTGCCAAGGCTGTTGCCCTATCCTAGGCTGGATTCCCCTTTGGGCTGCCCCATGGCTTGTCAAAAACATATCCTCAAAAGTTTAAGGGACTCTCAAAGCTGGCTTTTTCTCAAAGGTGTCCAGAGCGCTTCTAAACAGAATCTTCTCCCCCTTGTGCTCCGCTGCATTTGTTTCATGATGCTATAACCGTATCCCTCTCTGCCATGACTTTTTTTGTGTGATAACCCATGTCCTGGCAAATATGAATTCCTTAACAACAGAGACCACTCTATTGGAATTTATACCTCCAGCCCCTTCCCTCTAGCCCCAGGTGTGGGTGCCTCGTGCAAGGCAGAACTCAATGAGCACTGCTTGAAATGACACGACTGGCCAGCAAGCCTAGGAAAAAATGCTCAACATCACTAATCGCCAGAGAAATGCAGATTAAACCACAATGAAATATCATCTTACACCAGTCAGAATGGCTATTAGTAAAAAGTCAAAAAATAACATGTTGGCGAGGATGCATAGCAAAAGGAACACTTATATGGTGTTGGTGGAACATGAATTAGTACAATCTCCATGGAAAATTGTATGGAGATTTCACAAAGAGCTAAAAATAGAACTTTCACTGGATTCAGCAATCTCACTACTGGGTAACTACCCCCATGCCCCCCAAAAAAGAAATTATTATATCAAAAAGAAACCTACACTTTTTATGTTTATGGCAGCACTATTTACAATAGCAAAGCTATGGAATCAACCTAGGTGTCCATTAAACAATGATTGGATAAAGAGAATGTGGTATATGTCATACAATACAATACTATTTGAGGCAACATGGATGGAGCTGGAGGCCATTATCTTAAGTGGAACAACTCAGAAACAGAAAATCAAGGGCTGCATAATGTGTATATTGGACACAGAGCATGGAATAATAGACATTGGAGACTCAGAAGGGTTAGAGGATGGAAGGAAGGTGTAGGATGAGAAATTACTTTATGGGGCCTGGTGTGGTGGCTCACATATGTAATCCCAGCACTTTGGGAGGCCGAGGTAGTCAGATCACTTGAGGTCAGGAGTTCGAGACCAGCTTGGCCAACCTGGCGAAACCCCGTCTCTACTAAAAATACAAAAATTAGCTGGGTGTTGTGGTGTGCACCTGTAATCCCAGCTACTTGGGAGGCTGAGGCAAGAGAATTGCTTGAAAACAGGAGGCGGAGGTTGCAGTGAGCCAAGATGACGCCACTGCACTCCAGCCTGGGTGACAGAGTGAGACTCCATCTGAAAAAAAAAAAAATTACTTTATGGGTACAGTGCACACTATTTGGGCGATGGTTACACTAAAAGCCCAGACTCTACCACTACACACTATAGCCATGTAACAAAACTGCAGTGGTACCCCTAAATTTATAACCCCAAAAATCTAAATTAAATTCCTTTGTAGGGTCAAACTAGGTGGAGGAAAGTACCACCTGGCTGGCTCTTTGGGATCTGCCACCTAGATGCTGTGCATCATTAGAAATTTTTTAATTTTCTTAATCTCTCAAAGTTGTGGCAAAATACACATAACATCAAGTTTTCCATCTTAACAATTTGTAAGTGTGTAGTTTAACAGCATTACGTACATCTGCATTATTGTGCAACCATCAGCAACATTTATCTTTAGAACTCTTTTCGTCTCACCAAATAGTAAACATTAACTCCATTAAACAATATCTCCCATTTTCCTTTCCCCTCAGACCCTGGCAACCACCATTTTACTTTAGGTGTTTATGCTATCGACAACTCTAAGTACCACACGTAAGTTGAATTTCTTTTTTTTTTTAAATTTGTCTTTTTGTGACTGGCTTATTTACTTAGCGTAATTTTCTAAAGATTTACCCACATTGTAGCGTGTGCTGAAATTTCCTTTTTTTTTTTTTTTTTTTTTTTTCTGATACGGAGTCTCGCTCTGTCTCCCAGGCTGGAGTGCAGTGGCGCAATCTAGGCTCACTGCAAGCTCCGCCTCCCGGGTTCACGCCATTCTCCTGCCTCAGCCTCCAGAGTAGCTGGGACTACAGGCACCGGCCACCACGCCCGGCTAATTTTTTTGTATTTTTGGTAGAGACTGGGTTTCACTGTGTTAGCCAGGATGGTCTGTATCTCCTGTCCTTGTGATCTGCCCACCTCGGCCTCCCAAAGTGCTGGGATTACAGGCGTGAGCCACTGTGCCCGGCCTGAAATTTCCTTTTTTTACAGGCTGAATAATATTTCATTGTATGGATAAACTGTTCACCATTCATCTGTCTGTGGACACCAGTGTCCACCAATGACATTGCAACCCAGCATTGCTTTCACTGAAATGACTCTTTTTTCTTTATTTTTATTTTATTTTTAATTGACTCATGATCATTGCAGGTACAATACAATGTGATGTTATTATAAATGTGTACATTGTAAAATTACTAAATCTGACTAGCTGACATACTCATCACCTCACACACTTATCATTTAAAATCTAGAGGAGCTTATGCTAAGTGAGATACTCTGGGTGCAGAAAGACGAATACCTCATGATTTCACTTACATGTGGCATCTAAAAAAAAGTCAGGCTGATAGAAGTAGAGAGTAGAATGATGGTTACCAGAGGCTGGAGGGCAGGGGTAGGGGAGGGGTTAGTTGAAAAGTACAAAGTTCAGTTAACAGGAGTAACTTCTGGTGATCTATGGCATAGCATGGTGGCTATAGTTAATAATAATATGTATTTTTAAATTACTATATTTTGACTGACCCAAATTTCGGGATACAGTTTTCAGGAATCCTTTCCCTTCTCAGTAACAGAGAAATCAGATTGACCTTTGATTGAATTTCAGCTCATGTTTTGTTACTAGATCTGTGTCTTGGGTCATGATATTTAACCTCTTTGAACCTATCTTTTAATTTCTTCCTGAGGATAATGATGCTTCCATGACAAGGTGACTTGTGATGTGCTGTGCTTATTATACACTAGGAACTATGCTGGAGACTTTACAGATACTAATTTAATCCCTATTATAGCCCCATTTCACAGATGAGGAAACAGATCCCAGGAAGGCTAGGCACCAGGCCCAGGGCCTCATCTGCTACAGGTGGGCCCAGGGTACAAGCCCAGGCAGTTGGACTCTAGTGTTTTCACCTCACTTCTAGTCAATTCCACCTGTTTGATTCACTCATCATTTACCATTGGCCCCCTGGATGCAGGAAGTCTTTTTTTGACCATCTTCCATGTTCAAAGTCCTACTGGGAGGAGCAAGCCTTTTATTTGTTGCCAGTGAAGCCCTTGACTGGACTTTATTGTCATTTCCGGATGATGGTGTGGAGTGGCTTCAGAGGCAGCAGAACTGCAACTTGATCCCAGACCTTCTGCCACCAAGTCTTGGCATTTTCTTCGGAGCATTGGTGTCTGGAAGCTCAGAGAATCCCTGTGTGAATGCAGCCATCCTGGTCACAGTGCAGTAGAGATGAGCTCCCTCCCTCCCAGCAAAAGTTTCCAAGTGTCACCTTAAGTAAGCCCCCTCCAATACTGCTGACAGGATTGTGAACTGGTACTATTTTTCCTGAGGACAATTGGGTAACACATATCAAACACTTTATAGACAGACTTTCCTTTTGACTCTTCAAGTTGAAACCTAGGGATGTTTTTTAAAGAAATAATTATATGTATAAAAATATCTATATAAACTGCTGAAATTCTGGAAACATAAATACCCACCAGCACTGGAGGGGTTAACTGCTTTATGGAGCAGCTGTAAAATGGAATACTAAGCAGCTATTAAAAATCATGTTTAAAAGGTCACTTAACGACATGGAACATGTTCACAGTGTTTTGGAAGAGAAAAAGCAGGATCACAATAAAATAGGCATATATGGCAATAGAAAATAAGACCAGAATAAAATACACAAAAAATGTGCATAGAGCTGATATCAAGGTGAGAGAATTATGGATAATTTTATTTCTGGCATTTTGTTTTCTGATATCTTCTAAATGATAGATAGATAGATAGATAGATAGATAGATAGATTATATCCAACAAATGCCATGTCAACTTTTAAATGTGTCAAAAGGTCTCTTACTCCCTTGAGGATAGGAAATAGGTAGATCATGCTGGGTTCTCTATGGTGGGTCTACTTTATAGCGACTTTAGGAAAGGTAGACTCTGTTTCCCCAAACACACTGGACCCCTTGGGCATTTGATGCCTCCCACGTAAAAGACTTATCCCTCTTTTAATAGCTATGTGCAAAGACAGTGTTGGATACTATCCGTGACTTTCTGTAAACCCTCTGTAAAGCACAGAGGAACAGAAGTTGTGGGAAGTTGGAGGGAAGCCCTGGCCATCACCTCCTCCCTGGTACCGCAGTCAGCAACCCTGACAAAGGACACCTGCCTTCTCCTGAACGTTCCCAGGGACAGGGAGTCCCCATTCATAATAGAGTCTCTCTTACTGCTGTTCTCCTTGGATTCATGGGAGCTTCTACCAACCTAGAATCTGAGGTTTCTGTCTCCTGTGGCCACACAGTGCACATCAGCTCCCTTGTACACATGACAGCCCTTCCAATGCAGAATGCAGATCACTTGTCCTTTCCCAGACAGATGCACAAAAATATTGGGGTGCTTTAGTCATTATCAGCCAGCGTTGTGGGCTGGCTGGCATAGCTCAACTGGGAAGGGGTCTTCTCCTTGGGGAGTCCTCCAGATGACCCCATCAGATACAAGGCTCCCCCTGACTCCCACAGTAGACTAACTGCCACCATGCTGCAAGGTGGAGCACCTTCCCCAGGACTCTGTGACCTCCTCGAGTAGAAGGACCTTCTCCAAACTTACTTTTTGTATCCTGTGCCCAACGCTGTACTAGGCATCCATTCATTCATTGGAGTGTGCAGCATGCACTTACTTATGGAGGCCTCCACTGAGCCAGGCACTGTGGCAACTTTGAGTATATAGGGGTAAAAGAATCAGCAGAAGCCTTCCCTGGACAGAGCTCAGATTGTGTGGAATAAGTCAGAAAATATTCAGATAGAAAGATTAAAGGATGGATGGGTGGGTGGATGGATGGATAGATGGTTGGAATGATGGATGGATGGATGGATAAATAGTAGGTCCCAGCTACTTTACATGATGATATATACTATAAAAAGAAAGAAGAAGGGAGCTGTAAGAAGAGGTACAATGAGAGTGTGAATATTGCAGCAATTAGAAGTGAGGACTCTGGAGTCAGAGGGCATGAATCCCAACTCCATCTCACATTTGCTGTGTGGACACAGGTGAGTTTCTTATTTCTGTGCCTGAGTTTCTTCACTGGACAATTTAGGATTAAACAAGTTTGTTTCTGTGGAAATGTTTAAGCCTGTTTGCAAAAGCAAATGTTGGCTGTTATTGTTAAGATGTGTGTGTTTAGTGAGTCAGGGAGGGGGGTTCAGGAAAGACCTTTCTGAGGAAATGACCCTTGATAATTTAAGAATGAGTAAGACATGTCCAGGAAAGCACAGGACTAGAGAATGAAAGAAAGAGTGAATGAGACTCTGGGCTGATAAAGATGCTGGTGCATTCCAGGACTAAGGGGTCTCAGGAGTGAGGGTGTCGGGGCGGAGGGGAAATAGTCAAGAACACTTGGGGAGGCCAGCTGGTCAGTTCCTTTAGGGTGTCACAGGCAATGACAAGGAGCTTACCTTTGGCTTGGGTTCTGGGAAGCCCCTGGAGGGTTTTAGGTAGAGGAGGACTGCCTTTCTTTCCAGTTTCGCTGGCAGGTCAGTGGAGAACAGGTGGCAGTGTCATGCAGGGAGGCCTGGGGGGAGGGTGGGCAGGGGCTCGCAGTGATGTGGATGTGGTATGGAGACACAACAGATGACACTGAATGTAGCTTCTTATGAGAATCAGAAAAACAGAGCATGCACAGACACACACACACACACACACACACACACACACAACTTTTTGTCTAAGACATACCCAGCCCAGGTGCCAGGGAACAGGAATGTGGAGCGGACTTGAGTTGGGCTCAGTCTGCACTACCGCCCTTTCTCAGGAGCCCTGCACACACACACTCAGTGTCTTTGTGCAGATAGGTGTGGAGCAGAGAAGCCAGGTAAAGCTTCCTTGATAGGATGGAGGAATTGAGGGCCCTTAGACTGGGTTTGCAGAAGGACGACGTCCAGCAGGGAGATGGGGATTCTCCTGCTTTCCACAGAGGAAGGGATGGGGTGTGTGCTCTCAGGCTGTGTAAGGCGTGAGGGTCTTGACTGCAGTCTTTGAGGACAAATGAAGGAGGTCGGTGAGGGCTCCCAAAACCATGAGAAGAGAGAATGGTAGATAGCACTAGGGGTGGGGAACCTGGAGAAGGTTAAGATACCCAAAGTCGCTGTTCTCAAACACTTGAAGGGCTGTTACTAGTACATGAAGTTCAATGGTCCTGCATGGTGGTGATAAGATTAAGGGACAATGAATGAAGCTGCAAAGGGATTGAGTGTTTTATTCCCAAAATAGAACTAATGTAGCTGAGTTCAGTGTCTCACATACATAATTCCAACACCAAGAGGCCGAGGTGGGAGGATTGCTTTAGCTCAAGAGTTCAAGGCCAGCCTGGACAACATGGGGAGACCCTGTCTCTACAAATTATACTAATAAAAAAATTAGCCAGATGTGGTGGTGTGTGCCTGTGGTCCCAGCTACTTGGGAGGCTGAGGCAGGAGAATTGCCTGACCTGGAGGTTGAGGCTGCAATGAGACATGATCGTGCCAGTGCTCTCCAAATTGGGCAACAGAGGAATACCTTGTCTGCAAAACAAAAACAAAAAAAGAACTAATTTAATTGTCTGAAAAATGTAAACTGTGCTTTTGCAAATGAGGAGTTTCATATCAGTGAAGGTGTTCAGGTAAAGGCTGGGGACCATCTATTGAGCAATGCTGTAAGAGAAGAAAGTTATCTTTGGAAGCATCCAAAGACAGCTTGAGATTGGCCTTTCTTGTTCCCTTCCAGACATGAAGCTCTGGGCTTCCAAATGTGCAGTCCTCTCCATACTCTTCTGATTGGGTGAATGAGATTGAGTGAGAGGAATCAGGCCCATGGGCTTTGATTGAGTTCACAGTGGGGAAGTCTGCCCAAGAGACAGTAAGAGAGGCAGGGAGAGCTGAAGCACCTGTCAGCAGTTATGGTTCAGAAAGCAGACAGCAGGAAACTGGGATGAGAGAAACATGAAAGGTGAAAGGCAGAAGTAGGTCAAAACATGTGGTCATGCAGTAACCCAAATGAGTTACACAGCCTGGTGGCCAACATACACATGACAGTGTTCCAGTTTTCAGACTTTTACTCATTTAAAAATGGAAAACAAACACATTTTCAATATAAAAGTAGCTTATGTGCCAAAATAATTCAACTGGGGGAAAGAATCATGGTTCCAACAAGTGGTGTTGGGAAAACTGGATATCCACACTGAATATGCAAAGAAATAAAGCCAGGCCCCTATTTCACAGCATGTATGAAAATTAACTCAAAATTCACCATAAGTGTGAATGTAAGACTAAAACTACAAAATTCTTAGAAGTCAAGAGAGAAGTATATCTTCATAACCTTGGATTCAGCAGTGGTTTCTTAGACACGACATCAAAAGCAAAAGAAATAAAAGAAAAAATAGAAAAAATGGGCTTCATCAAAAATAAACATTTTGTCCTTCAAAGGATGTCCTCAGGAAAGTAAACACAGCCCTGAAAATGGGAAAATATATTTGCAAACTATATATTTATTAAGGGACTTGTATTCAAACTGTATAGATAACTTGACAATTCAACAGGAACCCAATTCAATATGAGAAAATGATTTGCGTTGACATTTTTAAAAGAAAGTGTACAAATGGCAATAAGCACACAAAAATGTGCTCAACATCATGAGTCCTTAAGGAAGTTTGAATCAAAACTACAATGGATACCATTTCACACTTACAGGTATGGCTATAACCAAAAAAGATAAACAATAACAAGCGTTGGAGAGAATGTATAGAAATTGGAGCCCTTGGCTGGGTGTGGTGGCTCACGTCTGTAATCTCAGTACTTTGGGAGGCCAAGAGGGGTGGAACACTTGAAGTCAGAAGTTTGAGAGCAGCCTGGCCAACAAAGCAAAACCCCATCTCTACTAGAAATACAAAAATTAGCTGGACATGCTGGTGCGCGCCTGTAATCCCAGGTGCTTAGGAGGACGAGGCATGAGAATCGCTTGAGCCCAGGAGGTGGAGGTTGCAGTGAGCTGAGTTTGCACCATTACACTCCAGCCTGGACGACAGAGTGAGACTCTGTCTCAAAAAGAAATTGGAGCCCTCATGCATAGCTGGTGGGAATGTAAAATGGTAGAACTGCTTTGGAAAACAGTTTTCAGTACATCAAAAGTCTAAACATAGAGCTACCATATGATTTGGCAATTCCACACTAAGGTGTATACTAAAAAAAAAAAAAAAAGAAAACATATCCACATTAAACAATATACAGGAATGTAGCAGCATTATCATAATCACCAAAAAGTAGAAACAACCCAAATACCCATCAACAGATAAATAGATAAACAAAATATGGTATATCCATAAAATGGAACATTTTCCAGTCATGAAAAGGAATGAAATACTGATACATACTATAAGGGAGTTGACTTTTGAAAATATTATGCTAGGTTAAAGAAGTCAGATACAAAATACCTCATATTGTAAGATTCCATTACATGAAATGTTCCAGTTAGGCAAATCCATACAAACAGAAAGTAAATTAGTGGTTGCCAGGAGCTTGGGGGAGTGAAGAATGAGGAGTGATTGCCAACAAGTATAGGATTTCTTTTCTGAGTGATAAAAATATTCCTGAATTTGATATAGGAGATGGTTGCATAATTTTGTGACTATATTAAAAAACAATGAATTGCACACCTTGAAAGTGTGAGTGTTATGCTGTGTGAATTATACATCAATGGAATTGTTATTCTAAAAGAACAAAAATATAGAAAAAAGTAGTTTATATTTATAAAAAGAAAGCTAAATGCACCTTATGCTTATTGTTTGAACTGGAGGATAAGTCATATTAACAGATATAGAAGTCTGCATTGAACCATTTCTCCAGTTAGTTAGATGGCTAGTTAGATCGTTTCTGGACTTATTTTTGTTAATAATGCTGTATGAACTTTCCATACACCCATCTTCATACATTTCTCTAATAATTTTCTCAACTTTAATTTTTAAGTTGGAATGCTTCAAAGACTGTTCATGGGATTTTTAGGCAATTGGGATGCACTGGTGGACTGTTCTTCATGCAGCCCATGCCATTTTTTATTGTCCCACCAGTGGAACATGGAATTAACTCCCACCCCTCTGATATGCATCTTACTGGGTTGAACAGGTCCTTGCAAAGGCTAAGGGGCAGGACATGGAGACTTCATTGGGAGCTGCAGTTCTCACCTCTTGTTGGTTTAGGCCTGATTTCCAGGATGGATCCCTCCCTATCATGTGGACCGTGGGGGTCTCAGCTAAAGAATGAGGAAGAAATTAAGTGAGGACTAATCAACGCTGAGCCTTTAAGGCATCTGGAGATGCTGGGGATGTCAGCCCTGAGCCATCATGGGCTCTGAGTCAGGCAAATGACATGATCAAAATTACTCTTAATTTCTCTGTAATTAATTGCAGATCTATAAAAATAGCATAATTGGCAAACTGTCCTACAATTAGCATATTAATACCATGACCCTTGCCAGGTGAGCAGTGTGGATTTATATGTGGGTGTTGGGTTGGGACCCAGGGCTAGAAGGCAGAGCTGGTGCAGGTGGGTATCAGAGCTCCATTATCCCATGGACTGGCTGTTTTGTTCCAAGACAAGGATTAGCGCTAATAATTTCTCCCCAGGGAAGCGCTATCTAAATCCAGGTTTTCTGCGGAGTCTGTAAATACAGCCAGAGTCCTATTGGGGAGCAGAGGAGGAAAGGAGCACGTAAGTAGGTCAATCCGAGAGCTTTTGTGTGCCAACAATGATGGAGAACATCAAAGTTTCCACGTCGCTTAGGGGATTGTTCTATCTGTATTGACCAAGTAAGCTAGAAATCCAGGAGGGAGGTGATTGACAGTGCGGGAAGCCAGCAAGGCTACTGCAGCCAAGAAAACCCACACACAAAAAACTAGACACTCCGTTCACATGGAGTTGGACATTCCTGAGTGCCAGGAAGGGTCCTTCTGCGCTTCTCTCAGCCTTGACTTGTTGTAACCAGATCCGAAGGCTCCCCGCCAAGCTTTGAGACAACATGTTTAGTTGCCCCATAACTTGAGCAATGAATACTCACAAATGGCTATGTTTTGAATGCATCTTATGATCCATTTTATTATAAGGACATGTTATTTCTGGAAGGGGTCCTAGTCTGACTCGACTTAGGTGATATTCTTTTAGGTAGGAAAAAAAATAAAAAACATTGCAGGCTGCAGATCAGGGGGCCTGGATTCTAGACTCATCCCAGCAACTTTCTGTGTAACTTGAGGACAGTGAAGTCATCCCCTGTTGCACGTGTAAGTACATTTAAAATTAGGAACTGGGCTGGGGGGCTTCTGGGAGCTCTTCTATATGAATACTAATTACAGTAATAATAATAATAAAACTATCTCTAAAGGCAAACCTGAAAAATTTAGAGAAGGGTAGAAAAATCTACAAATATATTATATGGCAAAACAATTATTTATGAAAAGGAATAAACATTTGTTCCATGCCTCCTCTGTGCCAGTCTCTCTTCCATGGAATCCTGCAAACCTTCCCCTGAAGTGACATCACCTCCATTTTTGCAAGTGAGTTAGTTGGGGCTTAAAGAGTTGGCAAATTTTTCAAGTTTGTGCAGCTAGCAAGTAGCAAACCTAGGTCCTTATTCTAAAAAGTTAGCAATAATCTCAAACATATGCCAAATACTTTTATAAGTGCATTTTAGAGTATCATTATTAATTCATCTAATCTTCCGAGCAATGCTGTGAAGAAGAAAGTTTGATGATTTTACAGATGAAAAAAGTGAGGCACGGGGTGGGTAAATGGCTCTTTTAAGGTCAACAGGTTAATGAAAATCTATGAAGAAAAATTGCTTTCTGAATGCATGGGTGAGTGGATACATGTCCTATTCATTAGACTATGAATGACAGAATTTGTTGAACACCATGTCCCTGACAAGGTTTGGGTAGATAAAATACCAGCTATCCGTGGTGGCCAAGAACCACTAAGGTGTGATCTGGTCATGTGCTGCTTCTTTTTGAACATTTTAAAATGATTCCACATTGTTTAATAATATTTATTTTTAAAATTCCTCCAAATAGTATATAATAATAACACTACAATTTATCATTCATATACTACATGTTGCAACAAATAAAGTGTGTCCCACATAAATTATCTCATTTAATCCACACTAAAGAGGATTACTATTATTTTGCTAATTTCACAGATAAGGAAACTGAAGGTCATGGAAGGTAAGTAACTTGAACACACACCTGAGAATCAAAGACCACATAATTTATTATCCTACCTGAGAGGTTTTTCTTTTATTTACTTCTTTTGTTGTTGTTGTTGTTGTTGTTGTTGAGACGGAGTCTCTCTCTGTTGCCAGGCTGGAGTGCAGTGGCGCGATCTTAGCTCTCTGCAACCTCTACCTCCTGGGTTCAAGTGATTCTCCTGCCTCAGCCTCTGGAGTAGCTGGGACTACAAGCGCATGCCAGCACACCCAGCTAATTTTTGTATTTTCAGTACAGACGGGGTTTCACCATGTTTGCCAGAATGGTCTCGATCTCTTGACCTTGTTATCTGCCCACCTCAGCCTCCCAAAGTACTGGTATTACAGGTGTGTGCCACCACACCTGGCCCCACCTGGGAAGTTTTGATAGTGAAAGTAGGGTGCTTTGATAAAATTGTTGGGACTGTAGGCATAAGTCAGGACTTTTTGGGAAGTATTGTCATTGTAGCTTAGAAACGAAAATACCTGAGATGTAGGTTCAGGGCTTTCTCATCCAGAACCCATGCTGCTTGCCTCTCCCCTCCGCAGCTGTGTGGAAGCCTTCTTTCTGCCAAATGGTCCAGCCTCAGGAGCTCACCAGTTCCCACATCACTGTTTCCATGGCCGCCATGTCTGGCTTGGGCCCTTGCATTTCTCCTGACTTGAATTCCTGGTGAGATTCTCTTCTTTTGCACATTCTTCTACCTACACCCTCTCTCTCTCTCTTCTTTCCCAAACTCCCTTTCAAACTTTTCAATTTTCAAAACTCCATTTTGTCCACACCTCTCTGGGAAGCCTTTCTTAATATTCCTGTTTCTTCCTCAAGGTCTCACTATCTTTTTGTGGTTGTTTGTCATCATTTCATCTTTCATTGTCACTCAGTGATGAGGTCTCAGGCAGGCACTCATTGCTGTAACCCCAGAGCCCGTAACAAACCTTGTTACTGAATAGCATTCAATAATATTTAAGAAAGGAAGACAAATCACAGGAAATGAGGAAGTATGGATATTAATAGCTGTGACGAAAATTAAAGATGAATCACTCATTCATTCATTCATTCATTCAATTATTCAACAAATGTTTCTGAGCACTGCCCACGTACTAGGTGCTGCAACTACATTGGGGAATGAAACAGATGGTTAGTTGCTTTCAAGGTACTTGTTTTCTCAAAGGGAACAGATAGTACATAAATAACCAAATATCAATCACAAAGTTTATGTACTATGAAGATGAGACTAAGCATCCTGCAAAAATGGAAATAATGAGGAGAATGAGCTAGAGACGTAAAAAGCACGCTCCCTTTTCTGCCAGCCTGTATTTTATAGCCAAGCTCAAGTGTGTTGCGTCCTCAAGGAAAACTTCCAAGATGACCTCAGCCTCCTTTCCTAAGATCGTTTTGAGGGAGACAGGGCAGGAATTGTCGTATCCAATTTACACTTTCAAAGAGAGAAAATCAGAGCAGAAAAGTACTATGTCCCGGGTGGTAGAGTTTGTATGAAGAAAAGTGAGATGTTAACCCAGATCTATTGATAAGACTTTCCTATAAAGTCTAATTAATTGGATCCTGGAAAGGATCATTAAAAATATAATTTTAAACATGACACTTATAATATTAAATTATAATGTATGCAAATGTATTAGTTTCCTGTGGCCCCTGTAAGAGATTACCACCAGGTTTACCCTCTCACAGTTCTGGGGGCCAGAGGTCTGAAATCAAGATCACTGGATTGAAATCAAGGTGTTGGCAGGGCTGTGCTCCCTCCAGAGGCTCTTGGGGAGGATCCAATCCTTGACTCTGCCAGCTTCTGGTGGTTGATGGCATTCCTTAGCTTGTGCCACACCACTCCAATCTTCAGGGTCAGCGTCTTCAAATTTCTCTCTGCTCTGTCTCACGTCATCCTTGCCTCTACCCATGTATCCATGTGTAGTCAAATCTTCTGCCTCCCTCTTATAAGGACACTTGCATGTGTCTTTAGAGCCACCCAGTAACCAAGATAATCTCTCCATCTCAAGATCCCTAACTGAATCACATCTGCACATTGGCAAAAACATTTTTTTTCTGCCATATATTGTACCATATTCATTGGCTCCAAGGATTAGGATGTAGATATATTTGGGGCACTATCTTTGAGCCTACCAAAATAAATACCTCTAATTGCATTATCTCTAAGAATTGGTGGATGCTAAGAATGTTAACCTATATTTTATCAAACGTGGACTCTGCCTGTGAGATGCCACCAACAGATGGCTACAGGCTCGGACATGGAAAGGAGAAGTTTGAAATATAAACTTCCTAAGCTCTGATCCTAGGCTCTTCTCACCACTTTCCATTGGAGCTGTCTTATTACAAAAGTAGGGTTTTTTTGTTGTTTTTGTTTGTTTGTTTTTGTTTTTGTTTTCTGGAGTAAAGTCTCCCTGTGGGTGAAGCATTACAGTTTGCATACCAGAAATGTCCCCTCTGGTATGAGAGCTGTTTTTTGTTGTTGTTGTTGTTGTTGTTTTCATTTTGCCCAAGTTTGGGTTTTTTAATAGCAAACTCTGTGTTCTGTTGATGCAAATTATCCTTGCTGACAATGATCAGTAAACACTTTTATTCCAAGATAGTTAATAGATCCCAGGACCAGGGAAGTCATCTCTTTGCCACTTTCCCTAGAAGTAATAGGACTTTTTTTAATGAGATCAATCAAGTTATTCCACAGGAGAGGGCCTCTTCAGATTCACTCAGCTGGAATTTTCTGGTTCCTGGAGTCTGTGTCTAGTCCTCAGCTGACTGGCCTAAGTCTTAGTTGAAGGGGTGTTGGGAACCAAATCTCTGGGTTCCAGTGGGTGACTCCAACCTGCATCAGGCTAATTGCAATGCCATCTTCATACCAATCAATATGTTTTTTCAAAAGTGAGGTCAAAGTCGGGTTGTCTTGTTCTGTGAATAATGAATGCTAAATAATATTAATAGTTAAAGGATGCTAATGTTCCCGAAAACATGTCAGATTTCTTTCTCTTCTTGCTGTCATACTCATCTTACTGATAATGTGTGAAAGGCAAAGTCTTTTTCCCTCCCCAGCTCAAACTTAATACAGTGCAGGCGAGCTATTTGTTCCAGCTCCCCAGAGACATCTGAAATTGATTTTAGAGGCTGAACACTCACATTAGACATTTAAAGCAATGAAGATAAATTTGAAGATGAATTTACCCTGTCGAGGCTCAGAGGACAACTGATGAAACTTTTTATTTTATTCTTAACCCAGAAAGTGATCCTTACCCAGCTTGTCATTTTCTGAAATCTTGATATTCAAATCAAAGAAATGTAGAATTGAATGCCTACCTGTAAGGGCTGTGTATATTCAAATCCACGTGTCTATCTAGGTGTGCCTCCAAACTAAAGAATGGATTTGGGAAGTTAAGCTTGAAGAACTGAGACCTGGTGGATTCAAGTTGCTTCTAGAATTCCAGCTTCACCCAATTTGGACTCAATTGAATTTCACCCTAGTCATTCTATTTTACTGGCTTATGAAGGTCGTGAACAATTAATTTTGTACAAGCTTTGGAAATTCTTTAGTGTATAACACAGAAAGATGTCCTCTTTTAAACTTATCTTTTTTAAAATATAAAAAAGGCATTCACAGATTTGCTCACTATTAAAAAATGTCAAAATAAATGTTCACAAGCATATATTATGGCCCAAAGGCAGGGTCTGGATATAAAATACAATATAAGCAAGGAAAACAAAAGGTTGAGTCTCTTCAAGTTTTCCCATCATTTCCTTTGACTTATTTTATTTTATTGTGCAGCATACACTAACCATGTGCATGGCCATAGTTTCTTTCTAGAGTCCTTGATTGTCCTAGATATTTCACTCTTTGGATATGAAAATAATTGCAAATTGCCACATCGGTCTGAGAGGATGGAAAGAAATGGCTTAGTTTTCCAGTGGAAGGTGGCAGTCCTTAAAGCTACAGCACCAACTTTCTGATGAGAGAAAAACCTTAAAAAAAACCTTCATTTTTCAAGGCAGAGATGTGGTATTATAGGTGAGTGAGGAGGATTAGAATTTCACCTTTACCTATCTACTTCTGAATGGGATCTTAGTGGACTCAGTTTAACCTTCCGAGATGTATGGCCTGTTTACCAATTTTGAAAAGCTGCTGGAAAGCTTAAATATTCCGATTAAGTATGGAGAAATTTGAAGGTGTAGGTGGGTAATAGGAATATAAGTCTACATCAGATCAGATTTAGGTCAACTCTATCATGAATGTCTACTAGAGGAAATAGATGTGGAATCACTTTGTAGATTATGCCACACAAAGCTTAATCTTGCCATTTTAGGAGTGAGGTGGGAGAGGATTTTGGAGGCACAGTCATGGTTTGAATCTAAGCTCTTCTACATCTTAATTAGGTGGCTTTGGGCAAATAAATTCATATCTATGTATTAATAAAGATATGCTAGACTGTGCTTCAGTAACAAATAAGTCCAAAACCCCCAGGCTTAATACAAGGTAGGTTTATTTCTTGTCATACTACATGGCTGTCTGGGATATACACCATATCATCACTCTGGAAAGTGGCTTCACAGAGGCTCCAGCCTCTGTGCAGCTGCACTAGCCAGAGGCACAACTTCCCTGGTTGTTGCCCTAAAAAAGGGGATATATGAAGGGTTGTGTGCTATTTATTCGCTGCTTGGACCTGGATGTGACACAAGTCACTCTTGCCTGCATTCCATTGTCCCTGACCACAAAGGGGCTGGTAGACATGGCAGAACTGATGGAATTTTTGGTGCATGTCATGGTCTCTATGCCTCGGTTCCCAATTCTTCAAAATGAAGATAACAATCTCTACACAAAAAGTCACTATGAAAATTAATGATAAAGCCTTTAAGGCATCTGCTAGTTGCTGAGTAAAATAAAGGCATTAATGTTGCAACAATAAGACTGCCCTAGTGTGGTTCAACTTGTAGAAGTAGATCAATGAATTTGGGCTCTTACAGAAGCATTAGATGATAATGATAATCCTGATTTCATAAAACTCAGTAAAAGTTATTATGCAATATTATTTTTAACATTTAAAGAACAAATTATTTCAAAAATGTTAATTAATTAATTAATTAACTTATTTATTTATTTTTTTATTTATTGAACAAGGTCTCATTCTGTCTCCCAGGCTGGCGTGCAGTGTCATGATCTTGGCTTATTGCAATTTCTGCCTTCCGGGCTCAAGTGATCCTCCTGCCTCAGCCTCTTGAGTAGCTGGGACTACAAAGTGTATACCACCAGGCCCCACTATTTTATTTTTTAAATTTTTTTAGAGATGAAGTCTCACTATATTTCCCAGCCAGGTTTCAAACTCCTGGGCTCAAGTCATCCGCCCACCTTGACCTCCCAAAGAGCTGGGATTACAAGGATGAGACACTGGACCCAGCCACTGATGATAATTTAAATAGTAACAGGCATTGTACTCGGATCTGCAGACAATATGAAGGGAATTAAAATTCAGCTGCAAGCAATAGGGGCTAGTTTTAGTTGAGGAAGTGAAGAAAAAAGTCAAATTCTCAAGTAGCTACATTATGAAAACCACTAGGGCAGATAGATGTGCAACATCGTTAGCCATTAGGGAAACAAAAATTGTGGTAAGAGAGCACTTCAAACCCACTAGGATGGCTACGAGAATAATACTAATCTGATATATTGATATAGATGGATAGATAAGTATAAATATATATATATATATATATGAAATAACATTTTGATGAGGATTTGGATAAAATTAACACCTTGCCTGTTATTTGTGGGGACATAAAATGGTGTGAGTACTTTGGAAAATGTTTTGGCAGTTCCTCAGAAAGTTTAATAGAGAGTTATCATATGACCCAATAATTTTATTCCTAAGTGTATACTCAAGAGACTTAAAGATGTATGTCCACACAATAACTTGTTCATGAATAATTATAATAGCATTATTCGTAATAGCTAAAAAGTAGAAATAATCCAAATGTCCATCAAACGATGATTGGATAAACATAGTGTGGTCTTTCCATATAATGGAATGATATTTGGCCAAAAAAGATATAAAGTTCTGATCCATGTTGCAAGAGAAACCATGAAAATATTATGTTAAGTGAATAAACCCAGACAGAAAAGAACACATATTGTATGATTCCATTATATTAATATAAAAATCCAGAGCAAGCCAAGTTCATAGAGAAGGAAAGAGATTTGTGGTTGCCAGGGGCCCTGGGCATAGGAGTGACTATTCATGGGCAGGGTTCCTTTTATGGGTAATGAAAATATTCTGGCATTAGATAGTGGTGATGGTTGTACAACACTGAAAATATACTAAAGCCACTCAGCTGCACAATTATTTTTTTCTTTTTTGAGATGGAATCTCGCTCTATCACCCAGGCTGGAGTGCAGTGGCGTGATCTCGGCTCACTGCAACCTCTGCCTCCTGGTTTCAAATGATTCTCCTACCTCAGCCTCCTGAGGAGCTGGGACTACAGGCAAGTGCCACCACGCTTGGCTAAGTTTTTGTATTTTTAGTAGAGACAGGGTTTCACTGTGTTAGCCAGGATGGTCTTGATCTCGATCTCCTGACCTCGTGATCTGCCTGGCTTGGCCTCCCAAAGTGCTGGGATTACAGGGGTAAGCCACCATGCCCGGCCTTAACTGCATGTTTTTAAAAGGTAAATTTTATTGTATATGAATTATCTGTCAATAAAAAAATGAGAAAGAATGATAACTTACAGGAGAGAGATGATCTGGTTTGTAGAATCTGTAAAGTCTTCATTTGAGGTTAGTCTTAAAGAATAGAAATGATTTTTCCAGGGAACAAGAACAGCATGCAGGCAGAAGGTAAAGTATGTGAATATAGTCTGAGAAAACAAATTTTGAGGGTTGTTTGCCCATTTGATCTTTTCTTTGATCAGCTATAGATGCACAGGGCAGGACTTCAGGAGCCATGTTTGAGTTTCATGATTCTCATGCATCGCCCTAGTTGATTACATCAAAGTAGTTAATTGGATCAAAATAGTTGATTAGACAAAGCTTGATTAGTTGGACTCTCTCTCAAGTTTCTACAACATGACCTGGGATCTCTAGACACTGGGAAGTAGATTCTAAGTCCTGGCAACAGCAGAGTCAGATGAAAGGTGGTCTCCAATCTGCACTAAGGTTGATTGCCTGATTCTTCCTCCTTTGGTTCCTAGATGCTCAGGTCCTCCATAGATCACATGACACTTTCTCCATAAATCCCCCTTATTTTACTCAGACAGGTATAATCTTGTCTCTCTTCCTTGCAAACAGAAGAACCAAAACAGTGTGTTCAGCAAACCCGCAGAAACCAGACTGACAACAGCATAGAGGGATGAATGTGGAAAAGTGTGATGGATTTTCTTCTGAAGTCCCTTGGAAACCAGGCTGGGTAGTACATATTTAACCAGGGAAGCCAATGAAGACTTTATGCCAAGGAAATGTCTGAAACTACCTATTAGGGAGAATGATCAGGCAGCAATGAGTTAGAACATGTGGGTTCTCTTTAGTATTGGTTCCCCCTTTGATGGCAATTTACAGACAGAAGTAGTTCTGTATATACTTGTCAAATTATTTATCAGAAAAAAACTTTTCATATACATATTAGAACATTTCTGATGTAATTCATCATGAAAATTTACGTCCCAACTTCATCAGTATGTATTCCTAGCTATGTTCAAAGCACAGTGCTAAAATACAAAAATTATGGTGATTTGTTCTATGCCTTGAGAAGGTTTTTAAATGAGAGTTTGCACACATCCTAGCTCACCACTAATATTAGGGAACATTCATTTTGGGTATGTCTGCATGGTACAAAACATAGGATTGGACAGGGTGTCCAGGAAAAGGTCCCTGAATTCACCACATTCTTTTCTCTCTCTCTCTATATATATTTTTTATTATACTTTAAGTTCTAGGGTACATGTGCACAATGTGCAGGTTTGTTACATATGTATACATGCGCCATGCTGGTGTGCCGCACCCATTAACTCATCATTTACATTAGGTATATCTTCTAATGCTATCCCTCCCCCCTCCCCCCACCCCACGACAGGCCCAGGTGTGTGATGTTCCCCTTCTTGTGTCCAAGTGTTCTCATTGTTCAGTTCCCACCTATGAGTGAGAACATGTGGTGTCTGGTTTTTTGTCATTGCAATAGTTTGCTGAGAATGATGGTTTCCAACTTCATCCATGTCCCTAAAAAGGAAATGAACTCACCATTTTTTATGGCTGCATAGTATTCCACGGTGTATATGTACCACATTTTCTTAATCCAGTCTATCATTGTTGGACATTTGGCTTGGTTCCAAGTCTTTGCTGTTGTGAGTAGTGCCACAATAAACATACGTGTGCATGTGTCTTTATAGCAGCATAATTTATATTCCTTTGGGTATATACCCAGTAATGGGATGGTTGGGTCAAATGGTATTTCTAGTTCTAGATCCCTGAGGAATTGCCACACTGTCTTCCACAATGGTTGAACTAGTTTACAGTCCCACCAACAGTGTAAAAGTGTTCCTATTTCTCCACATCCTCTCCAGCACCTGTTGTTTCCTGACTTTTTAATGATCGCCATTCTAACTGGTGTGAGATGAGGAAAAAACTACTTTAAAGTTCATATGGAACCAAAAAAGAACCCGCATTGCCAAGTCAATCCTAAGCAAAAAGAACAAACCTGGAGGCATCACGCTACCTGACTTCAAACTATACTACAAGGCTACAGTAACCAAAACGGCATGGTACTGGTACCAAAACAGAGATATAGACCAATGGAACAGAACAGAGCCCTCAGAAATAATACCAGACATCTACAACTATCTGATCTTTGACAAACCTGACAAAAACAAGAAACGGGGAAAGCATTCCCTATTTAACAAATAGTGCTGGGAAAACTGGCTATCCATATGTGGAAAGCTGAAACTGGATCCCTTCCTTACACCTTATACAAAAATTAATTCAAGATGGATTAAAGACTTAAATGGTAGACCTAAAACCATAAAAGCCCTAGAAGAAAACCTAGGCAATACCATTCAGGACATAGGCATGGACTTCATGTCTAAAACACCAAAAGCAATGGCAACAAAAGCCAAAATTGACAAATGGGATCTAATTAAACTAAGGAGCTTCTGCATAGCAAAAGAAATGACCATCAGAGTGAACAGGCGACCTACAGAATGGGAGAAAATTTTTGCAGTCTACTCATCTGACAAAGGGCTAATATACAGAATCTACAAAGAACTCAAACAAATTTACAAAAAAAAAGACAAACAACCCCATCAAAAAGTGGGCGAATTCACCGCATTCTTATCCTTAAACAGGGTGATTGTCCTATAGGAAGAGGAGGGACCTCTCATGTGAGGCCTCAGCTTCCCGAAGCACCCTCAATTCTTATTGAAGACATAAAGGCTGATAATATGATGATTTGATATTCGTATGAAAATTAAATCAGGAACTAAATTTGTTAAACAGCTTAGCTATAGGAAGAAACTTAATATGTAGCTTAAGTATTCATTCAAGGTTAATATTTGCAGCCTCCATGATTTAAATTCAGCTTTTTCTTATTTCCTTCCTTCCTCTTTTCTTCTTTTTCTTCTTCCCGCCTCAATACAGTTCAGACAAGTTACTCTAATTTGTATGCAAGTGAATCCAGTTGAGACACTTTAGCCTGTAGGTCAGAGCACACCCCTTTTACCAGAAATATCTCTTTCTAAGGCATTTCTTCACTCTGTATGAGTAAATTCAAAATAAAAAGCTATATTAATACAATGAATTCTGTCTTTGTGCTTTGGGAAATGCAAGACCCTACCCCAAATCTGTTTACTTTTACTCATTGAGAAAGTTTCCAGATAAATTCTTGGGAGGTTCTCACGTGCTATGGCTCAGAAGTCACACAACATAGGCGAAGCACAGTGTGAGGGGCTCCTGGGTGTTCCAGTGGCAACCAGCCTTCTCTGGGCTTCGAGCCTGCGCCAGGATGTGCACTCAGTTGAAGTGGGTTAGCTGTCAAAGTTTGGTTCCTAGCAAAGCAGACTTTGAGGCATGGATTTGGTAAACGTATTTATTTAGGATGCGACCCAGGAAACAATGTGTGGGCGTGTGGACACGAGCCAAGGGAGGGAAAAGCGCCAAAAAAGAGCATGTTAATGAGGGAATTATCACTGTGGGCAACAAAAGCTCAACTCTTCCTACTGATGAGGCTCTGAGAAACCTGGGTGGACCTGACTTGAAATTGTCTTACTGAGGACAGAGGAAGCTGGGGTATTTCCCTCAACCTTGGGCCTTGTGGTTGAGGGTAACCTGGGTGCACTAACCTTTGAGTGCTTCAGAAAGGCCAAGAGGACATGCTCACGCAGAGGCCAGATAGCCCCCTATGCTTACCAGCTGCCTGGCACAGGATCAGGAAGTCCATATAGCCACAAAGACCTCCACATTAGGCCTGTTTAATGAGTGGCATTAGTATATTTCCCATCTTAAAGAACATATGACGCTGAGAGATGAAGCACCTTGACCTGAGCCACACAAACATTAATCTATAGAATCAGGCATTTCAATAAAAGTCATTCCATAGTCCGCAGGCGACTGGTCTCCCTGAGCTTGGGTCTTTTAGTTTTTTACCAAATTCTAGACTTGGTATTGATTTTTGGAGCAAATATCTGTAATAATAAATTCATAAATATGTAAGCATAGATTTAATTCATTTACGAAATATTTATGCAGTTCAATTAATAATTTTTTTCATATTGATATGGTTTGGCTCTGTGTCCCCATCCAAAAGGGACCTGGTGGGAGGTGATTGGATTATGGGGATAGTTTCCCTCATGCTATTCTTATGATAGTGAATGAGTTCTCATGAGATCTGATGGTTTGAAAGTGTTTGACAGTTCCTCCCTCACTGTCTCTCCCTCCTGCTGCCTTGTGAAGAAGGTACTTGCTTCTCCTTCACCTTCTGCCATGACTGTAAGTTTCCTGAAGCCTCCCCAGCCATGCAGAACTGTGTCAATTAAACCTTTCTCCTTTATAAATTGCCCAGTCTCAGGCAGTTCTTTACAGTAGTGTGAAAATGAACTAATATAGGAAATTGGTACTGGGAGCGGGACATTGCTATAAAAATAACCTGAAAATGTGGAAGCAACTTTGGAACTGGATAACAGGCAGAGGTTGGAACAGTTCGGATGTCTCAGAAGAAGACAGGAAGATGTGAGAAAGTTTAGAATTTCCTAGAGACTTGAATGGTTTTTACCAAAATGCTGATATGAGATGAACAATGAAATCCAGGCTGAGGTGTTCTCAGATGGAGATGAGAAACTTATTGGGAACTGGAGGAAAGATCATTCTTACTATGCTTTAGCCAAGAGACTGGTGGCATTTTGTTCCTGCCCTAGAGATCTGTGAAACTTTGAATTTGAGAGAGATGAGTTACGGTATCTGGATGAAGAAATTTCTAAGTGGCAAAGCATTCAAGAGGTGACCTGGTTTGTTCTGAAAGTGTACAGTCATATGCATTCACAAAGAGATGGTTTGAAATTGGAACTTATGCTTAAAAGTGAAGCAGAATGAAAAACTTGGAAAATTTGCAGCTGACCATGTGGTGGAAAAGAAAAACCCATTTTCTGCTGGAAAAATTCAAGCCAGCTGCAGAAATGTGCATAAGTAATGAGGATTTCAACATTAATAGCCAAGACAATGGGGCGAATGTCTCCAGGGCATTTCAGAGATCTTCATAGCAGCCCCTCCCATCACAGCCCCCCAGAGGCCTAAGAGGGAAAAACGGTTTCCTGGGCCAGGCCCAGCGCCCCACTGCTCTCTACAGCCTCAGGACCATGGGTCTCAGCTGCTCCAGCTCCAGCTGTAGCTAAAAGAGGCCAATATACAGCTCAGGTCATAGCTTCAGAGGGTGCATGCCCCAAGCCTTGGCAGCTTCCACACAGTGTTGGTCCTGCAGGTAAACAGAAGACATGAGTTAAACTTTGGAAGCCTCCACCTAGATTTCAGAGGATATATGGAAATGCCTGGATGCCCAGACAGAAGTTTGCTGCAGGGGCAGAGCCTTCATGGCATACCTCTACTAGGGCAATGCAAACAGGAAATGTGGGGTTGGAGCCCCCACATAGAGTCCCCGCTGGGTCACTGCCTAGTGGAGCTGTGACAAAAGAGCCACGGACCTCCATACCCCCCAGAATGGTAGCTCCATCAACAACTTGCACTGTGCATCAGGAGAAGTGCAGGGGCTCAATGCCAGCCCGTGAAAGTAGCTGCAGGGGCTGTATCCTGCAGAGTCACAGGAGCAGAGCTGCCCAAGGCCTTGGGAGCCCATCCCTTGCATCAGCATACCCTGGATTTGAGCCATGGAGTCAAATGAGATTGTTTTGGAGCTTTAAGATTTAATGAGTGCCCCGATGAGTTTTGTACTTGCATGGGGCCTATGACCCCCTTGTTTTGGCCAATTTTGGAGCATTTACCCAATGCCTGCACCCACATTTTATCTTGGAAGCAAATAACTTGCTTTTTATTTTAGAAGCTCATAGGAGGAAGAGGCATGCTTTGCCTCAGGTGAGAATTTGGACTTGGACTTTTGAGTTAATGTTGGAATGAGTTAAGGCTTTGGGAGACTGTTGGGAAGGCATAATTGGTTTTGAAATGTGAAAAGGACATGAGAATTAAGAGGGGCCAGTGGTGGAATAATATGGTTTGGCTCTGTGTCCCCACCAAAATCCCTCCCCATATGTCAAAGGAGGGACCTGGTGGGAGGTAATTGGATCATGGGGATGGCTTCCCCATGCTGTTCTCACGATAGTGAGTGAGTTCTTATGAGATCTGATGGTTCAAAAGTGTATGCCCACTACCCCGCCTCACTCTCTCCCTCTCCTGTCACCTTGTGAAGAAGTTACTTACTACTCCTTTACCTTATGCCATGATTGTAAGTTTCCTGAGGCCTCCCCAGCCATGCAGAACTGTGAGTCAATTAAACCTCTTTCCTTTATAAATTATCCAATCTCAGATTGTGTGAAACCAGAGTAATACACTTACTTTATTGTGAAAATAATTTCTAAATAAAACAACTCATTTTTTTTCTACCAAAGACAATGATTTAAGTGTGTGAATGGACATGGATCTTAGAACATTCTACATGGTTATCTGTTTGTCTATATACTTCATTTAAGTTTTCTTTCAAGAATTACACTTGCCTTATTCATATCGCTGTTCCTAGTGATTGGCACATTGTATATGCTTAAAAATGTTTTCTGAATATTATATGGAATGTTCTTAGCAAATTTGATTATGGAAAATGACCAAAAATCAAATGTATCTGGTAGTATAAAAAGAAACAATACCAAGTCCTTTTTAGATTTGGTCAATAGCTTCTACTCCTTGAGTAAAGTACTGACTATTGTTGTTCTCAACAGTAAATCATTTCTCAAAGGTTATACAAAGGAACAACACATTCCAAAACAGCTGCATCCAAGATATTGGGAATAAACCAATAAATCCATTAAAGGAAATATTCACAGAAAATATCAGAGAAAAGCTCACAGGAGCACATTTCACCCCAAGCAAGTGGAGTAGCCAATGTAAGCATTCACTGTTTCATTGTTGCTGCTTTCCATTACTACTCGGGAGAATAATCTTTTCCAAACACCTGTCTGATCTTGTTTTACACTCTTCAGCAGGTCCACACCACCCAGGAGAGAGAGCTCAGACACCTTGCCCAAGGCTCCAGCACTCAGGCTCCAGCTCATGTTTCTGGTTTCACCTCCACTCCCTTCTACACTCCCACAAATCCACCCACACTACTCCTAATTACTGAAGCACAGCTTGGTGTTTCAGCCTACATTCACACTTGCTGTTCCCTCTCTCAGAAACATCTTTTCCACTTACTAGCAGAATTTGTCACTTCTTCATGCTTATTCTCACTATATAATCTTTTCACACTTCTGCTACATTATCACCTCAAATTGCAAAATCTTGTTTATGTAGATAGCTACACCTACTAGATTGTAGAGACTATGTCATATCCATCCTTGTCCTTGGAGCCTAGCATAGTGTCTATTATATAGTTTCTAGTAAAGAGATGCTCAGTGATCCTCAACAGGAAGGAAAAAATGAATGGATGGATGAGTAGGCGGATGGAAAAGTGGATAGATGAATAGATGAATAGACAATTGAAGGTAAGAAAGAAAGAAAACGTTATCCCTCAGAAGGTAAGAAAGAAAATGTTATTCCACATGCAAAAGCACATGAAGGAATTAAACATTCTTTATGAGTGTCTTTTTGGCTTCCCATTCAGGGAATTTTGTTGTATTTAGTACCTAAAGCCCAGGAGGAAGACATCTTACTTTCCTAGTTGCCCCACCTGAAGAGTCTAAACTATGTGCATCTCCAGTTGTCCTTTCTAGAATCTTCTAAACTTATGCTCATCAATATGGAAACTGCCATCCCCATGTGACTATTGAGAACTTGAAACACAGCTACTGGGACTAAGAAAATAAACTTTTAATTTCATTTGATTGTAATTCATTTTAATTTAAAAAACTCATATTGATTTAGTAAATGGAAAACTTTAATTATGTTTGAAATAACTTATATAAATAAATCAACTTTTTAAACTGTAAGTTTTATGTACTCTAAACACAGATCAGATATTCCTAACAAAAAATTAGCACCTGAATTTCTGTGTGCTGAAAGTATAAAATAGGCACTGGATTTTGAAAAGTTAGTACTAAATTTAAAAAACAGTAAAATATCTTATTAATATTTTTATGATAATTACATGTTGAAGGGCTCATCTTTGGATAGATTAAGGAATATATGTTATTAAAATGAATTTTACACGTTTTATTTTACTCATTGTGGCTACTAGGAAATTTTTAATTGCATATGTGCTTGCATTATATTTCTGCTAGATCAGCACATGGCAAGAACAGGATCTTGTCTGTTCCTCAGACAGACAGTAGTGATCAGGTTCAGTTTTAACTCCTTCCATGGAAATTCTGTTGTATGGGGCATCAAAGTACAGTTCATTCTTGAACAATGTGGGGATTTGGGGGGATGACCTCCTACTCAGTTGAAAATACAGGTATAACAACAATTGACTCCCCCAAAACCTATCAATTAATAGCCTACTATTGATTGTAAGCCTTACTGATAATATAAAGAGTCAATTAACATAGATGATGTATATTATGTATATTACATACTATACTCTTACAATAAAGTAAGCTAGAAAAAAAGGAAAACATTATTAACAACATCATAAAGAGGAGAAAATATCTTTACTATTCATTAAGTGGAAGTGGATAATCTTAAAGGTCTTCACCCCTATCTTTAGGTTGAATTCGTTGAGGAGGAGGAAGAAAAAGTGGAGTCGGTCTTGCTGTCTCCAGAATGGCAGAGGTGGAAGCGGTGCAGGAGATGGAAGGGGAGGCAGGAGAGGCAGGCACACTTGGTGTAACTTTTATTGAAAAACATCCACTCATAAGTGCACTCACACAGTTTAAACCCATGTTGTTCAAGCATCAACTTTAAATGGAAAAGAGCACTCCAGTTAGATATCAATAACTAATTTTGACATCTATTTTGTTGGTTAAATATTTATTAATTTTCAGCTCAAAAACCCCTACTGTAATCTGCTCTGTGATTCAGGAACTGAGACTTTGCAAAACTTATTTCCCAATTCTCATTTGGCTTCCTGTAAGTTTTGGCCAATAGGAGGCACTCTATGTGGCCTGGAGGTGGGACTTCCTGTCTGTCTTCCTGTTCCTGCCAACCTCACCCTGAAAGCAGCAGCACTTTCAGCTCCAGTTCCTTTGAGCACCCCCAAAACCACTCCCCAGTGCCTGCTCCAGTACCAGTATGAGCAGGGTAGCAGCCCCTCCACAGAAATCTTATCACCAGCTTTTTCCTCTTTAGTTCACTCCCAGTCCTGGGACTGTCAGTGTATTAGTCCATTTTCATGCTGCTAATAAAGATGGGCCAATTTACAAAAGAAAGAGGTTTACTCGACTTACAATTCCACATGCCTGGGGAGGCCTCACAATCATGGTAGAAGTGAAGGGCATGTCTCACACGGCAACAGACAAGAAAAGAGAGCTTGTGCAGGGAAACTCCCCTTTTTAAAACCATCAGATCTCATGAGACATTCACTATCAAGAGAACAACATGGAAAAGACCCATCCTCATGATTCAATTACCTCCCACTGGGTATCTCCTACACATGAGAATTCAAAATGAGATTTGGGTGGGGATACAGCCAAAACATTAGGCAGCTACTCCTAAAGTTACTATTTCAATGTTACAGTAGTGTTTGCTTTTTGCACTTTAATTTTCTCATACCTTTGTAATTGATTACTCACGTTAAATTCCCTTTTGAAATATATAATGTGGTTCTGTTCTCCTGATGAAAACATGAGTAGTACATGTACATCTGTAAATGTAAAGCACCCCTAAATATTACCTAAACATAAAAGGATAAATCACAATAAAAGCTTGAAAATAACTAGAATGGAATTACAATGAATATATTATTATCAAAAGCATGAGATGCAGTTAAAGCAAGTTTTAAGGAGAAATTTATTGTCTTAATTGCTCTTATTAAAAAAGAAAAAATCAATGACCTAATGATACAAATAAAGATTTTTTTGGTAAGAACATAAAAGCAAACCTTAAAATGAAGAAAGATAGATATAGTAAAAGTAGAAGTAGAGATAACATAATACACTTAACAGAAAAAATGAACAAAATCAAAATTTAGCTCTTTGCAAAAAATAATAGAGTCATATCCAGTGATATAGCTCAAGGGAAGAGAAAGAAACTAAAAATTAAAAAAAAAGCAGGAGTTAGTAATATGAAAGATCTGCAGATAGAGAAAGAATTAGTAAAAAATAGAAATTAATAATATGAAATAATGGTAGATAGAGAGAGAAGAGACTGAAAATATAAGAAGAAACCATGAGCAACTTTATGCTGTATGTTTATAAAACATATAAATGGAAAAAGAATCCTGGGAATATTAAATTAACAAAACACTCTTCATGAACAGTTGGACAACCCAAGTAGAATTAAATACATTGAATCACTATTTAATGATTATTGTTTAAAAAAGAAAGAAAGAGTTTTTTAAAACCTGAATAGATTCTACCTGCAAGTTCAAACAAATAGGACAGATTTAATATCTGCTTTCTTCCAGCTGATCAACAGAAGAGAAAATGTGAGAGAATATTTCACATTTCATTTTATGAGTCTGGAATAACTTTGATGCTGAAACTAGGAAAGAAACTCTGAAAAAAGAAAATTACAGGCAATTTCATTTGTAAATATAAATGAACATCAACTAAATAATCTGAAATAAAATACTACAAACAGAATTAAATAGTTTGTAAAATGATCAATTTGGGATTAATTTAGAAATATAAGGGTCATTTTCATTGGAAGATAAATTAATACTTTTCACCATATTAGCAGAATAAAGAAATAAAACTATCTAATTAATTAATATAGGGCACTTGATGAAATCCAAAACCCATTTATAATAAAAAAACTAGCAAAAACTAACAGCTTAATCACTAATGAAACATTTATATTCCAATAATAGTTTAATAAAAGCCGTGTGACTCCCATGTCACTGTGTAGTCCAACACTGAGTTGGATTAGCTAGAACAGGAAATACAATAAATAAAAGCATAAGGATTGTAAAAGAAGAGACCAAACTGTCATTATTAACAAAATGCATAAGAGGATTTCAGCAAAGTTGCTAGATACATGTTCATTTTATTTCAGCAAGGTTGCTAGATACATGTTCATTTTATTCAATCAATCGCATTTCTATAAAGAGCCATGATTAGAAAATGTTTCTTTAAAAATATACCATTTACTGTAACACTAGCATATTGGGAGGCTAAGGTAGAAGGATCACTTGAGCAAAGGAATTTAAAACTAGGCTGGGCAACATAGTGAGACTCCATCTCTATGAAAAACAATAATAATATACACCATTTTCAATGGCAACAAAAATAGAAAACATCACATAAGAAATCTCACTACAATTTTTCAAAAATTCTTCAAGAATTATTGCTTTCATACCTTAACTCTGTGTATGTATGTGTGTGTACATACAAACACACACGTATACGTATGCATACAAACAGACACCCTTTTCTGTTATAATGACGCAATGATGTTGAGCTTTTGATTCTACCTAATTTCATTTATAAATTCAATGTTATTTCAATCAAAACCCCAATAGGAATTTTTTGGAGCATAACAACTCATTCCAAAATTTACATGATAGAAAAAAAGCCCACACAATTTTAAAGATCAATATGGTGGGACTTAGACTTCCAGACATGAATATTTAATGTAAAATATTATCAATAAGTGAGTGGTAATCAGTACAGGGAGACCAATGAAACCAGAGTAGAAAATCCAGAATCTGACCTGTGCATATCTGGAAATTTGATTTATGACAGAGGTAGCAATAGGGATTAGCAAGTGTATTATTTTAGAAAATGCCAGCTGCTGTACCAGATAAATACCACAATATTTTAGCATAATAGAAGTTCATTTCTACCTCATGAGAATCCCCGATTGGCCTGTACCTCTCCTAAAAGCTATAATTCAAGAACCTAAGCTGACTTAGTCTGTTTGGGCTGCTACAACAAAAACTATAAATAACAGAAATCAATTTCTCACACTTCTTGGGGCTGGAAAGTTCAAGATGGAGGTGCCAGTAGATTTGGTGTCTGGTGAAGGCCTGCTCCTCATAGATGGTAGCCTCTTGCTGTGTCCTCACATGATGGAAGGGGTGAGGCAGCCTTCTGGGGCCTCCTTTATAAAAGCTTTAATCTCATTCATGAGGGCTCCACCTCTGTGAGGCAATCACCTCCCAAAGGCCCCACCTACTATCATCTTGGAGGTTAGAATTTAAACCTATGAATTTTAAGGGGACACAAAGATTCAGACCATAGCACATCCTTTCAACCCTGTGGTTCCAGTGCCTTCCACATATGATGTCTCTGTCCACTTTGACCAACCAGCTCAAGCTAATGGAAGAGAAATGTGGGGTTCCCCTTGCAGGAGCCACCTATTAGGCCAGGCTTGGAAGTGTGCATGGCATGCCCCTCATTTTCTACTGTCTAGAACTCAGTCATATGACGCCATCACACTCCAAGGGTGACTAGGGGGAAGAAGTCCAGCTTGCTCCAGGAAGAAGAGAAGTCAGGTTTGATGAATAGTTTATTTGTCACTGCCATAATTGGGAAATGATGAACTGTTTGATGAATAGTGCAGGAAAATTGCTTTTGCTTCCAGAATAAGAGAGAATTAGAAATCCACCTCACATCATTTACAAAAGTGTACTCTAAGTGGATTAAATATTTCAGTGTAAAAACAAAAACTCAGAAAAAAAGGAAGAAATATCTCTATCTTCCTAAGTTAATCAAGAGTTCTTTTTTTAATACCGGATACATATATCTCAAATTAAAATAAAAGGACACAAGACACAAATATCTTTTACTAAATTTACTAATGACGCTATAGAAATTGAACATTTAAAACAATGAATATAGTCAAGAAGACATCTATGTCCAGAATATCCACAGATATCTATAAAAACCTATAAGACAATAAGGAAAATACAGGCGGCCACAGAGAAAAAATTGACAAAGGATATAAATAAGAAATTCAGCAAAGAGAGAATCTGGACAACCAAAGACGTCAAAAGATGTGCAACCTCACTATGTATCAGGAAGACAAATAACGTAAGAATGGAACATTTAAAAAGGAAAACAAGTTGATAGTACTAAGACACGACAAGGATATGTGTTAGTAGGACCTCTTAGACACAGTTGGGGGAATTTAAATTGGTACAAAGTACTTTGGAAAATAAATGGCAGTATCTGTTTAGATTGGAGACGTTCATTATTCTGTGACCCAACCATTCCACTTCTAGCAGCACACCCTAGAGAAACTCTGTAAATACGGGGAGTCAAGGGTAAGAATTTTCATTCCAGCATTGTTTGTAATGGCAAAAAACAGAAACCTAAATAACCAACAGGAGAATATATTAAAATTGTGATATATTCATACCTTCAAATACCATATAGCAGTTAAAATGAATGAAGGAGAGATCCGTGTCACAACATAAAAATCTGAAAATTGCTGTGTTTAGCGTGGCAGTATGTTAGATATTGTATATCACATGATGTACATAATATAAAGTTTAATATTAAGCAAAATAGCATAAATGATGATTATGGATAATAAAGACAAATATGCAATTTATATGAGAAGAATAAAATACATTAAAGTGGCAATTTGTTGACTTTGAGGAGAGAAAGGGAAGGAATGTTTGAGAAAGGGGTGAACGGGAGGCTTTAATTACATTAGTAATGATGAATTTGTATACCTAAATAGATAATGTTAACGATTCAACAAATGAAGGCCCTGTGATGATTGGGTACAGTTGTGTTTGTTATGATGTGCCATCTTTTTCTGTATGCTGAATATTTTTTATAATTTAAAAAAGACTCAGAAATAACAATCTTACCTCTCTCCAGGCATCCTTCTTTTTCTCCTAAAAAGGTCTATTAAAAATCCTTTCCATGATACTAATTTTGATAATTCTAATTTCATCTGCCTCAAGTGATAACTAAGTTATAGGGCATCCCATAACTACGACTGTGAATGTGTGGTTGCCTGAATGGAGTAGATTCAGATTTGAGGGCAAGTTCTTCAAGAGGTGAAGTTTTAATGAACTCTTTTCTTTTCTCTAAGCTGAAGCTGATTAAATAAAGGATTTTTCTAAATTCATATGCTACTTAAGGAAGTATGACACAAATATACATCTACACACATACACTCATAGCTTAACATACGGGGTGATGGACACAGCAGCCTCATGGGCCTGACCTGTCCCCAGTGGTGGCCACGGACTGCTGAAGAAGGGAGCTCTGGTCTAGAATCTCCATAACTGAGAAGAACCCCCTGCAGCTATTCCAAGCTGGTAGCCTAACAGAAGAGAGGAAAATGGAAAAGATGAGTGTGGCTTGACACGAATTACGTCACCCGTGCCTATGAGCTACTTTCAGAGATCATTCCTCAGTTGGAATCAGGATGATAAAAATAAATAAAATAGTAAAGTCAGGATAAACAAGTAATGTAAAGGCAGAAAATTTTTAGTCATAAAATTACCCTAATTATCATCCTAACTGTATTGTCATCATAATAGCCATAATACTGTACCTGTGTATAACTTTTTTGGTTTTTTGGTTTCTTTTTTTCTTTTCTTTTTTTTTTGAGACGAAGTCTTGCTCTGTTGCCCTGGCTGGAGTGCAGTGGTGCGATCTCAGCTCACTGCAACCTCCACCTCCTGGGTTCAAGTGATTCTTCTGCCTCAGCCTCCTGGGTAGCTGGGATTAGAGGGGTGTGCCACCACGCTTGGCTAATTTTTGTATTTTTAGTAGAGACCGGGTTTCACCATATTGGCCAGGCTGGTCTCAAACTCCTGACCTCATGATCCGCCCACCTCAGCCTCCCAAAGTGCTGGGATTACAGGCATGAGTCACCACGGCTGGCCAGTTTTAAATAGATTGGTAATACACTCTGGTGTGCCCAGGACAGTCTTGGTTTATATCTGTTGTCCTGGCTTAATTGTCTGTGTTACCCCCTTCCCCTTTCAAAGCTCTCTGGTTTGGACACCACCTTTTAAGTCACTTTTTTTTTTTAAAGTCTTCATTTGAATTTTATCTTTGACACTGATTGGGAGAGCTGCGGTCTCCTGTTTTGTCTCCCTGAATAGGTTGCCTTGCTAGCAACACTAAAGGTAACAGCGATACACCTTCATCTCTTCCACCCTTAAGGCCAGTCTCCCACTAAGTCATGTTGATGTCCATCTTAAATCTCTCTCTTCTTGCCTCTTAACCCCTGGTCAAAGTTGCCATGTCTCTCATCAGGACAGGTTACATAATTCAGTTCGTCTATCTAAGTCAGATCTAAAGGCAACAGTGTGTATAAAGATGCTTTATAAACTGATGAAGCCCCATGCCATGTTAATGATTGTTTTCCTCTTTTTTTTTTTTGTTTGTTTGTTTGGTTTTGGTTTTGAGTCTTACTCTGTCACCCAGGCTGGAGTGCAGTGGTGCAATCATAGCTCACTGCAGTCTCGACCACCGAGCTCAGGTGATCTCCCATCTCAGGCCCCTCCCTATGTAGCTGGGACTACAGACACACACCACTGCACCTGGCTAATGTTTGTAATTTTTGTAGAGACAGGGTTTTACCATGTTGCACCAGCTAGTCTCAAACTCTTGGGCTCAAGTTATCTGCTTGCCTCGGCCTCCCAAAGTGCTGGGATTACAGGGGTGAGACACTGTGGCCAGTCAGTACTTGTTATTTTTCATATTCTATCATTGTATTTAGGATATTTTTCAGTCAATACTACATGCTAGGCACTGTGGTAGGCTCTGGGAGCGAGATGGTGAAGAAAGAGAGAGTGTCGTCAATGAGCTCACAGTCTATGATGATTGGCAACTACTCCTTACACAATCAGAAGAGTGGGTGTTATTATACTCATTTCCAGACATGAACACTTAGTAAAAGCTAAAGGACTTGATGGAGGTTGGAATAACAGAGCCAGGATTCCAGCTCATTCTTCCTCATCCCCATTCCTCTGTTGCCCTGTGTTTGCGATCTTCCTCCCAACGCCAACCATCCCTGTCACACAGAATAAGACTAGGGCAACGCGCTTATTCGGAGCCAGCTCTCTGTTTCTTGACAACTGTGCCCATGGCCCACCTGGAGTTCCTCTTCCTCCACCACTCATTCCTTTCCTGTGACTTTAGCCAAGTGACTACATTCTGGATGTTTCCATTTTCTTGCCAGGGAAAGGATATATTAATGCCTGCTAGTCAGGCTAACGCCAGGGTTAAATGAGCCAGGGATGAATGTGTGAGGGTGCTGAAGAGTTGGCTAGCCTGACCCCTTTCCGCTGACTAGCTCTGCCCTCCTTGATCTCACTCACTAACCTCCGTATGTGCGCCATGTGCTCGGCTCGGGACTTGATGCCTGGATACCAAGGTGCACACAGCTACGTGACTCCTGCCTTCCTGAGCTTACAGACAGGGAGACAGGCAATGGCCCATAAAGGCACCTCATGGAGAGTTCTAATCACAGCCAGCATAAGCACAGGGGTAAAAACACAGCGTCTCTAATGGGGAGGTTGACCTTACCTGGGGGGATCTTGAAGGCTTTCCTGGGCCTGTAAAAGCAGAACAAATATTTGAAGAATAAGAAGAAGCTAATTAGCAGAAATGGGTGTGGGTTATATTCCTGGCAGAAAGTTCAGGGTAAGCAAAGGGCCTGCAGCCACATGAAGAATGATGAGGCTGAGCAGAAAGCAGGAGGGCCAGGGTGGCATGGCTGAGGCCAGAGGAGGGTGGAGGCTGTGCATAGGGGTTTCTGTCTGAAATACTTGGGTGTTTCTAGAGAGAAACACCCCCACCCAGATGTCCCTGGACCGTCTGAATTGAAACCTTTGAGGTGAAGCCTGGGCATGGGATGTTGAAATACCTTCCAGGTGAGTTTGATGCACAGTGAAGGTTCAGAACACCAGCTGTTCTTAAAGCGTAAGAGCTGACCTCGCGAAGAGGAAGGCTAGTTCAGATAGAGGTCTCAGCTTGAGTGAAAGCCCAGTGGTGAGAAGCTGCCTGGTTTGTTGGGTCCTGGGAGCTGCTGGTACCCGGGAGTGTCCCATGAAAGGCGATGGCCATCCAGGCAACAGGAGAAGAGCAGGGTCCTTGAGTGCAGTGGCAAGGAGGGGCCGGGGGGCTTCTCCCGAGGGCCTGGGAGACATCAGTCCTGGCTGGTGCCTAGCTGGGCGCCTGATGGACAGTCAGTGCCTAATTAGGAGACAGAGCATCTGACTCAAGTAAGAAAGCAGCATATGGGTCAAAGACAGAGACCTAAATGGTGTTTATGGGCACAGAAGGAGCAGCCTGGGCTGCTCCATTTGGCCTGCCTTTGATCCTTAATCCCAGCCTCAGGTGGGTGCGCCCTGAGCCAGACAGCTCTAATCAGGGCAACAGGGGTAATACAAGAGCTCAAGTGGAGCAGGGCCCAGAAGACAGAGAGAGCAAGAGAGAAGGGGGAAAAGATTCTTCACGGGATAAAATTACCAGCCAAGACAGAAGGCGAAGAGGCAGAGGGGCGGGCTCCCCCGCCCAGGAGGCAGCCCTGGCCACCCCCAGCCTCCACCTGGGCTGGAAGAGCAGATGCTCCCAGCCTGTGATGTGAGCCCCAGAGGGGGGCCGGTCGCTCCCTGCAGTGAGCACAAGGGCAGGGTGGGAGACAGAGACGGGGCAGGGCGGGGGGTGGGGGGGCCTTCTGGAGTAAATGGCTGCAAGGAGGGAGGGGGCAGAAGCTGCTGGCCACCTTTGGCCACTGCAAACACTATCCCTTTTCCTCCTCTGAAGTGACTAATAACAAAAAATTAACACAGCCACAACTGCTGTTTGTGTTTAAAGCTTAATGAGAATTTTAAAATACGTATCTCAGTGATACTTAAATGAATACTTTCTTTCCAAAAAATAAATAAATAAATAAAAAGAGAGAGAGAGAACAGAAGGGGGAAAAAAAAGATGATGGCTTTGAGATTTATGCTGCCACTCATGCTTGGATGCCGATCACTTATCTGGATAATTAAGCAGTATCAGTGAGCAACCAGATCCCTGAAACTTGATATTAATCCATCCCTCTTAATAGTAACACAGAGCCACAGCAGCAGAACTCAGCCGAGACTTCTAATCCCCCTTTGCTGGCGTTCCAGCATCAGCACCCAGCATTGCTTTCCCGAAGTGGCCGAGACACGCTATCAGCAGCTTAAACCTCATTTTAGCTTTGAATCAAAGTCTATTAGGGAAGTCTAAAAGAGTCAAGAGGCCTACAGATTCCAGAGAGAGGGAATCATTCATCACGGCTTTGCCAACAGGCCAGGGATGAGGCAACTGGTTTTTAGGACTGTCTCTCCCTGAGGTGTGTCTGTAAACCAAAAGCTCTTTCCAAATTCAGGGCACCCAGGATTTTGCCACTTGGGTGTCTGTCTGGGCATTGGATCTCTAGGCCTGTCAGACAGGCCAACAGGCTTTGTGCCCCACAGGGTGGGGAGCAAATGTCCACTGGTGTCCGTGTCAGATATCAGGGTTTGTGTCTGTTCACTTTCAGCCTGGTTTCTGTTTCTTGGCTCCATCTTCCCTTCCATTTTTCCCCTTTCTCTCTGGGTAAAACCTTGACTTCTCGTTCTTTGTCTTTTTATTCTGGGCTTATGCTAAGTCCAGCTTGGTTTTTTGGTGGGATTTCAGGAAGTACAGACATGTTCAAGCATAGGTTGGTGCAAAAGTAATTGCTGTTTTTGCCATTGAAAGTAACGCAGGCCAGGTGCAGGGGCTCACAGCTGTAATCCCAGCACTTTGGGAGGCCAAGGCCGGTGGATCACCTGAGGTCAGGAGTTTGAGACCAGCCCGGCCAACATGGTGAAACCCTGTCTCTACTAACAATACAAAAACTAGCCGGGTGTGGTGGTACATGCCTGTAATCCCAGCTACTCAGGAAACTGAGGCAGGAGAATCACTCGAACCTGGGAGGTGGAGGTTGCAGTGAGCTGAGATCATGCCACTGCACTCCAACTTGGGTGACAAGAGTGAAACTTGGTCTCAAAAAAAAAAGTAATGCAAAAACGCAATTACTTTTGCACCAACCTAATACATTCAGTCAATAAAAGTTTCTTTCTATAGCCCACGGGGTTTCCAGGAAAGGGAAAGCAGAGGGAACTCATGGCCAAGCAGAACCCATGGCCTTCCAGGCATCAGGACATTCAAGCAGCCACCTACCACTCAGCTTTTGCCACACCGTTGCCTTGGTGGCAGGACATTGGAGCGTCAGACTTCTCCCCTCACCTGAGGCTGTGCTATCCTATCATTCCAGTCACCCTCTGTGGCTGTCTCTGCTGCTCTTGCCTCACCATCTACTTTTCTCTGGACATCCACATCAAATCCTCTGAAGAGGGACCCCAGTTGGTTCATTCAGACTCCACCCAGGAGGGGGACACTCAGTCTTCAGTGATCTCATGGGGTCACCTCATAGCTAGATAGTCCATGGGTGACAGCTTCTAGTGCAGATTTACTTCCAACATTCAATCAGTTTGGCAAAGAGGATTGAGACCACACTGGACAGAGAAACATGGAAGCTCAAGCCAACAGTGTCTCAGAAGAGGGCTGTGGATGCTGCAGGCACTCGGAACATCAGCAGTTCCTCTCCAGTGTAGTTGAATTCAGCTGCCAGTTCTCTTTACTTTACATTACTGCAAGGACTGCACTGTCCCTAGTTGCTTCCTG